>NC_044319.2:37500-337500 GCF_007474595.2 Lynx canadensis
TGTTGGAGACTGTGTATGGTTTGGGGCACCTGGGTGGCTCAGTCAGTTGAGTGTCTCTCTCTCTCTTTTTTTTTTAATATAATTTATTGCCAAAGTGGCTTCCATACAACACCCAGTGCTCATCCCAACAAGCACCCTCCTTAATGCCCATCACCCATTTAGCCCATCTCCCCACCCACTTCCCCTCCAGCAACCTTCAGTTTGTTCTCTGAATTTAAGAGTCTCTTATGGGGGCATCTGGGTGGCTCAGTCAGTCGAGGGACCGACTTTGGCTCACGTCATGATCTCATGGTTCGTGAGTTCGAGCCCCACGTTGGGCTTTGTGCTGACAGCTTAGAGCCTGGAACCCGCTTCGGATTCTGTGCCTCCCTCTCTCCCTGTCCCTCCCCCACTTGTGCTCTGTCTCTCCAAAAATATATAAGCGTTTTTTAAAAAAAGAGTGTCTTAAGGCTCAGGTCGTGATCTCACAGTCATGGGTTCAAGCCCCGCGTCGGGCTCTGTGCTTATCAATCTGATGGGTGTTCGAGAGCAGCCACTGTGGGGACCCTTGAAGCAGGGGAATTTTATTCTCCTGAACAGGTTACTGTTTCAGCCAGAATAGAGAGACCAGGTGAGGTTTTAGGCAAGTAACACTGCAGGCACCCTGTGCGCCAGGCTCTGTGCTCAGCACATGGTGTGCGTTACCTTGTTCAGTCTTCCCGTAGCCCCATGAGGCAGGTGCTGTTCCTGTACGCCTTTCACCCGCGAGAAAACTAAGGTTCAGAGAGGTGATGTGATTTGACTCTGGAAACACAATCAGTAGCCACAGTGGCCAGGATATGGCAGCTGGAACTGAGATGGGGGAAAAAAAAAGTCCTAAGCCAAAAGTCCAGCCATGGCTTCCTAGCTTTGTGGCCTTTAGTAGGCCAGTTTGCCTCCCAACCCTCAAGTTTCCACACCTGTAAACAGGGCCGGTTCCAGGGCTTTGGCTAGATAGTTTTCAGACTTGGAAATGCCGCTGGCGAAGCCCAGCTTAGAGCTCGCTGAGCTCAGAGGTCAGCGCTGTTCATGGGGCGAGTGCTGACTCGGTTGTGTGGGGCAGACACTGCAGGGCATGGCCAGGGATGCTCTGAGTTCTGTTTTCCCCTCCAGGAGGCATCCGCAAGGAAGGAGGAGAGGGGCATGGGAGAGCCTGCGATCGCTCTCCGGTGGGTGCACTGCTGAGCTGGCCTGGCTGAGGCCGAGTAGGTCACGGGGCAGCCAGGAAGGGAGCGGCTGCTCATGGATGGGTTGGATTCAGAACTGCTCCTGTTACCCCATGTCGCAGCCCTGGCGATGTAGAGCTGGGACCGGCCTTTGAGGTCATCTCTCTTGGCCTCCTCAACCTCAAGGTGGGGAAACTGAGCCTCTAGAGAGGAGAAATGCATGGCTAAAGCCCCATGGTGACTGGGGGCTGGGCAGACTGGGGGCTGGGCAGACCGGGGGCCAGAATCCAGCAAAGCAGAAGGGTGTTCAGGCCACTGGAGAGTCATCTCTGTGAGCAGAGGCACGGCTGCCCTTTCAGCACTGTGTCCCTCACTCCTGGTGCATCAGGGGCGCTCAAAAAAGATTTGTTGAGCGTGTGAGGATAGTAGGAAAACACACCCCCAGGGAGTCAGACAGCCTGGAATTCGGTGTCTGCTCTGGGCCAGCTTTGCTTCTCTGGGCAAGTTTGCTTCACTTTGCTGAGCCTCGGTTTCCCAAATTGAGGTCACAGACCCAACTGGGAGGTGCCTGAGCAGGGATTGGAACCCAGAGCTGCTAGATTCCAGGCCTGATTTATCACTATACCTTCCTGATTCTTTTATATACTTGTTTCCCCTTCCTTCCTTCCTTCCTTCCTTCCTTCCTTCCTTCCTTCCTTCCTTCCTTCCTTCCTTCCTTCCTTCCTTCCTTCCTTCCTTCCTTCCTTCTCTCTTTTCTTCCTTCCTTCCTTCCTTCCTTCCTTCCTTCCTTCCTTCCTTCCTTCCTTCCTTCCTTCCCCTCCTTGCTTCCAAAAATATTTATTGAGCCCCTGCTATGTGCCAGGCACTGTTTTGGTCTCCGTGGATACAGAAGTGAACAAGATAGGTGAGGCCCTGGCCTCAGGGAATTTATATCTTAGAAGAAAGTAATAGTAAGCAAGTAAACAGGACAGGAATAGCATATGTACCCAGAAGGGACTGTAACGAGGTGTGAGTGGTGTCAGGGGAGGGCTGTGTCAGATAAGGGGCTCAAGGAAGATGACATTTCGTGTGACACCTGAGAAAAACCAGCCACGCAGAGAGCCTGAAGAAATAATTCAGTAAAACATGATGCTCTCACAGGCCCCAGGCCTCAGACTTACAGAAGGCGCCATGAGGAGGGCATGGAAGGAGAGAAGTTATCAAAGAACCCCAGATGGCCTCAGAAGGCCAGGAAGGACGACACAGCCCTTGGGGATGACCGCACCCTGGGTCACGTTTGGGTCTCCCCGTCCAACTGCCTCTGCCCTTCTAGGTGAAGCAGATCATGGAGGAGGCAGCCACACGGAAGTTCGTCCACGAGGACAGCAGCCACATCATCTCCTTCTGTGGTGAGTCCGTGGACCCTGACCTGGAAAGGGGCTTCTTTCTCTGTGGGCTGCCTTGGGGGAGTGGCATCTTTGTGCCAGGATTCTCACACCGTGTTTTGACTTTGTGACTCTGAAGTTATTTTTGGATTCTCAGGGGGCTCTGTGAGGGAATTTGGAACCACGGAGAAGCCGAGAGAAGAAAGGAAGAATGGCCTGTGTACCCAGCAAGAGTTAGTCACTGCTGACGCTGGAGGGACTGTCTTCCCCTCCTGTGGGCTCAGTTCACGGCTACCCATCCCCCTAGTGACGTTGGTCGTGCATCTGACGGCAGACTCTGCACCCTTTCCTCACCCTGCCTGTGGCTGTTGCCAAATGAAGGGGGAGGATGGATGGGCTTTAAAAACATAGGGAATCGGGAGCCATTGATCCATCCTAAGGGATCATGTCCAGCTGGCTCAGCAGAGGAGGCGGGCCCAGGGCTCGGAGCTTGACTTGTATCCTTGAACCAGCTGTGCTCACAAGATTCCAGAAATAACCGTGCTGCCAGGTTCTTACTGTCCTTCCACAATGGCTGCAGACACATGTTTTACGTGTCCCCACAGGGTTCAGCTTCTAATCCGTGTGTATGTGTAAGCAGGGATGTTTCTTTCTGCCTGAAAACCTTTTCATTCCATGACTGGAGTGTCTCGCAACGGAGGACGTGCTGTATCTCCCCTCTCGCGCTCTTGGCCCCGAGGAGAGGCCAGAGCGAGGAGACCTGGTCGGCCCTCAGCTTCATCCAGATGGCTGGAGGCACTACCCATCGAGCACATGCCATGACCTGGGAGCCCACTGCTGTCAGGTTAGCCCCTTTGCAGCCAGGCAGACCTGGGTTCGAATCCCTCCTCTGCTGTTTGTTTGTTGGGTGACCTTGGCAAAAAAAAAAAAAATTAAGTTTATTTGGAGAGAGAGTGTGTGGGCAGAGGGAGGGCAGAGAGAGAGAAGAAGAGAGACACAGAGAGAGAATCTCAAGCAGGCTCTATGCTGTCAGCGCAGAGCCTGATGCGGGCCCCGAACCCATGAACCATGAGATCGTGATCTGAGCCGAAGTTGGACGCTTAACCAACTGAGCCACCCAGGCGCCCCCAAATTTCTTTTTTAAAATTTTCTTTTTTTTTTTGAACGTTTATTTATTTTTGGGACAGAGAGAGACAGAGCATGAACGGGGGAGGGGCAGAGAGAGAGGGAGACACAGAATCAGAAACAGGCTCCAGGCTCTGAGCCGTCAGCCCAGAGCCCGACGCGGGGCTCGAACTCACGGACCGCGAGATCGTGACCTGGCTGAAGTCGGACGCTTAACCGACTGCGCCACCCAGGCGCCCCTTTTTTTTTTTTTTTAATTTTCTTTTTTCCAAATTTCTTTTTAAAGTGAGATGTGTTTATTTGAATTACATATATATTGTGTGTGTGTGTTTATATACTTGTATGTGTATATATAGGTGTATATATATATATATATACGTCTGCATATGTACATGTGTATATACGCATAAATGTTAATATGAGAATGTATATACGCCTAATTTTTTTTTATCCTGGACATCTCTATTTGCAAAGAAAATAATAGGCATACTTCAGAGTGTGCGACCATGCTTACCCGTTGAAGATTTAGAGGAACAGAACGGGATAAAAATCATGATTCTCTACCTCCAACCCCAGTGTTTGGATGAGGGAGGAAGGGTGATGTCACTGCAGGGTGAGGCCTGCAGGGGCTCCCTGTGGTGTCTCTGCTCCATTGTGCCTCATGAGCCATTGTCAGAAAGACGCGAGGCATGTCTCCAGTGCTTGAACAGTTAATTAACTTATTGCAGTCTAAACCAAAGTGTAGTGTGTGCAAGCAAAAATGAAGATATTTCCGAGATGCTCACCCAGAATATATTAAACCCATGGGCAGATTAGGCAGTAGGGTGGGCATCTGTTCAAAGCCACGTAATCGCTGGGGCACCTGGCTGGCTCATTCAGTAGAGCACGTGACTCTGGAGCTCAACGTTGTGAGTTCTAGCCCCACGTTGGGCGTGGAGCCTCCTTAAAAGAAAAAGTATAATCATAAGGTTTTGAAAAAAGTCAAATGATTGCCAACAAAAACAAACCCAGACAAGCAGTTGCACCAAACCTCTCGGTATTTCTCCTTGTGTGCAACATAACCTGGGCCAGGCTCTTAACCCTCAGGCTGCTGGAGTATTCCTTCTGTGGAGTCACAGTAACTAGAACTCTCACTTCTTGGGTTTTTTCCACAAGGATTAGGTAAGGTAAACCTTAACACTGGTCTCACACCCAGCAGATACCCAATAAGGAGTAGCTCTTATAAGATGCTCAGTTTTTCCATCAACATCGATTATGCTCCTATGATACACCAGAGTGAGCTCCCTCCCAGTCTGCTGTGTAAGACAGAAGATAAGAAAATACTCAATAAAGCGCTGCTGAAAGTACCAGAAATAAGACTGGGGCCATCAGAATGGCCTGCACAGGGACTGTTTCCCGGGGGGAGGGGGGTGGGGGGGACACTAAGGCCCAGAGAGGGAAAGCGATTTGCCTGAGGTCACACAGCAAGTTAGTGATAGAGCCCAAGCTACTGCCCAGGTCTCCTGCTCTGAGCAGGGCTGGGCGGGGTGTCCAGGGGAAACACAGACATGGGAAGATGATGACAGTCCTCTCTTCAGATCCTTTGTGGCGGCACAAGTGTCGTGAGCACACCTTGGGCTCAGACCTGGCTTTGGATCCCAGCTCGTCTGGGTGGCCCTGGGCAATTCAGTTCCCCTCTTAGGGCCTCAGTTTCCACATCTGAGAACTGGAGATGGCGTTCCTTTCTTCCTTGGCTGTGGCAGAGATGGAATGGGATCCATAATGTTAGCTGTTCCTGGAGTCACAGTGGTGGTGACGATCATGTGATTCTTCAGCCCAGATAAAGCCCGCCAGTCGTGTGGTCAGCCTCCCCTCCCTCACTGACAGGAGTAATAGCTAACGTCCCTGAAGCGCTCACTATGTGCCGAACCGTGTGAAGCGCTTGCCATGCATTTTCCCCACCTCGCT
Organism: Lynx canadensis; assembly: GCF_007474595.2. Taxonomy (NCBI): domain Eukaryota; kingdom Metazoa; phylum Chordata; class Mammalia; order Carnivora; family Felidae; genus Lynx; species Lynx canadensis. The sequence goes on from NC_044319.2 coordinate 43,121, forward strand.
TGCTGCAACCATGTCAGATGCCTGTTCGTACTTTCCCATGTCACAGATGAGGATACTGAGACACAGAGAGAGGAAGTCATTGCCCAAGGTCACGCAGCCGGTTAGTGTCTGGGAGAGGATATGAACACAGACAGTCTGACCTTGGGCAGCAAACACAGGTTCACTGCTAAGCTCTCCTGCTCCCTTTTGAGGGAGTGGAAGGCAGACAGACGTACGTGATTTTCCTTTGATGCTTTCGTGGATTTTGCGATTCTGGGGCGCCCCGCTCTCCAAGGCGCCTCTGTGTGGCTGAAGACCTGAGCTGGGCTGGGTGCTGGGGAGCTCGGGTAGGGCAGGGCCTGCTGACCATTGTGTCCCTGCAGCGGCTGTAGAGGCCTGCGTCCTGCATGGGCTGCGGCGGCGGGCGGCTGGCTTTCTGTGCAGCAACCAGATTGCAGCTCTCTTCATGAAAGTGGGCAAGAACTTCCCACCGGCCAAAGGGCTGAGCCGCAAGGTGAAGGACCTGGAACAGCTGATTGAGAGCGTGTGAGTGCGGAGCCTGGGGTATGGGCTGGAACGTTTCCTCAGGGGACAGTCCAGGCTCCTCCCTGAGCTCTGCCAGAACCTGCACCTCCTGGCACTGTCTGCACTCTGCTTTCGCTCCTCAAACCCGCCAGACTCTTTCCTACCCCGGGGCCTTTGCACATGCTCTACCTACCACCCGGTTCACACGCCTCACCTTCCAGGGCTGGTGCCCGCTCATCATTCAGACCTTCCCCCAGTTAAGGGTAAACTCCAACCCTCACCCCATTTCTCTTACATATCACTGCTTATTTTCTCTCCTGTGGTTATCACCACCTCTAATTATTCATTCCTTTGTGTACTTTTCACTTGATTGTTGTCTATCTCTCCTCCTTGGCTCTGAACTCCATGAGAACAGGCCACTAAAATCTGTTATTCCCCATTTTGTCCCCAGTGTCTGGACAGTGCCCAGCACCTGGTAAAATGCTCAAGAAAAGATTGTTGAATGAGTAAGTGTCTGCTGTTAGCCAAACCCATTCCGAATGCAGGAAGACCAAGTTTAATGAAACTACTGTGGTCTCCATCTGCATGGACCAGATGCTGACATTGAGGCAACAAGGGGAACGGTGACTTCACTCACAGGTCTGGAGGGCTGATTTCCTGGGGGGCGGGTGCTCAGGGCCTGAGAGCATGTACGCGAGAACCTCCCACCAGAGTCCCGACCGCACAGTTTGACTCTACGCCAGAGCCGCGGTCTGGAGCCTGGTCAGGGCTGGCAAAGAGGTTTCAGCTCCCGTTGGTGCTAGCAGCCGCCCACAGGACCTTGTTGTGAAAGATTCCGGAGCCGTGATTGGGCTTCACGGGAAAGAATGTGTGGATTGATTCGCCGTGTGTGTGACGGGCAAGAGAAGGGAGAGAGAGGCGCACATGCTGTGTGTGCCCTGGGTGATCACTCCATCTCAGCGGGTGGGAGATGGTCCTTTCCCTCCCTTGCAGGCCTGCCAGCCCAGAGCTGCTGGCCAGAACTGTGGGACGGGCAAGGCTGTGGACTTAGCGTCACCGGCTCCCTTTCGGAATCAGACTCCTCAGCCACTTGGTGCTCAAGGTGCCTTCCAGTCCGTATCCTAAATTCCCAAGTGTTTGCTGATAACTTCCTAAAGGGAGCGATTTCCATGGGCCTTCCATAATATCGGGAATGACTTTCTCATGGAGGAATTAGAGATACCCATGCCAGGTGGTAAGGGAGAGCCATTCATTTCATTCATGCAATCGCTCATTCATGAGAGAGGGAAGGGGAGAGAGGGAATGAGAGAGAGAGATGAAGAGAAGTGTCGCTATGAGAATCTGGCTTGCCCATCAACAGTATATGAAGGTGTCTGTTTTATCGCATCTTCACACTCACTGGGTGTTATCATTTTTTCAACACGTCACCCACTTGCCAGGAGCAATGTGGGCTTTTGTTGTTGTTTTAGTTGCCGTTCCTTCATTCCCTAGAGAGGTTGGGCATTTTGCTGTTTGCATATGCAAAAGGAGGTCCTGTTGGATCTCCTTTTTTGCGAATATTCCTCCTCCTCCTGTACTGGTCTTGAAGGCAAAACCAGATTCAGGGCCTCCAGGAGAATGTGCGGAAGCTGCCGAAGCTGCCCAGCCCGTCCCCACTTGCCATCAAGCACCTGTGGATCCGCACTGCTTTGTTGGAGAAGGTCCTGGACAAAATTGTGCATTACCTGGTGGAAAAGAGCAGGTGAGTGAGAAAGAGCAGCCGCCGTGGCGTGCTCTGGCGCCACCTTCTTCCCATTTTGGGAACTGCACCCTATGGCACAAAGCAACTTTCTTTTCTCTCCTGTTGACGTGCACTTGATTTGAAAGCAATTAGATAAAGGCCTTCTGGATGTTTGCCTCTAAATGAGCCCAGCTTAGAACCTGGGACTATTCAGGTGCTTCCTGCTAATATAGGATCTTCAAATTTGGAATGAGGAACAAGGATCTTGCAATCTTAGGGATCTTTTTCCTCCCATGAATGAAGCCTACAGTCTGCTTGCTAACTGTGGTCCTAGAAGAGTCATGTAGCTTCTCTGTGTCTCTGCTGCTCTTTTAATAAATGGGACAGGGATTGTTGCCATTCGGGAGAAGAGGTGAGAAGGGGAGTTAGTGAGTACACAGTGTTTTGGAAATGTATGATACTTTTTTTTTACACAGTGTTTTGGAAATGTATGATACTTTTTTTTTTACATTTTCTCTTCTAGCTCAGATTAACCTGGTGTAAAGGTTTAGACTATGAGTACTCTTGGCAAGCATTTATCCATGCGTTCATTCATCCAGTAACTATTTACTGGGCACCTACCATGTGCCAGGCACTAACCGAGATGTTGGAGATACATTGGTCTTAAGTGTCATGTTAAGAGCTTGGATATTATGCTAAGAGCACAGAGGAGCCAGTGAAGAATGTGGGCTTTTGTATAACCTGAAACTCTTCATGGCTAACATTCCTTCCAGCCATAGACAGATGGGGAGACAGAGATAGACAGGGGGAGTGGGAAAGAGAAAAGACGATGAGGGAAATATCTGAGAATCTCCTCATCTCTCGGTATATGAAAGTGCCTGTTTAACCACATCTTCACATGCAGTGGGTATTATGATTACCTTTTATTCTTTGCCTGTTTGCTAGGAAAATATATATGAAAGGAGAGAGCAGAGTCCTTCCTCTCATGAACCTCACATCGTTGCAGGGAAAACAGGAAAATAGTAATTGTGGTAATATGTGGTGAGTATTCCAAGTCAGGTGGGTGGTGTTTAATTTCCTCTGGGTGGTCCGGAAAAGAATCCTGGAAGACATGGCAGTTAATCATGAGTTCGAAGGGCATGTAGGCATTAACCAGGTGAAGTGGGTAGGGAAAAGAGTGTTCCCAGCCAAGGGAATAGCAGGTGCAAAGCCAGGAGGCAGGAGACAAATTGGAAGAAATCCAGGCTCTGGAGTCCAATTAATCTCTTCACCTTCAAGTAAAATGTGATACGTCTCTGCCCCATGCCCTCGCATGGGTGCGGGCCTCTGTAGCTATTGCCTTTGGCATATGACCTTGTGTTTTCTGCTGAATGAGTCGGTAGAAGGAATGAGTAATTTATTTGAGCAGCAATGCCAAACTATCTCTTTATTTTTTGTGTCTAAACTTTTTATTTTTTTGATTCTCATAGAAGTTGTAGCATTAGCACAAAGAGTTCTCGCCTGCCCTCAGTGATAACATCCTACATAACCATAGTACAAATACCAAAACAGGAAATTGACATTGGTACAATACTGTTAACTAAACTACATGCTTTATTTGGATTTCACTAGTTTTTACGTACACTCATTTTTTTCTGTCTAGTTCTATGGAATTTTAGCATAGTTAAATTCAGTATGAATACATATATGTATTATTTAATTAAATATGTATTATTTAACTATTTAATAAAAATTACATATGTGTATGTATTATACTCCTAGTATAAATACAGTCTATATTTCTGTATAACCAACACCACAGTCACGACACAGAACTGTTCCAATGAAACCTACCACCCCAAAGAAGCGCCCTCGAGCTACCCTCAATGGTCACATCTTGCCCCCAGTCCCACCTGCTAGTTTTTAAGGTACTATTTCCAGGGTTTATGATCATGCAACAGTGCTGGTTTTCAGCATAGAGACTGAGTGGCAGAGTGGAAAGCGTCTTGAAGTTTTGCCTTCAGATCTGACACCAAAATGGATAAACTTGCTGCTGAGAACGCACAGAGCATGTCCGTTCGGCCTCAGCCAGTATCCTGGTGGATAGACGATTCCTCTGGGGTCAAATTACAGTGATGTTGCCACCCCTTAGCAAGAACTCCCTGGTGTCAGAGTCTGTGCTGTTGCTGTAAAAGCAGGTCAATATTTAATCCTCCCAACAACCTGGGCAGGTGGGTTCTGTCATTCTTGTCATTTTATAGCTGAGGACACTAAAGCTCAGAGAGGGTAGTCGTCACATGCCCAGGGACACACAGTGAGAATGGGATTGGCCGACCTGGGCTCCCGCTCAGTCTGCCTCGCTGCAGATCCTGTGTTCTTCGACCCCTGCTGTAGGATGGGAACACCCAAGCTGGCTAGGTATAGCTTGCATCCACCTGCTGTGTGGCCTCCAAGAAGTCACTTACCCTCTCTGAGCCTGACATCCCTTGGGAAGGTAGAACAAGGTCCTTTCCAACTCTAAAATTCGGTTCCTAGCTTGTAGGAGTTTGCAGAGAATTAGAAGGCACTACACAACAACTCAAAGAAGCAAAACCCAAAAACACTCAGCACAAACATTGTCTTGCCCATACGACAAGTTATTTTGAAGAGCCAGAAGCCAGGGGGCGCTTGCGAGCACGTCAGGCCAGCGTCATCCACATAGTTATCCGCGCAGGAAGTCCTGTTAATACAGCTTTTCCGTACACACCACAGCTAAAGAGCCTTTTATTGCCTCAATAATATTAGAAGAGCTGACATCATCTGAGCTCCCAAGCCACCTGGCGCCTGAAATGGAAGATGTGATAGAAGCTGATAGAAGCAGCCAGAAGCGGCCTTCTAATTATTATTCCCGTTACTCTCATTAAGGCTGTATCACAGCCATGTATTAAGCAGTTACGTGCCAAGCATGGTACTAAGTGCCCACATCTGTTGTCTCTTTCAAAACTCCCTTTTTTTTTTTAATTTAAGTAAGCTTCACACCCAGCATGGAGCTCTACGTGAGGCATGAACTCACGACCCTGAGATCAAGACCTGAGCTGAGATCAAGAGTCAGACACTTAACCACACAGGTGCCCCTCTAAAGTCCTTCTGACGGCCCTAGGATATATGTTTTTATTACCCCCGTTTTACAGATGGGACATTTGAGGCTTACAGCGTTAACTGGGTAACAAGAGGGAGGCTGAACTCAGTCTGCTCTTAAGCATCAGGTCAGTGTCAATTGTGCGCCCTCTGCTGGTTCCCATCCAGACCTTCCTGTCCTTTTCTCTTGCTAGTAAATACTACGAGAAGGAAGCCCTCCTGATGGACCCGGTGGATGGCCCCATCCTTGCGTCTTTGTTGGGTAAGTGGTCCAGGGCTCTGAGCTTCATCTGGATCTCTGATCTTGGCTCACTGGTGCACCTCCTAAGGGCCTCTCTCGTTTCCCTCTAGCCTTCTCCATCAAAACTTACCTGTTCCCTGGCTCTTGCTCTCAGGCTCTTGTGCTGGACTCTCCTTAGCAGGACCCTGGGGCATATTCACTGGCTGGAGGGGAGAGGCAGTGAAGTTGGTGGCCCATCTGGGGGTAGACAGGAGGGTGGACTTGCAGGGCTATGGATTCCCAGCCCCTGTATGCTCCACAGTGGGGCCCCGTGCCCTGGAGTACACCAAGATGAAGACTGCAGATCACTTCTGGACTGACCCCTCGGCCGACGAGCTTGTCCAGAGGCACCGCATCCACAGCTCGCACCTGTGGCAGGACTCACCCACCAAGCGTCCAGCCCTCTGTGCGAGTAGGGGTGGACTCTGGGGCCCTGGGAGAGAGTTGGGCTGAGTGCCAGACTTGGTGTGGAGGTGGAGAATGGAGCGGGACATTGAGGGTCACCGCAGGCCTCACCCTCCACCTCCCCTCACCCTTCCAGATCCAGAAGAGACATTCAAGTGGCAGCATGGACGACCGACCATCCCTTTCTGCCCGTGACTGTGTTGAGTCCCTGCACCAGAACTCCCGGGCCACGCTCCTCTATGGCAAGAACAATGTTCTGGTTCAGCCGGTGGGAGGTATCTGGGACCCAGATCTTCCACAGGGGGTCTGGCTTCCAGTTATACAGGAGGAGTTCCCTCTGGTTCCAGGTTGTTCATCCATTCATCCATGCATCTGACCACATCTCCATCTCTCCATCCATTCCTCCATATGACAGCATTGCTTCTATCCATCTGCCCATCCATTCACCCACCTACCTATCTTTACTTCTACCTATCCATCCATCTATCCATCCACTCATCCATCCACCCACCCATCCATCCATCCACCCATCCATCCATCTTCCTACCCATGTTTACTTCCATCCGTCTAGCCATCCATCCATCCATCCATCCATCCATCCATCTTTATATCTATCCACCCACCCATCCATCTACCCATCCATCCATCTTCCTACCCATGTTTACTTCCATCCATCCATCTACCTATCCATCAATTTATCCATCCACTCATCCATCCATCCATCCACCCACCCATCCATCCATCCATCTTCCTACCCATGTTTACTTCCATCCATCCATCCATCCATCCATCCATCCATCCATCCATCCACCTACCTATCTTTACTTCTACCCACCCATCCATCCATCCACCCATCTATCCATCCATCCACCCATCCATCCGTCTTCCTACCCATGTTTACTTCCATCCATCTAGCCATCCATCCATCCATCCATCCATCCATCCATCCATCTTTATATCCATCCACCCACCCATCCATCCATCCATCTACCTATCCATCCATCTTCCTACCCATGTTTACTTCCATCCATCCATCTACCTATCCATCAATTTATCCATCCACCCACCCATCCATCCATCCATCCATCCACCCACCCATCCATCCATCCATCTTCCTACCCATGTTTACTTCCATCCATCCATCCATCCATCCATCCATCCATCCATCCACCCACCCACCTACCTATCTTTACTTCTACCCACCCATCCATCCATCCACCCATCTATCCATCTACCCACCCATCCATCCGTCTTCCTACCCATGTTTACTTCCATCCATCCAACTACCCATCCATCAATTTATCCATCCATCCATCCATCCACCCACCCATCCATCCATCCATCTTCCTACCCATGTTTACTTCCATCCATCCATCCATCCATCCATCCATCCATCCACCCACCTACCTATCTTTACTTCTACCCACCCATCCATCCATCCATCCGTGTATCCATTCACCCATCCATCCACCCATCCATCTACCCATCCATCCATCTTCCTACCCAGGTTTTCATCCATCCATCCATCCATCCATCCATCTTTATATCCATCCATCCACCCACCCATCCATCCATCCATCTACCCATCCATCCATCTTCCTACCCATGTTTACTTTCATCCATCCATCTACCTATCCATCCATTTATCCATCCACCCATCCATCCATCCATCCACCCACCCATCCATTCATCCATCCTTTTTTACATCATCCATCCATCCATCCACCCATCCATCCATCCATCCACCCACCCATCCATCCATCCACCCATCCATCCATCTTCCTACCCAGGTTTACTTCCATCCATCCATCTACCCATCCATCTACCCATCCATCCGTCCATCCATCCATCCACCCATCCATCCATCTTCCTACCCATGTTTACTTCCATCTACCCATCCATCCATCCACCCATCTTTACCTGCATCCATCCATTTGTCCATCCATCTATTTAATTATCCATTTATTTTCCAGTCCATCTCTCCACCCACCTGTCCACCTAGCTGTCCATCCATCCATTCTCTTTTGTTATCACTCACTCATTCAGCAAGTACTTATACTGAACTTTCCTTGTGCTGGATGTTTGGGATATCAGGATAAGTATCTTCATGGCTGATATATTTTTTAAATGTTTATTTTTCTGAGAGAACATGCATGGGGAGGGGCATAAAGAGGGGGACAAAGGATCCAAAGTGAGCTTCACCCTGACGACAGAGAGCCCAATGCGGAGTCGAACTCACGAGTTGTGAGATCTCAACCTGAGCTGAAGTCAGATGCTCAACCAACTGAACCACCCCAGCGCCCCCTTCACAGTTGATATTTATGGAGTGCTTTCTTTGTGTCAAGCACCATGATAAGTGCTTTTAACTATATTAACTCATTTAACCTCCCAGCAACTATTTGATGCAAGTAGTATCATCCAAGATGATAACGCTGAGATGTGCACAGGGGGGAGTAAGTGGCAGAGTCATGTTTTGAATTCAGGCTGCCTGATGTGGGAGTTGAATCATTTATCAATCACCTCTAGGCCTGGCTGGTGCAAGCCCCAGAGATGGGTGGTGAGCCAGGCACACGAAACCCCTACCCTCATGGAGTAGATACCCCTCTGCCTTTCCCTTCCTGAGACTGTGTGGATCAGTGTGGTGTTTGGGCTCAGCTGGGAGGAGGCAGAGGAAGCTGCCAGTCGCTCTAGCTCTGTGGTCGCAGTTGTGATCACGGGGTGACCCCGAGCGAGTCACTTCTCCCTGTGAGCCTTAATGTCCACATCACAATGGGTACAAGATCCTGTCTCCTCAGATCTAAGAAGCTATGGATTTAAGATGCTCCATTTTTAAACATAACCATCAGGAAGTAAAAAAACGATACTATGTTCTAGAAAATGTTTTCTCATTACTTGGAAATTTTATTTGAAACTTTTTGAAACAGCTCTTTGAGCTCTTTGATTTGGATAAAAGGAGTTGTTTTTTTTTTTTTTTAGGGGTGCCTGGGTGACTCAGTTGGTTGAGTGTCCGACTGGATTTTGGCTCAGGTCATGATCTTGTGGTCTGTGGGATCGAGCCCTGCATCAGGCTCTAGGCTGGCAGTGTGGAGCCTGCTTTGGATTCTGTCTCTCGCTCTCTCTCTCTGCCCCCTCCCAGCTCACTCTCTCTCTCTCTCGAAGTAAATAAATAAACTTAAAAAAAAAAGTAAAAGGGTTTTTTTAAATCATACGTTGCTTTTTTAACTATGCATAAGGGAACTTATAACTGACATTCATTAGTTAAGACAGTCCTAGAATTTCTTCACATTTCAGGGTTTAATTTTCTATATCACTTTTGACTTAGAGTCATCACTGCTTGTATTTTTCTAGTAAATACTGTTTTCTTTTTTTTTTCTTTGCGAGAGAGAGAGAGAGCATGTGCACTTGCACAGAGAGAGAGAGAGAGAGAGAGAGAGAGAGAATCCCAAGGAGGCTCCATGCCCAGCACAGAGCCCGATGTGCGGCTTGATCCCATGATCCTGGGATCATGACCTGAGCCGAAATCAAGAGTCAGACACTTAACTGAACTGAGCCACCCAAGCACCCCCAAATACTGTTTACTGTTCCATCCAAAGAAGGGGTCAGTACACTATAACCCATGGGCCCAATGCAGCGCTCCACCTGTTTTTGCAAATAAAGTTTTATTGTAACAGAGCCATGCCCATTACCTATCGTGTATGGCTGCTTTCACGCCATAACGACAGAGTTGAGTGGTCGCACCTGAGTCTGTATGTCTCACAGAACCAAAATTACTCCCCGTCTGACCCTTTATACAAAAAGCTTGCTGACCTCTGATCAGGAGTGTAGGAGGCCCAGCGTTTCTCACAAGTGCATGTCCTTGGTTGTTGCTCTGCAAGGCCATCTGGAATTGTGGGCATGGCTGTAGTGGTGAATAATGTGTCTCCTTTGCCAATATCAAATCAGTGCTCTACTTCTCTGCTGCCCGTGTTTCTGCATACACAAAAACCTTTTAAGTCGAAGATGACTCACAGTCTAATCTTTCTGAAGACGCTTAAAATAGCACCTGTTCTCTGCATGTGAAGTAGCAACATAGGAACGGCTAGGACCGAGTTTGCAGGAGGTCAGGCAATGACCACTGTGTCACGATGGTGAGATGCCACCTGCTGTAAGATACATCCACACTTCAGGTACAGGAAAACATGGAAAACGTTCATGACCCAGGGCAGCAGTGCTCCGTCATGGGGCTGCAGGCATGAGTGGCTAACTTGAGACAGTGTGGGTAAAGCTGAGACAGGCTTGGTATACACTGGGTGCTCAGTAAATGTTGGCTGTCCATCTCCACATGTCATTGAGGTAAATTTGTGTCCTGTATTTGCGAGGCTTGGAAACCCCCCCCCCCCGCCACACCCCACTTGGGATAAAGCAGAGGGAGCCGGTGAGAAGTTCTGCAGGCTCAAGAGGGTCAGGCTGCCGGGCAGCGAGTATGGTGTGGGTGTTTGGAGGAGGAGATTCAGGATAACGTCTGTGAATGGGCATAGAACTCGGCTGCCCTCTTGTTCTCCCTTAAGACTGGCCAAAACGATGCCAGATAAATGACTGCTGTTAAGGAGAGGGTGGTATTGGGGCACCTGGGTGGCTGAGTCAGGTAAGCGTCCGACTTGATTCCAGCTCAGGTCATGATCTCATGGTTTGTGAGCTCACGCCCTGCGTTGGGCTCTGCGCTGGCAGCGTGGAGCCTGCCGGGGATTCTCTCTCCCCCTCTCCGTCTACCCTTCTCCCCTCTCTCTCTCACACACACACACAATAAATAAATAAGACATTTATCTATTTATTTTAATTTTTATGTCTTTATTTTATCTTGAGAGGCAGAGTGCAAGCGGGGGCAGGGGCAGAGAGAGCCTCCACATGCTCTGGCCCATGTTCTTAGCAAGGAACAGTCCCTGAGTTATTCTTGAGCAGCACCAACAAGGTACTGACACGTATTCTGTGTCCTTCTAGGTGTCCCTAAGTAGGAAAAGCAGCGGTCCCTTCCTGTCATGAGTCGCCAGGCTGTTGCTGAGGTGAGCTTCCTGTCCTTCCTTGAGGAACACAAGTGCTATCTTAGGGTCTTTCCAATCAACTTCTGTTGTAAATAGGACAGTCTACATTTTCGATGATCCTGTTACTTTCCCTGATCGGGACAGTGGTGAGTAGCTGCCTCTTGCCAACTGTCACCTTGGCCAGGGGGACATTAACCACTGGGTGTGCCAAACCTGGTAATAAACAGTGTCCTAGGACTTTTTCGTCAGCAGCAATTTGTCCTGCTTGGGTGAAGAATTTTGTCTTCGGCATCCTAAGTGGTCTTGAGAGACACATCCCCAGGAAAAAGAACTTCTGACAGGCACCTATTTCATTAGCTTTTGGAGACCTTTGACGCAAGCACTGTGTGCCATCTGGTTTCCTAAAGTCAGGAGGAGAACCAAAGACCAGTGCAATGCGTGTTCATCATGATCTACCCTGATGGGGTTTCTTTCCTCTGCATTCAGGTCGTCGTGAGAGCAATGGAAAATGGTATGCGTTTTGGAATCTGTCTCTCCTGATGAAAGACTGCATATATTCAGGAACATGGGGCATTCCTTCTGGCATCAGTCTAGAGAGCTACCCTGACTCCAGGTTCCTTGTAGGAAAGAGGCTTGAGGGTATGGAGAAAAGACAGATTTCCCAGGGGAAAACCTCTGTCCATGTGTACAGTGTGAGGAAGACAATGTATTCACTGTGCTTTTGTGTGTGTGTGTGTGTGTGTGTGTGTGTGTATGTGTGTATGTTTGAGAGAGACAGAAACTGAGGGACAGGGAAGGAGACAGGGAAACACACTAAGAGAAAGGGACACACACATTCATTAGAGAGACAGGGAGAGAGGAGAGACAGCGAGAGATGTGTCCTTCCCCAGGAGATATGCGCCAGTGACACTGCAGAATAACCAATGTCTATATTCTCAAAAATTTCCTCATACTACTGCACATTTCAAGGAATACTGCTGAGCGTGGCTTGGCAGTAACATTCAGTCCATGCAGGTAACAAAAGCCTCCGTACGCTCTGGCCCATGTTCATATCACGGAACAGTCCCTGAGTTATTCTTGAGCAGCACCAACAAGGTACTGACACGTATTCTGTGTCCTTCTAGGTGTCCCTAAGTAGGAAAAGCAGCGGTCCCTTCCTGTCATGAGTCGCTAGGCTGTTGCTGAGGTGAGCTTCCTGTCCTTCCTTGAGGACCACAAGTGCTTTCTTAGAGTCTTTGCAATCAACATCTGTTGTAAATGTGACAATGTACCGTTGAGATGATAATGTTATTTTCCCTGTGGGGAGAAACATATTGTCAATTTCCATGGTTGTTTCTTGCCAACTGTCCCCTTGGTCAGGGGGACATTTTCCACCGGCAGTGCCAAACCTGGTCATAAACAGCGTCCTAGGATCTCTTTCGGCAGCCGCACTTTTTCCTTCTGGGTGAAGACTTTTGTAGTCTGCATCCTCAGTGTTCTTGAGAGACACATCTCCAGGAAAAACGACTTCTGACAGGCATATTATCTTTGCTTTTGTGGCCTTTGACTCAAACGCTGTGTCCCATCCTGAATCCCAAATTCACCAAGCGAACTGAAGAATGGTACACATACTGTCCATCATGATCTCACCCTGATGGTGTTTTCTTTTCTAACATTCAGGTGGCCGTCGGAGCACGAGAAGAAGAAGGTATGTGTCCTGGAAACTGTTTCTTGCTGAGGAAAATGTTTCGGATGAGGTGTAGGTGGGGCATTCTTGCTGTCTTCAGTCTGGAGAGTACCCGGATATCAGGGTCCTGGGGGGACTGGTGCTTGAGTGTGGGGGGGAAAGACCAACATCCCAGGTGAAATCTATGTCCATGTGTCTGTGCTTTGAGAAAGACAGTGGATTCCGTCTGTGCGGTGTGATTGTGTGTGCATGAGTCTTGGGGTTGTTCTGTATCTCTGTATGTCGCATGATTGTGAGTGTGTATGCATGCGTGTGTGTGTGTGTTTTCTTGAGAGACTCAGGGACAGAGAGACAGAGCCACACACAGAAAGAGACAGACACAGTGAAAGAGAGGGAGAGAGAGAGACAGAGATGTGGGTTTGCCCAGAGATATGGGCCACTGACGTTGGACAATGACCAATATCTACCATACAGAGTCCTGGGAGGACTGGTGCGCGAGGGTGGGGGGGAAAGACCGACGTCCCAGGTGACAAACTAGGCGATGTTTCTACAGTATAAGAAAGATGCTGTATATCTTTTGTGCGGTGTCATTTTGTGTGTTGAGTCTGGGGGTTGTTCTGTATGTGGGTGTATGTCGTGGGATCGTGACAGTGTACGTCTGCGTGTGTGTGTGTTTTCTTGAGAGACACAGAGAAAAAGCCACACAGAGAAAGAGACAGACACATTTCAAGAGAGGGAGAGAGCGAGCGAGCGACAGAGAGAAAGACAGACGTGGGCTTGCCCACGAGCTATGTGCCACTGACACTGAAAAATGACCAAAGTCTACATCCTCAAAAATCTCTGCATACTGCACCCTTCCAGGAATACTGCTGAGCGTGGCTCAGCAGTAACATTCCGTCCATGCAGTTGACAAAAGCCTCCGTACGCTCTCGCCCATGTTCATATAAGGAACAGTCCCGGAGGTATGCTTGAGCAGCACCAAGAAGATACTGACATGTATTCTGTGTCCTCCTAGGTGTCGCTAAGGTGAAAAAGCGGCGGCCCCTTCCTGAAAGGAGGCAGCAGGCTGGTGCTGAGGTGAGCTTGCCTGTCTTTCCCTGAGCAGTGCAATTGCGTTCTTAGAGGCTTTCCAATCAACCTGTGTTGTACCTATGACAGTCTACGTTTTCGATGATACTGTTACTTTCCCTGATGGGGACAGTGGTGAGGGGTTGCCTCTGGCCAACGGTCACCTTGGTCAGGGGGACATTGACCACTGGCAGTGCCAAACCTGGTAACAAACAGTGTCCTAGGATCTTTCCCGTCAGCAGCAACCTGTGTCCTGCTTGGGTGAAGAATTTTGTAGTAGGCCTCCTCATTGGTCTTGAGAGACACATCCCCAGGAGAAACAACTTCTGACAGGCATCCTATTCGTTTGCCTTTGTGGCCTTTGACTCAACCGCTGAGTCCCATCTTGTATCGTAAAGACGCAAAGGGAACTGAAGAGTGGTGCCAATAGTGTGTATCGTGATCTCACCCTGATGGTGTTTTCTTTCCTAACATTCAGGTGGCCGTAGGAGCACAGGACACAGGTACGTATCCTGGAAACTGTTTCTTGCTGAGAAAAATGTTTAGATGGTGATGCAGGTGGGGCATTGTTGTTGACTTCCGTCTGGAGAGCTACCCTAATTCCAGAGGCCTGGGAGGACTGGTGCTTGTGAGGTGGGGGGAAGGACCTACGTCCCAGGTGAAAAACTATGTGATACTTCTACAGTAGGAGAAAGATAATGTATTCGTCGAGTGTGGTGTGTTTTTGTGGGCATGAGTCCTGGGGTGGTTCTGTGTGTGTGTGTGTCACGTGATTGTGACTGTGAATGTGTGTTGAGTGTGTTTTCTTGGGAGACACACAGACTAAGCCACACAAAATGAGACAGACACACTGCAAGAGAGTCAGAGAGAAAGATACATGTGGGTTTGCCCAGAGGATAGGGGTCACTGACACCGCACAATGATTAATGTCTACATTCTCACACACTCCTCCCACTGCACACCTCGAGGAATACTGCTGTGCACGGCTCAGCAGTAACGTTTGGTCCATGCAGGTCACCGAAGCCTCAATATGCTCTGGCCCATGTTCATATCAAGGAACAGTCCCTGAGTGATACTTGAGCAGCACCAACATGGTACTGACAGGGATTGTGGTCTTTCTAGGTGTCCCCGAGGAGGAAAGACGGCGGCCCCATCCTGTCCTGAGTCAGCAGGCTGTTGCTGAGGTGAGCTTCCTGTCTTTCCTTGAGGACCACAAGTGCTTTCTTAGAGTCTTTCCAATCAACATCTGTTGTAAATAGGACAGTCTACATTTTCGATGATCCTGTTGCTTTCCCTGATGGTGACAGTGGTGAGTGGTTGCCTCTTGCCAACGGTCACCTTGGTCAGGGGGACATTAACCACTGGCTGTGCCAAACCTGGTAATAAACAGTGTCCTAGGACTTTTTCGTCAGCAGCAATTTGTCCTGCCTAGGTGAAGAATTTTGTCGTCGGCATCCTAAGTGGTCTTGAGAGACACATCCCCAGGAAAAAACAACTCCTGATAGGCATCCTATTCATTTGTTTTTGGGGACCTTTGACTCGAGCACCGTGTGCATCTGGTTCCCGAAAGTCAAGAGGAGAACCAAAGACCAGTGCAATGCGTGTTCATCATGATCTGACCCTGATGGGGTTTCTTTTCTCTACATTCAGGTCGCCACGGGAGCAATGGAATATGGTATGTAGTTTGGAATCGGTCCCCTGCTGATGAAATAATCTATGTGGTCAGGAAGTTGGGATATTCCTGCTGGCATCAGTCTAGAGAGCTACCCTGACTCCAGGTTCCCGGTAGGACCGAGGCTTGAGGGTATGGAGAAAAGACAGATTTCCCAGGGGAAAACCTGTGTGCATGTTTATTTACAGTGTGAGGAGGACAATGTATTCACTGTGTGTTTTGTATGTGTGTGTGTTTGTGTGTGCATGCGCGTGTGTGTTTGAGAGAGACAGAAAATGAGGGAAAGGGAAATACACACAGAGTATGAGACACGCTCGTGAGAGAGTGAGGTGACTGAGAGAGAGATGTGTTTTCCCCAGTAGATACGTGCCATGGACACTTGACAAGACTCCTGTTTACATTCTCAAAAAAACTCCTCATACTGCACACTCTAAGGATTATTGCTGAGCGTGGCTCAGCAGTAACATTCATTCCATGGAGGCAAAGCCTCCATATGCTCTGGCCCATGTTCATGTTAAAGAACAGTCCAGAGCTATTCTTGAGCAGTGCCAACAATGTACTGACGTATATTCTGTTTCCTTCTAGGTGTCCCTAAGGAGGAAAGAGTGTGGGCCGTTCGTGTAAGAAGACACCAAGGTGTTGCTGAGGTGAACTTGCCTGTCTTTGCCTATGGAAGACAAGTTGATTACTTAGAGTATCTCCAGTCATATTCGGTGACATAGGACAATGTACATTTTACATGATAGCATTACATTCCCTGGTAGGGAGATTGGTGAGTGGTTGTCTCTTGCCAACCGTAACTTGATCAAGAGGACATTAACCGCTGGCAATGCCAATCCTGCTAAGAAACAGTGTCATACGATCTTTTCCTGAGTAGCAATTTTTCTTGCTTGGGTGAGGAATTTTGTAGTTGGCACCCTAAGTGGTCTTGAGAGACACATCCCCAGGAAAAAACAACTCCTGATAGGCATCCTATTCATTTGCTTTTGGGGACCTTTGACTCGAGCACTGTGTGCTCTTTGGGGGTATTCAGGGGGTATCTCGGATGTGGTTATGGGGAGGCCCCTCCCAGAGGAGATAAGGCTCTGTCCCCTGCCACAAAAGGGTCTAGACTCATCAAAAGGATGATGAGTCCGTAGAAACTGGATCTGAGGGATGAAGGAAGGAGCAGGGAAAGTGGATACTCAGAGCCAGAACAGCCCTGTGTTCATTCTCAGCCAAGTCTAGGCTTAGTCCATGCAGCTTAGACACTTCAGTCAATAGCCAGTGAGACATGGAAGGCCACAGACAATTTACGAAGCCACCAAAGCACCAGCCCAGGTGGCCAGTTTCCCAATTACTTCACAATACCTGCTCAGCCAGAGCTGGTCAGTTGAAGGGAAGCTAATTCTTAGCAGAGCCATCATGTGACCATTGGTTTGGAATGTCCTGGCTTCTGAGTCAGCTTGGGAGCCAAACAACCCCGGTCACTGAGGGTGTTCAACTGGTCACCTGGAAGGCACCACGTGAGATGGCTGATGGTGTGAAGATGCCGGAGAAGGATGGCCCACGTTGGGCTTCCCCTCATCCTTCAGAGGGGCTTCACTTGGGGGCAACTGTATTGTGTTTTGGGTCGAGGATTGAAACCTAGAGATGGGAGACTGAGTTAGGATCTGGGTTTTTCTCTTGGCTCAGGCACCTCCTGCAAGGCATCAACTGTCTCCTTCACAGAAAATGGGGCGGGAGGATTTGAGGAAGAGACTGAGGGGCCCCTGCTTAGGGGTACAGGGCATGATTTCAGGTGTTCAGAGATCTCTCTCTCCAGGGAACCAGCTAAATTTCTGTCTTGAACACCCAACTCAACAGTGTAGTGACTTTGGGCGAATCAGTTTTTCTCTCTAAATTTGAACGCCCCCACTGTAAAATACAGATGACAGGCCCTGCTCTGCCGCCTCCCACCTCAACAGGGCTGACACAGAAACCACAGGAGATCACAGATACTCTCTTTGAGCTGTAGAGCATGTCTCCATATAAAGGCTAACAGGAAGCTTATATCCCCCCCTGCTGTGGAGCCAGCCACATCCCCTCTCTGGATTCAATCACTACCAAGGGTCTACCTTGCTCAGTGATTGAACACCAAGGGAAGTTATGGAACACCACTTCTTGTTCTGAAGAGTTTACTTGTGTTTAGTCATTTTGAGCTCACAACTTAATACTCAAAATTAGGCCCTATTAACATTACAGTATCTCAGAACAGAGAAACGAGTTACAGAGGGGTCTATACAACCTTCTCAGGTACGTGGAGCTTCTAAGCAGAGTTTTGACCCAGGCCGTCAGTCATGGACTATGTACTTGCTGTGCTTCTACAATGCCTCAGGGAAATAAAGCTATTTGCTCACAAGATCCGTCTGTTGGGTGTTCTAAGCGTACACCCAACTGCAGGATCTCCAGACGTCCAACTTGGCTTCACGAGGCTCTGCTGGTCAGCTGGCAAATAATGGAATCAAAAGACTGATTGTGAATACATTATCGCTGATTTCCCTATGGACTTCTACAGCAAGGTGTCAACAGTTCTCTCTGTTGCAGTGCATTTCCCAGGATCTTGTTTTAAGAATGAAGAAGAAATGTTCCCCTGAGGTCAAGCATATCAACTGGCACCAGGCAGTGCTTCAGAAAACTCCACATCTGGCAAACAACAGGGGGTACTCTACAAATGACCCCATTGAGGTATGTGGAAATTCACTCATTAAGCTCATTCAAGAAGAAGGATTCTACTTTAGTCAGTGTCCCATATTTAATAGAAAACCATAAAATCTAAACCATATTCTTCTGTATGCAAAGGGGAGTGATCAAGGCAATCAGTTGTGCTGTAACTGTATAGAAGTCAAGATACGTTTCTAACTCAAGATTGGGCACACGTTTTACACTAAACAGCATCTCTCGCTGTTGTATAGACCTTCAGCTGACTTGTGAACATTGGCTCTAATAGATCTCTTCCTGAAACAGTGTTTACAGATTTTTAAAAACCTCAATAGGCATTATTTAGAACAGGAGGTTTAGATGAATGTAAGAGTTGAACAGATAATGTAGAAAGTTCCCATATTCTACCCCTCCAGTTTCCCCAATTGATAACATCTAACACGAGTGTAGTACCTTTGGTATAATTAGCAAAATCATAATGATACATTTTCATTAAATTAAAGTCGCAGCTTCCATTGAAATTCACTCTTTGTGCTTTGACATGCTATGAGTTTTGACGAATGCGTAATGTCGTGCATCACCGTGACCATATTCTACAGAAATCCATACACCAGTGTCCCTAACTGCGCTATCCAGGGGAGCAGCCACTGATCAGATGTGCCTGCTTATGCTTAAGTTAATTAACGTAAATGAAGTTAAACATTCAAGCAGTTGAATATCCCTGCTGCTTTGGAGACTGAGGAATGGGGTATGAAATCGAGAGAAGGAGGAAATGTGTGTGAAGCTTTGTTTTGTTCTGTTTTTCATATGTCAGCGTCATAACAGTAGGAGATACTGTGTGTGGGCTTCAAGTGTGTTTTGCTCTTCAAGATTATCTTTCCCCCAAGACCAGCTCTTTTCTGCTTCTCCTCCACCGAGCATCAAAGCCTCCATTACATTTGGTTTGCACGTTTTGCGAATTGAACGGGGAAGTTACTACATTGGGTTTGGTATGACCTGTGACAGAAGAAGTCTGGGGAGATACACTGTCACACGTACTTGAACTGGAGACCAAGTGCTACCATGTGAGCCGGAGGCTGGGGATGTGGGGACCCTCTCTCTGCACCTTCAGGTCTCAGACCAGCACCTGCCGGGACACCCTCAGCCTTGCCCCTGGGTGAAAGGATGCTCCCGGAGTGGGCATCACAGAAAATGTACCCTCCCAGCCTCCTGCAGCAGTGAGGTGGGAGGTGCACCCTGGAGCACATTTCTCTCG
This sequence comes from Lynx canadensis, assembly GCF_007474595.2. Lineage (NCBI taxonomy): Eukaryota > Metazoa > Chordata > Mammalia > Carnivora > Felidae > Lynx > Lynx canadensis. The sequence goes on from NC_044319.2 coordinate 62,484, forward strand.
GGATCAGAATAAATCCTGCACACGTGAGTCCCTGTGAGAGAGGCCTGTGTGCAGCTGCCCTGAGACCCTCCCTGGTTGGCGGGAATTCTAGAAGCCTGTGTGGAGGCTGCTGGGCTGGCCACACACCCTGGCTCTCATGGCCCCACTGAGCTCTCTCCTGGGACTGACCAGGCCCAGAGACTCCGAGCAGCAGACAGGAGTCCCTGCCCCGGTCACAACCTGCTGCTTCAGCCACACGGTCGTGGCCCATCCTGTGACCTCCGTTCAGGCCTGCCCGGGGTCTCCCCCCAGTCTCTCCAGGGCTCAGGCAAAGGCTGGCAGGGACAGTGTTCATGTGGCTTCACCTACTATAGAACCCCTGTCACGCTGCTTGTGGATTAGGGGAATTTGGACCAAGTACTTTTAATTTCATGTTTATCCTCTTAGGGGCTAGGAAAGGTACAGGGTTCTGAGGATTAAGTGTCTCCAAGTACCTAAGGTCGCCCCAGGCACAGGACAGACACTCTGTGTGTGGCAGTGGTTGCCTTTCTCTCTGACAGGGCCCAGCACAACCCCAGGCCTGTGGCAGGTATCCCAGGGGGGTTGGCTGCATTGGTTACTTGATCAACTGATTGGTTAGGGAGGCTGGCAGTATACCCGTGATCATTCCCCCCCTCCACCCATATGACACAACAGTCTGGTCGGTGGAGGTGACAGGAAAAGGGAAAGGACACTGATCACGGGGGATAGAAGGGAAGCAGCAGGTTGTGAGTACTGAGGAAGGCAACGTCACGCACAGAAATGCATGGAGACAGCGGCTGCCTCCTAAGAAGGACAAGATGACACCAGTGTTCATTCCAGGCCACAATTATGGAATGTGAGGGCTGGAAAAGTACACTGGAGATCAGAGACCCAGTCCCTCATCGTGGTCCCAGGGAGGAGTGCAGAGCTGAGGTCAGAATGGGGCCTGAGATCAGCCCTTATCCTGCCAGGAGCAGTGAGTATGAGTTCTCACAGTCCCCTGTCCTTTCCCAAGGCCACCCCTTCCGGGCCACAGCTGCCATGGTCCATGCCAAAGATGAATTGCAGATTATGAAGACTCAGAAAAAGGGAGCAGAATTCTGCACCTAATTTCTTTCCTCTGTCATGTCCTTCACTTTCTTGCATTCCCATCCTTAAGCTCCTTCTTCTGTGGCTCTTCACCACTCCCTCTTTGAACGATTCTCATCCTGAAGAACCTGGTCCCGTCCAGGCACAGGACATCCTCACATCTCCAGTGTCTATAAGATCTCCCGCCACCCCCTCACCCGCTTTCCGCGCAGCGCCTTGGGCCCAGACCTGAGTCTGCACTCCTGGGTCCTGCTCAGCCACCCTGAGTGGTGGACTGGGAGCAGGGTGGGGGCGGAGGATGGATGGGCCCACCTGCCCGAGAGGCTCCCCCAGAAGACTGGGGGTTCCAGGAACCGCGCAGTTGGTGCTCTCCTGCCCCGGGGAGGGGTGTGGTGCTCTGGACAGACTCGATCCTTCTCTTCCCACCAGCTGGCAGGGGTCAGAAAGTCTCTTCCCCCAGGCTCAAGAGGGGGGTGGGTGAAGAAGGTGAGAGGCGATAAAGTGGAAGAGGAAGAGGAAATGTGGAATGTGGAGAGGACGGGAGGAAAAGCAGAAGGCAAATAAGGGCCCACATCTCCGTGGCTTCCCTGACTTTGTCTTGGGCCCTTTGGGAAAGGCAACCAAAGGGAAGGGAGCCCCGTGGCGGCCATATTGCACGTGATCGTGCAAGGGAGAGACGGAAGGGTGGTAAGAACCAGCACAGGGAAGGGGAGGGATGCCCTGAGCACATCTCTCCTGGAAACGGATACCTGCTCCATACTTCCAGGGGTGCGTGGCCCTGACTCTGCCCAAGTCGGGCCTCCTGGGAAAAGTGAAGGCAGAGGCCCTGCGCTCCCTGGCATGCAAGCACGGCGGCTCCCCAGGTCCAGATCTGCAGACCCGTGACCACACAGCGGTCTGGGCATCAAGTAGGGGCCACCGCAGCCTCCAGCCCGGGCTGGGAGTAGCCCAAGCCCTTGGGGTAGTCAGCTTCTGCGGAGCCCTATGGACAGCCTGGAACACCTCAAACTGGGGTTCTATAATTTTTTGTTTTAATATATATGTATATAAATTTTGTTTATGTATATATGTAAAAATCAAAACACACATGGAAATGAAGGGAAATTCAGTGCAGTGTCCATTAGGGAATTTGTAAGGAGGTAGAATTGCAAATTGCTCATGTTTCTTTTATGTTTCAATTTTTTAAATTAATTCAGATATAACTGGTTTAATTCCATTTGTGCTATTTTAATTTTTTTTTAGGTTTCATTACATCTTAGACAGTAGTGTCTTCTGTAGCCTTTTCGCATTGAAACACATTAAGCCATAAAGATTACTATTTTTTTACTACCTCATCATAAGCTTCTTTAAAAGGAAAGGCACATGTCAGGCATTTGGATGTAATGGGGAGAAAAGATACTGAGGAAGAAAAGGGAAGCCCTCTAAGTGTCACTTCGATGGTGCAGGTGTCATGCTAGGCCCTATCACAGGTGGATGAGGGGACATCATCACCTCCCCCCTCCAGCCCTGTGTCATCAGACCTCCTGCTCCTCACATGCCAGGGGTGGGACTTGGGCTTTTCCTCCTGCAGTCCGGAGCCTCCCCTTTCTTCTGCTCCAATACCCTGTTCAAGGGACCAGACGCTTGAGGGCTGCACGGCCACATGCCCAGGTTAAATCTCACCTGGAGGACGCTTAACACTGTCAGCCAACGGCAATGCCCTTAGCCAAGAGCCCCAAACAGGCCCCTGGGGGTGTCTGGGCCCAAGGTTACCTTCCAAGACTGGAGGAGTCTTTGGGGTCCCACACACCCACCCCAGGCACCCCTCCTCCCTCCACCTCTGTGCCTCTGCAGGGAATAGGGCACCCGTGTTTGCTGCTGCTTTGACACCTGTGAAGGAAGCACCAAGCAAGTGTCGGCTGGGGTCTCAGAGCACCTAAGTGTCTAGAAGCTTAAGAAGAAGACGGGAGGTCATGGACAAAGGGCTACCCACTAACTCAGTGCCAGCCTCTGAGCATGTGAATTGTATAGATTCTGTCTTAGCTGCAGAGATATATTTTATAGTTAATTCTGGAGGATTTTACATCAAGCAAAATTTATCTTTTGCCTGCTTTATCTTGAACTCATTTTTATGTAAAATAAAACAGACAAAAGCCCATGACACATAGGTAGCAGAAGCTGAATTACCGTGGGCACCACACTCCGTAGCGGTGATTTTCCCTCCGTGAAAGACAAATGCTTCTCTCTTTTTTTTTTTAATAGATTTTTAGGTTTTTTTTATTTTTTCTTTTTTTTATATTAAATATAATTTATTGTCAAAATGCTTTCCATACAACACCCAGTGCTCATCCCAACAGGTGCCCTCCTCCCTGCCCATCACCCACTTTCCCCTCTTCCCCACCCACCCCAATCCACCCTCAGTTTGTTCTCAGTATATTTAAGGTCTCTTATGGTTTGCCTTCCTCCCTCTCTGTAATTCCCCCCCCCTCCACTCCCCCATTGTTCTCTGTTAAGTTTCTCAGGATCCACATATGAGTGAAAACATATGGTATCTGTCTTTCTCTGCCTGACTTATTTCACTTAGCATAATACCCTCCAGTTCCATCCACGTTGCTACAAATGGCCAGATTTCATTCTTTCTCATTGTGAAGTAGGGACATTCAGACAAATGCTTCTGAGAAGCGTCTTCCAGCTTCTTTGCCCTGCCCCCGTGCCTGCACAGTGGAAATTGGATCCTCCCAGCTCCCCAGTTTGTTCCACTACCTTCCCAGGGTGCCACCACATTCTTTTGTGCCCTAATTATGTATAATCATCACGCTTGGGAAATACATGGTAACCGATTTCATTCCTTACCCTAATAAGTTAGCAGTTATTTTGTATCTCCTTCTCCAGGAGGCTGCCAGGGTGCTAGAGCCATTCTGTATGTGGAACTAGGATTCGCAGCAGATATGTTTATAAGAAACCATAAAGCTGTACGTAAGATGTGTGCACTATACATACAATAGATAAAGCAGCCATTTAAAAAAAAAAGGCAATATAAGAAATTTTTGCATGAAGCGCACTTCAAGCCCAGGTGGCTTCCTTTAATTTCAAACAAACGTTGAAGATGGAGATATGCCTGTCTCTTCCAGAGAAACTTCCATCCAGACACGGAAATACACACTCTTCCAGAGAACAGATACAGAGGGAATATGCCCACATTGCTTTCATTGGATCAGAAGAAAATTGATGCCACCCCAGCAGTAGGCATGACAGGAAGGGGGGACACACAGGTCAACTCTCCTGGATGTAGATGTCAAAATCCAAAACCATACAGCATAAATCTGGAGACTTGGGAAGCCAATTGAGATCTCACAGTGGGGTTCCAATGGGGGGATGTGGACAGAGTCAGTGGCACTTTGCGTGTTGCCCCAGGGGTGGTGAGAAGGGACAGTGCCATCGGGTTGGCGGAATAAATATTTGATGACAGAGGGAAGGAGAGTCTGAGTGACTCTCAGGGAGAGCCCTGGGGTGGGTGTCACAGGCTGTGGCCATGGAGGGGACCCTCTAAGAGGACAGGGGACTCTGTCCCCTTCCACTGCCAGGGCCAGAGAAGGACAAGGAGTCTGGAGAGATTTTGTCACATAGGGAAGTGGGAAAGGTGTGCACTCAGAGCCAGTGCAGCCCCTGCCCTCCCTCAGCCAGGCTGCTCTGACAGTTGCTCACATCAGTGGTCAGTAGGTAGTGGGGGACATGCCAGCTTCATCCATTAAAGCACCAAACACCAGCCCAGCAAGTCATGCCCTCATTAATCAGTGCTGTTCATCCAGGGTTGGCCGTTGAAGACCAAGCTCATCACTAGAGAGCTGTCATGTGGGGAGTGGGCTTGGAAATGCCCACATTCTGAGCTGCATGGGGGCATGCAGACCACTGGTCAGATGCCCAGGAGCTCACATTGGACAGCTGATGTGTGAAGATGCTGCAGGCGGAGAGACCTAGATTGGACACCCTGACCCTTCAAGGGACTTCCTTCGCGGAAAGCGACATCACTTTTGGGTCAGGGATCGAAACCTACGGGTGGAGGCCGAGGCAGGCATGTGCTCCCTTTGCAGTTTCACGGCAGGAGAGTTTGGGGATCAGAGGGAAAACAGGAGCTAGAGAACTCTGGGGTATCCAGGATCTCTGTCCCTAGAAACCAACTACATTCCTGTCCCAGATTGTCCTGTCATCAGCTTCTTCACTCTGGTTGCTTAAAATCTCTGAATTTCAGTGTCATGAACTACAAAATGTGGGTTAGTACCCTGCCCTGTGCATTCCGTGGAGTCTGATGGGGATCACAGGAGATGATGGCAGATATTCTCCACGAGCAGGAAAGCCTCATGCCCACCTTAAGGCGGAAAGGTTACCTTCCACCCACCCTTGCCCTGTGGCCATCCAGGTTTCCTCTCTGCAGGCAACCACTCCTACATTTCTTGCTTGTTCTTCCAGACATGTAATATCGGGTCACATATGGAGCCCTTAGGCGGTCCCAATCATTTTCCTTAGGCATTATTTGGATTTTCTTATAGTAAGCTTTATAATACTAGTAAGTAGGTCCCATATCACAGAACAGGGAACTGAGGTCGGAGGGGTTAAGTAACTTTCCCAGGTATGTGTGGTTTCTAGTATGATCTGATACAGGTTATCAGGCACCAGCTCCCAGGCTCTCCGTCACTGCCCTCTGTATTGTCCTTTCTACATGGTCTCATCTAATGTCAGGTCCCTGGGCACAAGTCTGCTGGGGGTGGTAAGTGCATACCACATCGCAGTACCCCTCTTCTAAGCCCAGCTCAGACTCAGCTGGCTCCCCAGTCACTGGTGAACAAGGAGAATGGGAGTGTGACCTAGGGATGCATGAATATTCCAGGTGCATATTAACAGTTCTCTCCCTTTTTAGTGTATTTTCTAGGATCATGGCTCAGATTACAAAAAGAGGATCCTAAGGGATTCAAACACAGAACTCACAAGAAAGGCATCTGTGCTCAAGACAATCTACTGGCTTTCCCCAGCAGTGCTTCAGCAGCATCAAGATGGACATCTTTCCAAACAACAGGGTCGAGCCACAAATAACACTCCAATGAATGACTACTCCATTGAAGAAGGTAGTGTGTGTATAAAATCAGTAAGTAGATTCAAGAGGAGTAAGGGTAGTTGGTACAGTGGAGACTGGATGTTGGTGAGGATGGAAGGAGCAGGGAAGGTGTACACGCAGAGGCAGGGAGCCCCTGCCCGCTCCTAGCCATGCCTTTGTCCAGGCTGCTCAAATGGTGGGTCAGATCGTTCGTCAGGGAGACACTGGGGCCTCTAGACTTCATCTGCCAGAGCACCAACCTAGCAGACCCCTTTCCTAGCTACTATCAACTGCTCATCACCCAGGTTTGGTCAGTTGAAGATGACGCTAATCACTGGGCAACTGTCCTGTGGGCAGTTGGTTTGGAATGTTCTGGGTTCTGAGACAGTTGGGAGTCAAACAGACAAGTGGTCATTCAGGGTGGTCACCTGGCCACCAGCAAGGCAGCTAGTGGCATCAAGCACTGGGGGGCATGGGATGGGGAGATGGGGATGTGTTTTTTGTTCTCACACCTCCTCACACCCCATCCATCAGGGGGAAAAGGCATTGTTTTCTGGGTCAGGGATTGAAATAGGCAGGAGTTGGGTTGGGTTTTGGGCCATTCTCTTGGGCCAGTACCTCCTTAGGGAGCCAGCTGTCTCCCTTCAGCAACCTTGGGGCCAAAGGATATGGGCCAGGGAGTGAGGAAAGGGCTTGGTTTCAGTGTGCAGGGCATGATCTCCTATCCAGGTGATCAGAGATCTCTGTCCTCAGGGAATTCTCTGTATCCCCCGCCTCTGAACCATAAGTCACCAGTGCTGTGATTCTGAGTGAGCCACTTAACCTCTCTAAATGTCAATGCCCTGAACCATAAAATATAGGTCCCAGCCCCTTCTCTGCCCACCCCACAGTCCTTTCATGAGCATCACCAGAATTAACAGGTTTTCTTCACTATTAGAAGCGTAATATTGAAGTTCCCTAGTTTTATTGTTGAGAGATCAGTTTCTCCTTTTAATTGTCAGTTCCATTGTTATGCCCAGAATTCGTGATCCCCAAATACCGCCAGGGAGCCGAGTCCGATGTAAAAGCAAAAGAGCCTTTATTCGAGCTAGCTCGAGCTCAATCCCCTACCTGCACCGAGGCAGCGGTGAGGTACCGGGGAGAGAGAGCGAGTTTCAAAAGGACAAAGGTTTTATTGGGGCCTAGGGGCAGTTGGTGAGGTAACGGCTATGGCCTCAGCCGATTGGCTGGGGAAGGGTCCGAGTTCTGTTAGGCAGGTGGGGGAGGGGGTGGCTCAAGGGGAGGAGGTGTGGTCAAGGTGAAGGACACAGAACAAGATGGAGTCGGCTGGCATAGGCCCGCCCTTTCACTTATGTACTTTGGCGCTCTCCTGTTGAGTGCAAAGTGTTTACAATGATCTCTTTGAAGGATGCACACTTTGTCACTATACCATGTCCTTCTTTGTCTCTAGAAAAAAACTGTCATAAAGTTTATTTGTCTTCACAAAGCCAGTCTAGCTCTCTTGATTACTATTTGCTTGCTATATATTTTTCCATCCTTTTTACTTTCAATGCCTTTGTGTCTTAGGTTTAAAGCATGACTCTCCTGTAGATGGCATAGAGAGAGATTGTTGTTTTCTACCCATTCTGTCAATATCTGCCTCTTAATTGGATGTAAAATCCATGTACCCTTAATTACTCATCAGGTAGCATCAAAATCTATTGTTTTTCCATTATTTCTGTATATGTTATATCTTATTGTTCTAATATTCCTCCATTTCTGCTTTCTTTTGTGTTATTTTCTAGTGTACCAACTAAATTCCCATGTTGTTTCTTTTACTATATATTCAGGGAATACTTAGTAGTTTCACTGGAGATTACAACTAATGTCTTAAATTTCCAACATTCTAATTGGATTCATACCAGATTAATTTCAATGGCATACAGAGATTTGACCCCTTTAAAAATTTGTTTCATTTACTTATCTTAGAGGGAGAGAGAGCATGAGTGGGGGAGTGGAGGGGAGAGAGAGAGAGAGAGAGAGAGAGAGAGAGAGAGTGAGAGTGTCAGAGTCTCAAGCAGGCTCTGCACTGATTGTGGACTCTGGGCTTGACCCCCTGATGCTGAGATCATGACTTGAGCTGAAATCAAGAGCCAGACGCTCAACTGTCTGAACACCCAGGTGCCCCTAGAGACTTGACTCTTAATATATCTAATTGATGTCCTCTCTTTTTGCCATTATTTTCACTCAAATTACCTCTTTATACAGCCTGTGGTCATTAACATATATATTTACATTTTATGTATTTATAATATATGCAATTTATATATATGTGTAATTTTAACTTCACAGTTTTAAATTAGAAGAAAATCTATTGTTTATATATTTAGGCTGTATATAGTTTGTGTGCTAATACACTTGTGCTTATGCACTTACACATTTGTACTCTTTTATATTTACCTATGTAACTATTCATGTAGAAATAAATGTCTTTGCATTTTAGATGGAAGGACTCAGGACTTCTTTTTTTTTGTAAGTTTATTACTTATTTTGAGAAAGAGATAATGCATTAGCAGGGGAGGGGCAAAGAGAGAGAAAGAATCCTAAGCAGGCTCCACACTATCAATGTGGAGCCTGATGCAGGGCTTGAACTCACAAACCATGAGATCATGACCTAAGCCAAAATCAAGAGTCAGATATGAAATGGAATGATCCACCCAGGTGCCCCAGGACTTGGGGTTTCTTGTAGGGCTGGTGATAGCAATGGATTCTCTCATATTTTGTTTACCTGGGAATGTCTTCATGTCTTCTTCCATTGCTGAAGGACATCCTGGCTAGATACAGAATTCTCGTGCACAGGTTTTGTCTTTTAGCACTTTCAGTAGATCATCCCACTGCCTTCTGGCCTCCATGGTTTCTGATGAAAATTTGCCATTAAACTTACTGAGGACACTCTATACATAATTAATCGCTTTTCTTGTATTGTTTTCACAATCCTTTGTCTGTGGCCTTGAATCATTTTAGTGGGATGTGAGTTTATCCCACTTGGTGTTCATTGAACTTCTTGAATATTTTGATTAATGTTTTCATCAAATTCAGTGCGATTTTTGCTCTTATTACTTTGCATATTCTCCCTGTCCTTTCTCTCTTTTATGTCTTTCTGGGACTCTCTCTCTCAGTTAGTGTGTTAGTATGCTTGATAGTATTACACAGGTCTTTGGGGCTCTGTTCATCCACCCCCCATTTTTATTTTTCTTAACTTGCTGTCAATCAGACTGGATCTCAATTTTCCTACCTTCAAATTTGCTGGTTCTGTCTTCCTCTTGCTCAAATCTGCTGTTCAGCTCTGGTGCGTATTTAACTGTATCCCATCCCAAATTAGGTATCAGAGCTCTAACCCCCAGTACTTGTGAAAGTAGAAGTAAGGTCTTTCCAGATATCATCAACCCTGGATTGGGGCTGGCCCTAATGCAAAGGCTGTTGTCCTTACCAGAGCAGGGAGGTTTGGACACACAGACAGAGGGGCAAAGGCCATGTCATGTGCTGGCTGAGGCAGAAATAGAAGAACTGCAGGTATGAGCCAAGGAAAGCCATGGGTTTCCAGAAAAATACCGAAAGCAAGATAGTGGTGAAGAGGGATAATTCCCCACCTCTTTCCCAGCCTACAGCTTGAATTCAGACTTCTGCATGTTGCTGTCCAGTTCTCCCAGTACCATTTGTTAAAGAGACTGTCTTTTTTCCATTGGATGTTCTTTCCTGCTTTGTCAAAGATGAGTTGGCCGTACATTTGTGGGTCCAGTTCTGGAGTCTCTATTCTATTCCATTGGTCTGTGTGTCTGTTTTCGTGCCAATACCATGCTGTCTTGATGATGACAGCTTTGTAGTAGAGGCTAAAGTCTGGGATTGTGATGCCTCCTGCTTTGATCTTCTTCTTCAAAATTGCTTTGGCTATTCAGGGCCTTTTGTGGTTCCAGATGAATTTTAGGATTGCTTGTTCTAGCTTCGAGAAGAATGCTGGTGCAATTTTGATTGGGATTGCATTGAATGTGTAGATAGTTTTAGGTAGTATTGACATTTTAACAATATTTATTCTTCCAACCCATGAGCACGGAATGTTTTTCCATTTCTTTATATCGTCTTCAATTTCCTTCATAAGCTTTCTATAGTTTTTAGCATACAGATCTTTGACATCTTTGGTTAGACTTATTCCTAGGTATTTTATGCTTCTTGGTGCAATTGTGAATGGGATCAGTTTCTTTATTTGTCTTTCTGTTGCTTCATTGTTAGTGTATAAGAATGCAACTGATTTCTGTACATTGATTTTGTATCCTGCAACTTTGCTGAACTCATGTATCAGTTCTAGCAGACTTTTGGTGGAGTCTGTTGGGTTTTCCATGTAGAATATCATGTCATCTGCAAAAAGTGAAAGCTTGACTTCATCTTTGCCAATTTTGATGCCTTTGATTTCCTTTTGTTGTCTGATTGCTGATGCTAGCACTTCCAACACTATGTTAAACAACAGCGGTGAGAGTGGACATCCCTGTCGTGTTCCTGATCTCAGGGGGAAAGCTCTCAGTTTTTCCCCATTGAAGATGATGTTAGCTGTGGGCTTTTCATAAATGGCTTTTAGGATGTTTAAGTATGTTCTTTCTATCCCGACTTTCTCCAGGGTTTTTATTAAGAAGTGTTGCTGAATTTTGTCAAATGCTTTTTCTGCATCGATTGACAGGATCATATGGTTCTTATCTTTTCTTTTATTAATGTGATGTATCACATTGATTGATTGATTTGCGAATGTTGAACCAGCCCTGCATCCCAGGAATGAATCCCACTTGATCATGGTGAATAATTCTTTTATTATGCTGTTGAATTCGATTTGGTAGTATCTTATTGAGAATTTTTGCATCCATATTCATCAGGGATATTGGCCTGTAGTTCTCTTTTTTTACGGGGTCTCTGTCTTGTTTCGGAATCAAAGTAATGCTGGCTCCAGAGAATGAGTCTGGAAGTTTTCCTTCCCTTTCTATTTTTTGGAATAGCTTGAGAAGGATAGGTATTTTCTCTGCTTTAAATGTCTGGTACAATTCCCCAGGGAAGCCATCTGGTCCTGGACTCTTATTTCTTGGGAGATTTTTGGTAACTGATCCAATTTCTTCGCTGGTTATGGGTCTGTTCAAGCTTTCTGTTTCCTCCTGTTTGAGTTTTGGAAGTGTGTGGGTGTTAGGAATTTGTCCATTTCTTCCAGGTTGTCCCGTTTGTTGGCATATAATTGTTCATAGTATTCCCTGATAATTGCTTGTATTTCTGAGGGGTTGGTTGTAATAATTCCATTTTCATTCATGATTTTATCTATTTGGGTCATCTCCCTTTTCTTTTTGAGAAGCCTGGCTAGAGGCCTATCAATTTTGTTTATTTTCTCAAAAAACCAACTCTTGGTTTCATTGATCTGCTCTACAGTTTTTTTAGATTCTATATTGTTTATTTCTGCTCTGATCTTTATTATTTCTCTTCTTCTGCTGGCTTTGGGGTGTCTTTGCTGTTCTGCTTCTATTTCCTTTAGGTGTGCTGTTAGATTTTGTATTTGGGATTTTTCTTGTTTCTTGAGATAGGCCTGGATTGCAATGTATTTTCCTCGCAGGACTGCCTTCGCTGCGTCCCAAAGCATTTGGATTGTTGTATTTTCATTTCTGTTTGTTTCCATATATTTTTTAATTCCTTCTCTAATTGCCTGGTTGACCCATTCATTCTTTAGTAGGGTGTTCTTTAACCTCCATGCTTTTGGAGGTTTTCCAGACTTTTTCCTGTGGTTGATTTCAAGCTTCATAGCATTGTGGTCTGAAAGTTTTCATGGTATGATCTCAATTCCTGTATACTTATGAAGGGCTGTTTTGTGGCCCAGTGTGTGATTTATATTGGAGAATGTTCCATGTGCACTCGGGAAGAAAGTATATTCTGTTGCTTTGGGATGCAGAGTTCTAAATATATCTGTTAAGTCCATCTGATCCAATGTATCATTCCGGGCCCTTGTTTCTTTATTGACCATGTGTCTAGATGATCTATCCATTGTTGTAAGTGGGGTATTAAAGTCCCCTGCAATTACCACATTCTTGTCAATAAGGTTGCTTATGTTTGTGAGTAATTGTTTTATATATTTGGGGGCTCCCATATTCGGCAATAGACATTTATAATTGTTAGTTCTTCTTGATGGATAGACCCTGTAATTATTATATAATGCCCTTCTTTATCTCTTATTACAGCCTTTAATTTAAAGTCTAGTTTGTCTGATATAAGTATGGCTACTCTAGCTCTCTTTTGACTTCCAGTAGCATGATAAATAGTTCTCCATCCCCTCACTTTCAATCCGAAGGTGTCCTCAGGTCTAAAATGAGTCTCTTGTAGACAGCAAATAGATGAGTCTTGTTTTTTTATCCATTCTGATACCCTATGTCTTTTGGTTGGCGCATTTAGTCCATTTACATTCAGTGCTATTATAGAAAGATATGGATTTAGAGTCATTGTGATGTCTGTAGGTTTCATGCTTGTAGCGATGTCTCTGGTACTTTGTCTCACAGGATTCCCCCTTAGGACCTCTTGTAAGGGCTGATTTAGTGGTGACGAATTCCTTCAGTTTTTGTTTGTTTGGGAAGACCTTTATCTCTCCTTCTATTCTAAATGACAGACTTGCTGGATAAAGGATTCTCGGCTGCATATTTTTTCTGTTCATCACATTGAAGATTTCCTGCCATTCCTTTCTGGCCTGCCAAGTTTCAGTAGAGAGATCAGTCACGAGTCTTATAGGTCTCCCTTTATATGTGAGGGCACGTTTATCCCTAGCTGCTTTCAGAATTTTCTCTTTATCCTTGTATTTTGCCAGTTTCACTATGATATGTAGTGCAGAAGATCAATTCGTTATGTCTGAAGGGAGTTCTCTGTGCCTCTTGGATTTCAATGCCTTTTTCCTTCCCCAGATCAGGGAAGTGCTCAGCTATTATTTCTTCTAGTACTTGTTTCCCTTTAGTGCATCACTTAGTTCTCTAATTTTCCCCTCCTACTCCTGGATTTTTTCATCTCTCTTTTTCTCAGCTTCTTCTTTTTCCATAATTTTATCTTCTAGTTCACCTATTCTCTCCTCTGCCTCTTCAATCCGAGCTGTGGTTGTCTCCATTTTATTTTGCAGCTCATTAATAGCATTTTTTAGCTCCTCCTGGCTGTTCCTTAGTTCCTTGATCTCTGTAGCAATAGCTTCTCTGCTGTCCTTTATACTGTTTTTAAGCCCAGCGGTTAATTTTATGACTATTATTCTAAATTCACTTTCTGTTGTATTGTTTAAATAGTTTTTGATCAGTTCGTTAGCTGTCGTTATTTCCTGGAGATTTTTTTTGAGGGGAATTCTCCTGTTTCGTCATTTTGGATAGTCCCTGGAGTGATGCGGAACTGCAGGGCACTTCCCCTGTGCTGTCTTGCATAACTTGCGTTGGTGTGCGGGCCGCAGTCAGACCTGATGTCTGCCCCCAGCCCACCGCTGGGGCCACAGTCAGACCGGTGTGTACCTTCTCTTTCCCTCTCCTCGGGGCGGGATTCACTGTGGGGTGGCGTGGCCCATCTGGGCTACTTGCACACTGCCAGGCTTGTGGTGCTGGGGATCTGGCGTATTAGCTGGGGTGGATCGGCAAGGTGCACAGGGGCGGGAGGGGCAGGCTCAGCTCGCTTTTCCTTTGGAGATCCGCTTCGTGAGGGGCCCTGCGGCACCGGGAAGGAGTCAGACCTTCAGAGGGATGGATCCGCAGAAGCACAGCGTTGGGTGTTTGTGTGGTGCAAGCAAGTTCCCTGACAGGAACTGGTTCCCTTTGGCATTTTGGCTGGGGGATGGGTGAGGGAGATGGCGCTGGCAAGCGCCTTTGTTCCCGGCCAAGCTGCGCTCTGTTGTCCGGGGCTCAACAACTCTCCCTCCCGTTGTCCTCCAGCACCCCCGTTCTCCGAGCAGATCTGTTAACTTATAACCTTCCAGATGTTAAATCCTGCCTGCTGTCAGAACACACTCCGTCCGGCCCCTCCGTTTTTGCAAGCCAGACGGGGGCTCTGCTTTGCCAGCAGGCTGCCCCTCCATCCCGGCTTAAAGGCACCTGGGTGGCTCAGTTGGTTAAGCATCCCACTTCAGCTCAGGTCATGATCTCACGGTTCATAAGTTTGAGCCCTGTGTCAGGCTCCGTGCTCTCGGTGCAGAGCCCGCTTCAGATGGTCTGTCTCCCTCTCTTTCTTGCCCCTTCCCAACTCATGCGCACCCTCTCTCTCAAAAATTAAATAAGTGTGAAAAATAAATAAATGAATAAAAGGAATTTTCTTAAAACAGTATACTGAATAGTGTAACCCAGCACCTGTGGCTAATATTGACAGTATCCTCCAGTTGAATTTAGGTTATTAGATGTGGTTTTGTTGTGTTATTTTTAAGTTGGAAAAAGTAAACAATTGTTCAAAGCTTATTATATATATTATTTTGTAGTGGTCAAATTTGGATATTTATGATTTCTTTCACTTATAAATTTCACTCATCCTCACAGTCACAGAGATGGATATTTTGGAATAAAATAAAATAATTACTTTTGGCCAGGAATGTTTTATCAAAAACTATCTTGATGAGGCTTGTGATATATGGAAAAGAAATGTGAACATATCCAGGGATTCCAAGATACAATGTAAAGCTTCCAGGCATTGGAGATCCACATTGCATCCTTTAAAAAAAATTTTCTTAATGTTTTTATTTTTAACAGTGCACATGTGCGTGCGCGAGAGAGAGCATGAGTGGGGGGGTGGGGCAGAGAGAGAGAGACAGACAGACAGAATCCAAAGCAGGCTTCAGGCTCTGAGCTGTCAGCAAAGAGCCTGACTCGAGGCTCGAACTCCCAGACCATGTGCTCATGACCTGAGCCAAAGTCGGATTCTCAACTGACTGAGCCACCCAGGTGCCCCTCCATGTTGCATCTTTAAAATACATGCAGAATTGCTCCAAACTGCTCAAAGCTGTCTATAGCAGCCAAGAGGATGCAGCTGATTTTTGTATCCTGTTTCCCTAGAGACCATTCCAAACCTGTATCACACAGATGTGTGTATGGCACAGAGGTTGGGGAGGACTCAGATTCTCACTGTATCTCCTATCACGGACGTCTGAGCCTCAGGACACTGTTATTGTGGCTTCAAGTTGACTCTGTGCCCTGAGCTGTGTCTAAGCACACCCTGCAGTCTGCTGGGTTGGTTACAAGTTGTCTTGTTGATTGAGGTAAAGCTCCTGTCACATAGGCCTCCCATCACTTCCTTCTCAAATTTTCCTTGTCACCTCCTGATTCCATCCATATGCTTTTTCCTCTGCAGGAGACATTGCTTCCACCACTGCTCACCCCAGCCGTGACCCATGCTGCACCCCAGTTACCCTGAATACATTCCTCAGCTGGGGGCTTAGTCAGCCCCTCCAAGAGAGCCACCCAAGTGCTCCCTGACTAGAGCTGTGCTCAGGTGATCTGTTTCAGGGATCTCCTCCTAGGTGACTCTTTATTGTGTGTTTATTTCATATGTATCTTCCAGAGAATAATTAGGATCGATGGAGGCAGAGACTGCAAAGTTCTTACTCACACAGGCATGCTGCACACACCCCCTTGCACCTGGTGAACAGGACAGATTCCCCAGAGATAGGACAACGGGTGTACATGGGGGAGGGTGCAGGATCTGTATCTGCTCAGTCTGCTCTATGCCCAGCTCTGCCCTTCACACCGCATGACCCAGGGCAGACTCAACAAACCTCTCTAGGAGTCCCTTTCCTCATGTCTAAAATAGGAGTGACAGTCATTCCAGTACCATCCTCAAGGGGTGCTTGTGAAGACAGAAGTAGTATTTGCCTAAGGTCCTCGCAAGGTGCTTGTCCTGCTACCACTAAACGTGTGGAGGCCTGGCCCCGCATTACTGGGTCACGACCTCACTCAGCAGGCCTGAGCCTCCATGCAGCTCTGAGGTCCATGCTAGGACCACTGTCACCACAGCTGTCCCCCCCCCCCCCCATTGCCACAGCCAATCCCAAACTCTGTCTTTTGTGTATGGTGTAAGAAAGTGGTCCAGGTTCATTCTTCTGCATGTCGCTGTCTGGTTTTCCCAGCACCACTTGCTGAAGAGACTGTCTTTATTCCATTGGGTATTCTTTCCTGCTTTGTCACAGATTAGTTGGCCATACGTTTGTGGGTCCATTTCTAGGTTCTCTATTCTGTTCCATTGATCTGAGTGTTCTCGTGCCAGTACCAGTCAGCCTCTATCATGGGCATTCTTTTCTCAGTTCTACGTTGTGTGCCTGCCTTTTGTTTTCCTTAAAGCACAGATGTCTAGGGGCTGGATGTCTCTACTGGGGACCTGGGATACACAGTAGTGCTGTGGTGTCCCTGCCCTCCTGGCACATTCATTGTACAGTCTCTCAGGTTCTTCCAAAGAACACAACCCCCCCCCCCACCCCATGCTCGCCCACGTGTCCCAAGCACTTAACTGGCAATTGTCCATTTAATCCAAACTTGTAAAGTGAGTTTAGTCACCTCTGCCCGCAGCCTGTCTGAAGAGAGGTTAGTAAATTTCTTGTCCAAAACCAGGCAGAAAAGCCTGTTTAGCCCCACAGTCACTGAAGACATGGGATAAGTCACCAAGACAACTTCCTAAGGAACAGAACTCACACTTGAATCCTTAGTGGTCACTTCCTACGTCGTTCCTTCGATGAACATATATCATTCTAAACAGATTCAGAGTTTTCCATCGAATGCAAGATGGTTCGCTCCACAGCTAATTGAAGTGGGCAAGCCTAACCATGGTCCCAGAAGGAAGTGAGCACCAAGGACTTCTGGGCATCACAGCTTTGGGGGCAGCACCAGGGAGCGGTTGATACCAGCCTGCACAGCACGGTCTAAAGATGCTGCCCTGCCCAGTGCAAGATAGGGACCTCTCTGGCCAGGATACCCCACCGCTGAGATTCCTGGGACAGTGCAGATTGTGCCCAGGGCCCTGCAATAAAGGCAGAGAGACACGGGGATGGTGAGGCTGAAGTCATTGTCCTGTTGTGCCCTCAGATAAGAAGGAAATGACTGAGCCTCCCCTGATTCATGGACAGCAGATCACCTGGACAGAGAGGGAGGAGGAGGGGAGGGGAGCTCGTAGGCTGTGATGGACATGCCCCTGGAGCTCTGCTTCCTGAGGAACCCACTTGCCCTATTCAATGGCACATGCAGATCCTTCTCCTACCCTCGGAGGGAGCCCCATCTGAGCTCTGAGCCAGCACTGTGCCCCAGGGGCTCTAGCAGGGCAGGCCCACCGCACCCCCTGCTGCCTGAGGGCCAGAGGCACCTACACAAAGGGGACCCTGGAGAGACAGAACTGCACCCCATGCTCTGTCCGCTGCCCCCTCTTCACAGTCAGGGGTCTCCTTACTGCCCACGAGCTTCCTCTTCAGGCTGCAGCCTCTTTTCCGTGGCGAAGCCCTGACCTCAGCGAAACGGCCTCCATGGTGCAGATCCCTGTAGAGGGGGGCCAGAGGGAAGCCGCGCTCAGACAGCACTTGTTCCAGATTGAGGACATCAGAAGGACAAAGGACAGTGATGGACTGGCCAAGACCAGCCAGCTTCCCACTATGGCAGTCATGAGGGGTGGACGATCTTCACCTCACCCTGCGGTTCCTCCCATGCTGTCATCCCTGCCTAGGGGGAGAGGGCAATGCAGGGATGTGTCCTCAGGGACAGAGAGACCGCTCTCAGCATATCTCATGGGTGTTCCACTCTGGCAGACTTGAGCCCTCCTTGTAACAAGCCAGTTACCCTCAGCCTAAGATTGGACCCAGGGATCAACTGGGTCTACTCTTTGGGGGTGTACATATAGAAGCAGGAGACTGGGAGTGAGCAAGAGTTTTGAGGGGAGAGCTTTTTCCCTAGGCAAGCTGGTCCTAGGAACTAACATGCTTCCAGTGCAGGACAGAGTGATCTTCTGACCAAGAGCCCCAGACAGTGAGGACGGCTGAGTCAGCAGGCCACACTCAGGACTTTAGAAATGGAGGTGCAGCAACACACCCAGTTCCAGGAGACCATAAGAGAAAGGATGGCCATGCGTGATCACCCTCCACCACCCCACCCCACGGACACATCCCTGGAACTCAGCAGCCAATTACCCCACTAAGCACAGTGACAAGGAAGGCTCTGGGCAGTGAATAGGTGCAGGGAGCCCGTGGGTTTTAATCTCACTTCCCTGTGAGCCCTGAGCACAATGCAGGCCCCAAGCCACTGCCTTGTGCCGGGCAGTAATACTCAACCTCATCTCCAGGCTGAAGCCGCAGAGAGAGAGAGAGAGATGCTGGGCTGCCTAACCTGGAGCCTAAGAATCTCTCTGAGAGCCCTTAAAATCTGTTACAATTCTGTGGGTCAGAAGTTTGGGAACATGGCCCAGGTGTTTCTACAACCAAGCTGCTCCCTGGTTGCCAACACTGTTGCTGTTTCCAGTGTAGGTGATGGTAGCCATCTGTCCTGGGCTCTTGGATACGGAGGGTGGCTGAGTCAGCCCTGCCTGGGCCACACACACCCTGGCATGGGAAGGAACAGGTGGAACAGAAAGCCAGGTGAGTGATGGGGTGGAACAGAGCTGAGAGGTCCCCCACAAATCTTCCAGGGCAGGTCGGCTGTCACCTGTGCAGACTGAGGAGGACAAGGGCGAAAGGAACACAGGACATGGTGCAGATACTCAAGGGTTCTGCCCCGCTGAGACTCCAGTGCCCACCCCCCCATGGCCAAGTGTCTCTTATTCTCTCCCTGGGTACCTATGGAGGGAGGGGTTTCTACATTCAAATAGTACTTGCTCCCAGACACTCCTGGGCAATGTTATCTGTGTCGGAATATTGCCCACCCCCCAAGATACTCATGTTCTAATCCTTGGAATCTGCCCAGTGTTGCCTTGTATGGGGAAAGGTAATTAAAGTTGTAAACCGGGCTGTGAGAGCAACCTGGCTGCAATACCTCCTCTTTCCACCATACTTAAGGTGTTCTCTCCCAGTGTAGCCCTGAGATTGCTACCAAGCCTAGGGGCGGCTCCCTCCCCACCAGGCATGGGAGGTGGCAGCTCTGGTCTAGAGAAAGTCAGGCAACCTTGAAAATTCTGTTTTTTCGCTTCTAAGGCTGTTTTGCAAAGTAGAAACTGGCTCTCTGGACCTCTCCTTGGTCTGTGGTTCGGACACGCTTTCTCATATCCAAAGGCACTTCCCACAGCCTCTCTCTCTACCTTCCTTTCGTTTCTCCACCAAAGGGCTTCCCCCACTCCATGCCTATGCTGCCCATTTTATTTCTCCCAATTCGCATACACACCCTTCTGTCCCGCCAAGCTGTCACTCTGCACCTGTGGAGATTTTTCTGTCCCTCTGCAGCCTGTATTCCTGGCATTCCAAGTGTTGTGATCTCAATACTGCTGTGTTTGAGGGACAAGGGAAATTATGATTCCCTCCCCTGCCGTCTTAAGTCCTCCCTCCACCTTTTACTTTCCTTTTCGCAATTTCAAAGTTGGGTGCCTAATCGACTAAGTCACCCAGGCCCCCCAAGAATGCTTGTTTTCAATGGGAAGATGTTCGAAGGCCAACAAAATGGCCCTAGTGTCCACAAAAGAATGGCACAGTTAGAATGGGTTGTTGATTTTCTAATGTGGGGCTATAATAAGTTCCAGTAAACTCTTAGTGGAGACATCATACAGGTATACATTGGACCCTTGAACAAGATGGGTTTGGACTGTGGGAGTCCACATACATACAGATTTTTTTTCAATAAATACAGTACCATCCTGTATTTTCTCGTCCTTATGATTGTCTTTTTCGTCTTGGTTTTGTTTTTATTATTATTTATTTTGGGGGAGAGAGAGAGAGGACAGAGCACGTGAGTAGGGAAGCGGGGGCAGAGAGAGAATCTTCATCAGGCTCCAGACTGCCAGCGTTGAACTCAGGAAGTCTAGATCATGACCTGAGCCAAAGTCAAGAGCCTGACCCTGAACCGACAGTGCCACCCAGCACCCCTTCCTTACGATTTTCTTCGTAACCTTTTCTTCAGTTTATAGTGTAAGAATACAGTATGTAATACAGATAACAGGGATAACATGCATTAATCGACTGTGTATATTGCTGGTAAGCTCAGCATTCCCTTATCCTAACCCTGACCTCCCATGCTCAGTGTACAGAGTCAATGGCCAAATGAGGCCGAAAAGGTAGATTAGACCTAGAGAGCGTATACAAGCGCTTCTGCTTTAATGTTCTGGTTTTCAAGACATATATACTTTTTGATTTCTAAGTGTAATTGCTTTTAAAGTAGGAAATTCAGTAGGAGATTTTTTTTTTGATTTTGTTTTTGAGGATTCAAAAGATACTTGTGGATTTTCGAATGCATGGCCATCAGAGCCCGTAACCCTTGCTTTGCTCAAAGGTCAACAGTATAGTGATTTGGTACTTTTGAGATCTTCTCAGTGAGATTAGTATAAATGTTTTGACCTTAATTAATTGGTCCTTGTATGCTGAGTATGTACGAAGCAGTTAGATACTGAGTGTACAAGTGGAGGGGTTAGGTTGTAGTGGTCGGAGCAGAAAAGTAAGTCAACAGCAATCCATTATAAGTCAGTATAAAGGCTTCATCAATAGAAAATGGACAATGTTAGTTGAGAGAATATTGGGGGCGTTTGTAGTGAGGATGAGGATGAGAGTGGGAGTGGGAATTCTGGTAGTCAGAAAAGATCTGAGAGTGGCAAAAGGTGCCAAGTGAAAGATGAGAAGGACCAGTCATGTAGACCGTGGCGAGGGACATTCCGGACAGAGAGGACCACAGATCATCATTTTACTCCAATGTCTCGGAGTCACCAAGAAGTAGGAAGGCTCACTCCATCATCATAATCATTACTATTGTTGTGTGTAAAAAAGAAAGTGTGCATAGGGAAATGAGTGCTTGGCACATTTTAGGTGACTAAGACATACATGTTCTTGTACTTGCCGTTTGAATGCTTACTACACATTGGGAAGAGTTCCATACCTATATCTACAATTTTTTTGCTATTAGTTCACCATAATTTTAAGAAAAGATTTTTCTTACTACTTTGCCATTCGATCCAACCCTTCTTTCGTCAAGAAAAAGGTCAAGCCTTTGTTTACCTAAACGAAGCAGCAGCTACACCAGTGTTTGGTTGATACTCAACATGATATACTCCAAAGTTTCTGATCATGTGAGGTATGAATTGACACTGAAACAAATGTCTGCCATTTTATTAGAAGCAGTTTTCATTTATAGCAAGTACACTTTTAAAGAATTTGTTTCAAAACTTATTTCAGATGTCCTTGTATTTTGGTGAGGAATGCAAAGGAAGGTGTTTTGTTAGTTCCTTTTTGAAATCTGCATACAAGCCAGGCTTCTGCCTTTGAAAGTATTTATTCTGGCCTTCCATGATCAGTTTAGAGAGTCACTAGCCAAATGAAGATTCAAAGGGACGCTGAATCAAGAGAGCATATATGAGGTTTTGTATTTAAATGTTTTGGTGGTCAATACGTTTTACTTATGTGTACGTCTGATTGTTATTAAAATCATAAATTCAGAAATTTTCTTGGAAAAGGCTTAGGAAGCCTTCACGCAACTCATTACTGATGCTACTTTTAACAGAGTATGTCTGAGAAGCCCAACAAATATGTTCCTCGTGTCTCTGGAGCTGTGGATCAGAAAGGGCCAAGTATATTAAATGGACAAGTAGAAGGTAAGAACTGTATTTTATGCAAAGGTCATTTGACAGAATGTTGATTTAAAACAGGAATACTGATATATTCTAATATCTAAAGAAACCGGCCTGTTAAGTGCATAGGAAAGAGAAAGAGATGTGAAAAGGAGGTAAGTTGCATATCGTATGTGGTGTCGGCAGCAGATTAAATTGAGAGTGCCACCAAAGGACCTAAATGACTAGTTCCCTTTCAAGACCCTGGAAGGCCCAAGGAAGCTCAGGAAAGAAGAGAAGAGCCAAAGAGGGAATCATGTGAATGGCGGAGCCTACAGGGAGTAAATGAAGGAAAGTAAGCCGGTGTGTATGGTGTTTCTACTGGAAGGTGGTAAAATACACTAGTTCTTCAAAGGGAAGAGCAGACTATTTGAAATGCAGCAACACTATCAGGTGAGCTCCTCGTACCAGAATTTGTCAGAGTAGTATCCCCAAATGTTCCCACTCTTACTGTTATCCTCAGTGTTGGCAAGACATTAAGGACTGACCTAGCTGATGATGCAGAGTTATGTCCTAACTACCATGGGTGAACATAAGCGTTTGTAGTCAGCGATAAATGTATATACGTTAATGCCATATAAAATGGGGGTACTTCATACGGTAGTATCCTTTAGGGCAAAATAAGAGAATTGGAAGGAGGGTCACATAAGGAGACCTCAAGATAACGCATCTGACATTTTGGATGCCGTATTTGTGACTTTTGATTATTTTGGCAATAACTGCCTTTAATAGGTGAACTATATTTTTAATGTTCTAGGAAAATAAGGAAAAGAAACAAAAGCACACTATAATCAGTAGTATGTTTTCATATTCTGTCTGACAGTTCTGATTGTTGTGGAATGATCCCTGTTACTTCTTTGATTCCTATCTGCCAGAAAAATGAACTAAGTCCTAGGTAGCTGGAGAAAATTAACTGATTTTTCATATTTCAGAGAACTTTTATATGGTAGAACATAGGGGCAATCACCAGGATTTGCTCGCTCTCTCTCTCTCTCTTTACAGAGTAAAATAAGATTGTTGCTTGTTTCACACTTTCTGACATCATGATTTCATGTATTCCTTTTAAACCTTTCTTCACATGGATATATAGGGATGTAGGAATTTTCAAGTCAAATACCAAGAAAAGAGATTCCTGGAAAGGTATTCTGTGACATAACCTTCTGACTGTAACCACGCGTAAGACATCAACCCAAATAATAAAATTTCACATAATGCAGTTGTGTTAGAGGCATCCCAGTGACACCCAGATTTGATTATTCACTAGAAGAGCTCACAGGACTCAGCATATAGTTGTAGTCATGCGTGTGGATTGGTCTGGGGACAGGCTAGAAAGGCCAATCAGCACCGAGCAATGGTGCACGGGGTGAAGGCCAGAGGAAACCAAGCGCAGGCTTCCAGGAATCCTTTCTCTATGGAGTTGGCAGGATGTGCTAAATTCCTCCAGCATGAAGTGAGGACAGCACAAGTGAAATGTTGTGGGCCAGTACGAGGCTTATGGATACTCAGTGCCCGAGGTTTTCATCAAATGCTAATCACATAGGTATCTTCTCCTTAGCATGTCCCAAAATTCCAGGTTTCCAGAAAGGAAATCAAGTGTACGGCCTTAAGCACATTGAGTGTAGCAGCACTTAGGCACAGTGAACCACTCTTAACCAGCTAGGGAATGGTGGGAACCGTCCTTAAATCCAAGATCCCAGGGAACAGCCAAGGGCCAGTCATTCAAGTAGGAAGTTCTGAGGGTAGCCATCTTCGGCCTGCTGGATGAAATCTGTTCTGCAGAGGAATTATAGCCCTGACGTCATTTTTGGTGGTGTCTTCAAATTTTGTTTTACTAGCAAGTAACATGACGGTTACCATGGTACTGGTTTCAGTTTCATCATCCATATGAAGTAGGTATTTGTGTAAAAACTACTAGGGCAATATTAGGTCATAATAATCTTTTTTTTTATGGGATTAAGCTTTCATTATGATTCTTAGGTATGATCAACATAATGATTTTTGATTTAAAATTAGAATGAAAATCTCTTAATTATATGGAAAACCCAGGTTTGATTCCTATGGTGCTGAACCCCTGTTTATAGGTATAAGATTTCGGATCATGTTCACCAATTGTTTTCTTGCCTAAGTATACAAATAACTGTTGTATTTTTGTGCTTTGTTTATGCATTTTCATATACTTCCAAAGGGGAGACAGTACCCCTATTGTGTTACTTTGATCTCTATTTTAATGTTCAAGGTGACTGTATCATGAGTTAGTATATGCTAAGAGTAGCTTCAATGGATACCATATTTTGTTGTTTTTGTTGTTTCATACATTTCATAAGCCTGAGTTTTGACATCAGTTTTAAGTTCACAGCAAAATATAATAGGAAGTACAGAGAGTCTCCATATACCATACCACGCTCCCGTACACGCCTAGCCTCCCCTGTTGTTAACATCTTGCACGACAGTGGTCCATTTTTAGTAGGATTTTTCTTTTCAGTTCCTTGGTTGAGTTTTGAGCGAGAGAGCATGCATGCGTGTGAGCAGCCAAGGGGCAGAGGGAGAGGGGGGAAAGAATCCTGTGCTGTCAGCACAGAGCCTGATGCAGGACTTGATCCCATGAACTGTGAGATCATGACCTGAGCTCAGATCCAGAGTTGGACGCTGAAGCAACTGAGCCACCCAGGCACCCTGACGACAGTGGTGCATTTTCTACGGACACGAACTCTTCATTTGGAGGCCAAGTCTCTAATGTGCATTAGTGTTCAGCCTTGGTGTTATACATTCTATGAGTTTTAACAAATGTGTAATGATGTGAATCCACCTTTGTGGTATCGTGTGAAAGAGTTCCACGGCCTTAAAAGTCCTCTGTGCTGTGCCCGTTTATCCCTACGTTCACCCCAACCCTTAGCTCCATAGCCTTGCTCTTTCCAGGTGTCATATAGTTAGAATCATAGAGTGGATGTCTTTGAATGTTTAGAAAGTGAAAATATCCCGGTAATTGAATGTAGGCATTCAAGCTATTCTTTGCCCTTTGTTTCGTTTAGTTGCTCATCAGTAGAGGATCTGATGACCTCTGCCTTCCATGAAAAGAAGTATGATTTCTCTAGATGTGTGTCACCTAATGGGGAGGGTTGAGAAAAATGACATCATGAACCACTACAGA
The DNA here is from genome assembly GCF_007474595.2 of Lynx canadensis. Taxonomy (NCBI): domain Eukaryota; kingdom Metazoa; phylum Chordata; class Mammalia; order Carnivora; family Felidae; genus Lynx; species Lynx canadensis. The sequence goes on from NC_044319.2 coordinate 87,551, forward strand.
GCACTCACATTGGGATCCTCCTCCTCTGTGATGTGCGGTGGGTCTAGATAGACTCTCTAGCAATGGAAGGAGACAGCCTCAAGAGGTTAGAACGATATCAAACTGGAATGCCAAATCTTTCCTTCTTACCTTGCCAATGGAAATAAGGCCAGGGAGAGTCTGTTTGCTATGGTTTGGCCATGCTGCAAAGTACCATGGCTATAGAGCACACTTTGTGAGGGGGTGTTTCCTCCTAAAACTGAAGAGTGTCTGCTGAAGAGCTGGGGAAGTTCTGCCGTGTTACCGCAAAATAAAGATACTCTCTTTCAACTCCTCTAGGAGTGGAAGTCCAGAAAAATCATGCTAGTTTCAGTCTGACATTGTCCGCTCATGATAATCATTCTCCTAACGATACCAGTTTCCTCCAGTGCCATAGAGTCGGTCAGTGATGGCCATTGTAAACATCAGTTCCCCTGTAGGTGTCAAATTCTGATAAAACCCATTCTTGCTTTTGGTCAATATAGAGGAGAAAGTAAGATTTCTTAGTGCCTTAAGCCTACGAATGGGATAATTACCATTCAGTGTAGTGTGGTTTCCAGGTGTGGTCCCAAAGCAATACTTTTTCACAAATCATAAGCCGTACACTTGTAATTTCCTCTATTTTTCGATTGTTGATTTAACATGTATTTTGCTTTCTTCTTTAGGAGCAGATCAGAATGCTGAGGAAGATTCTATAGCCAGGTAGGATTTTTATGGATTTGTAAAAATGACATTTGCTGGGCCACCCGGGTGGCTCAGTCGGTTAAGGGTGTGACTCTTGACTTCAACTCAGGTTTGTGAGTTCAAGCCCCACGTCGGGTTTTGCGCTGACAGCCTCCTTGGGATGTCTTTCCCGATTTCTGTGTGCACTCACTCTCAAAGTATAAAGGAATGAAATGAAATGAAACGGATAATGAAAGGAAAGGAAAGGGAATGAATGAACTGAAAATTATGTGTCTCCTAAGGGAACGCAGAGAACAAAAGCAGTTGTTGCGTGTTCTACACTGGACCAGACACTATATCCTACGGGTACCGTCTGTTCAGTTATATAGTCATTGTACAGCTTTGCAAAGTAGCTGTGTTATTGTAGCCTACTTTTTATTGCTTTGGCAACTGTGGTTCAGGGAGGTTGATGACTCGACCATGATTCCATAGTTAACGGGTAGCTGAGGGGCTTTGCCCGTCAGCCCTTGAAGCTTCCGCATCCATTCTCTGGTTCCTCAGCAGCACTGAGATGAAGATACAGATCCTGGGGCAGATCAACTCAGAATGTCAAAGATAATGATGTCAGAACACCAATTTAGGGATTGCTTAAGAACCCAGGTTAATCCAAGCATGTGGCCTCATATATTTGACCACTAGTGCTAACAGAAGTCATTAGTGCAGTGGTAAATAGTCCCTTGTTTTTAACATCTGAGATTTTAGGGTGGACGTCAGCTGTGGCCATGGTGTCAAGGCTTTTACATGATAAGCAGGATGTCGTCAGGCAAGTCCTTAGAGATAGTGATATCCCCTCTTCTTGAGACAAATGAGTTTTCTGTAAGGGAAGGATATCTAGTTGTAGACCATGTTACATTAATTAAACTCACTCTCTATTTTGAGGATATTGCTATATGATTCTCTGTTGCCTAAGTTCCCAGCTGGTTTCCCTTTGGGCTAGTACCCTTGTCTAGTTCTAGGAAGCTTTTTGCGTTTTTTGGAGTTTTTTTTTTTTTCCCCATGACTTTTTGTACTGTGTTTTTGCCTTTGGACTTTCTTCTCTGGATTCCTTGGTATTTCTTTCTTTTTTTTTTTCCAATAATTTGCCCACTTCTGCCAGCTAAGGACCCTCCATTTTTCCAGAGGCCAAATCAAAAGCACTTAGGGTCTCAAGATTTAGGGAACCTCAGACATTAATTCCTCAAAACACCCTCTGGTACGTCAACCTATGTTTCACCTCCTTGCCCAATGGTTGTTTCCCTGGAGAATTTGAAACTCCAAAGAGAATGAAGTGACCTATTTGCATATGATAAGTGACAGAAATGCATTTCAAATTCTGGTTTTCTTTCTTTCTTTCCTTTCTTCCTTCTTTTTTGTCTTCATCTTGCAGGCATCTGTTTTAATAATAGAAAGCTGGGGAGTGGGTCTAATGAATACAATGAAGGAGGGTAAGAATCGAATTAGCAGAGGAGACCAGGTGTCAAGGAGAACAACACTGAGTTGGTTAGGGATACGAGTTTGAGAAAAGATGTCAGAATATGGGGGTTTATGCCAAGTGAGACAAAGGTGAATGACAGGAATGAAGGACCCAGGATTAGGGGAGTTGTTTCGAAAGGCATAATCAAATAGAGAGTTCAAGAGGGTCGTGACCAGGTTTCTGCTTTTGTGTGTGTTGGTTTCATTGAAGGTGCGAGCATACCTCAGCTTTTCTGATGAGAGAGATTAAAAATCATTTGAGCTGCTGGGAAGAGTCTGTTTACAGCAAATAGAAATATGATATCATCTACTTCCACCCCAACTTAGGGAGGATGGCTTAGATCCTCTGAAGGAATTGGGGGTGGGGGGTGGAGATTCTGAACTACAGAGATGTATGGCCCAAGGCAAGCTGTCTCCTCACTCCACCTCTTTTCCTAAATCTGTGATGCCCTTCCCATGTACCTGTAGGGCTGGGCAGGGGTAGGACTGACTTGTCAAATCAGTAAGGGAGCTTCATCTGGATAGGTGATAACATGCCTATGTTGAGGTGACTGTGTGGATGACTGAGACTCCCAATTAGCTTGTTCTCCAGGAGCAGGACATGGCTCCTACCCTCGGTCATTTGAGCCCATCCTTGTTGTAGGAGTGTGTGCCTTCATAGGCTAAAGATTGAAAGGTTGGAGAATGCCACTGAACCGTGCCGAAGAGTGATGTAGGAGTGGGAGCTCATAGGGAAGAAAGTATTCAGGCAGCGTAGAGAGAAATGGAGGCACAACTACCAGGACCATTTTGATCGCAGTCTCTCTCCTTGGGGAGCTGAATGCCCCTGAAGGCTTGGAAGGTCTTGCTAGTTCTTATGGACCTCAATAAGGCAAGACCAGTGTAGGAACAAAGTTGGCCTTGGGAACTTTTAATCTTTTAATCTCCAGTTAGTACTTCCACTCATAACATAGAAACCTTCACTTTGGTATATTTACTTAAATGGAGGTCTCCCTGACACACAATGTAATGTGTGATGCAACAACTCTGGATGTTCCACCATGCTCGCCATGAGTGTCGCTCCCATGTGTTAATGTATAATGCTATTACGATATCACTGACTAGATTCTCTATGGCGTTCCTTTGAGCCTTGTGATTTATTTACTCTGTAACTGGAACCCTGAACTTCCCTTTCCCCTTCACCCATTTTGTCCATCCCCCCTCTTCACCTCCCTCCTGGCAACAGTCAATTCTCTGCATTTATGGGTCTGTTTCTGCTTTTTTTCTGTTTGTTCATTTGTTCCCCTTTTTAGATTCTACATAGAAGTGAAATCATATAGGATTTGTCTTTCTCTGTCTGACTTATTTCACTTAGCCTCATACCATCTAGGTATATCCATGATGTTGCAGATGGCAAGATCTCATTCTGTTTTATAGCTGCGTAATATTCCAGTGTGTGTGTGTGTGTGTGTGTGTGTGTGTGTGTGTGTGTGTGTGTGTGTGTGTGGGTGTGTGTGTACGTGGTCTGTTCATGAATTGATGGACACTAGGGTTGCTTCCATATCTTGTCTATTGTCAATAATGCTATAATAAAGATAGGGGTGCATATATCTTTTCAAATTAGTATTTCCATTTCCCTTGGGTAAATAAATACCCAGTAGTGGAATTACTGGATCCTATGGTATTTGTGTTTTAATTTGTTGAGGCCCCTCCATACTGGCTTTCACTGTGACGATACCAATTTACATCCCATGAGCAGTGCACAAGGGTTGTTTTTTCTCCACACCCTGAGCAACCCTTGTTGTTTCCTGTGTGTTGAAACTGAGCCATTCTGACAGATGTGAGGTGAGAAGTCATTGTGGTAACTTCTATACATTTAATTTTCAACCATTTCAGGGAATTCCCTGCCTGTCACACTTGGTTATGGAAACTCAGACTGGGTCTTTCCTGGAGATTTCACAGGGTAGGAGAGGTGGAGGCAAAATAGAGAACTGAAAGCTTTTTTAAAACAGGGTCCAAAGTATGAAAGACCTGTACCCTGGAAACCGTACCTGGAAAGAATGTAAAGACCTGTACCCTGGAAACCGTAAAACACTGATGAAAGAAATTGAAGATGACGGAAAGAAAGAGAAAGACATCCGATGCTCACAGATGGGAAGAATACATATTTTTAAAGTGTCGATACTACCCAAAGCGATCTACCGATGTAATGCAATCCCGGTCAACATACCAACAGCATTTGCCACAGAGCTAGACAAACAATCCTAAAGGTTGTATAGAACCACAAAAAACCTTGAATGGCCAAAGCAATATTGCAAAAGAGGAAAACTGGAGGTATCGCAATCTCAGATTTCAAGTTTTATTCCAAAGCTGTAGTAATCCAAACAGTATGGTGGGTACTGGTGTAAAAAATAGACACACAGCTCAATGGACTAGAACCGAAAACCCAGAAAGAAATCCACAACTGTATGGTCAGTTAATCTTCCACAAACAGGAAAGACTATCCAGTGGGGAAAAGGCAGTCTCTTCACCAAATGGTGTTGGGAAAACTGGACAAGCCACATGCCAAAGGATGAACCTGGACCAATTTCTTTAGCATAGACAGAAATAAACTCAAAATGAATTAAAGACCTAAGTGTGAGACCTGAAACCATAAAAAATCCTTGAAGAGAGCACAGGCCGTCATTTCTCTGACGTTTGGCTGTAGCAACATTTTACTAGTTATGTCTCCTGAGCCAAGGGAAACGAAGCCAGAAGAAACTATGGGGACTACATCAAACTACAAAGCTTTTGCACAGTGAAGGAAACCGTCAAAACTAAAAGGCAACCTCTGGGATGGGAGAACATATTTGCAAATGTTTTGCAAATCCTGTAAAGGGTTAGCATCCCCAATGTATAAAAACTTGATACAAGTCAACATCCCCCCCTCCAAAAAAGCCCAGTTTAAAAATGAGCAGAAGACATAACCAGACATTTTTCCAAAGACAACATGCAGATGGTCAACAGACACATGAAAAGATGCTCCCCAAAACTACATCGAGATACCACGTTCACACCTGTCAGAATGGCTAAACTCCAAGACACAAGAAGCAAGTGTTTGTGAGGATGTGGAGGCAAAGGAAACCTCTGGCACTGTTGGTGGAAATGCAAATGGGTGAGGCCCCTGTGGAAAACAGTATGGAGGTTCCTCAAAAAATTACAAACAGAACTATCCTATGATCCAGTAATTGCACTACTGGATACTACCCAAAAGAATACAAAAACTCGAATTCCATGGGACACATGCACCCCTGTGTTTATTGCAGCATTATTTCCAATAGGCAGCGCAAGCGTCCATGGACAAACGAGTGAACGAAGAAGAAGTCCTATATGTATGTATGTGTGTGTATATGTGTATCCATACACACACACACACACACACACACACACACACACACACACTGGAATATTACTCAACCATAAAACAGTGAAATCTTGTCATTTGCAATGACCTGGTTGGAGCCCGAGAGTAGTATGGTAAGCAAAGTCAGGGAAAGAAAAATACCATATGATTTTACTCATGTAGCACTTAAGAAACAACAAATGAGCAAAGGGAGAAAAAAAAAGGTAGAGACAAACTAAGAAATAGGATCTTAACTGCAGAGAACAAACAGATGGTTCCCAGAGAGGAGGTGAGTGGTGGGAGGGGTGAAAGAGGTGATGGGGATGAAGGAGTGCCCTTGTCATGATGAGCACAGGGTGAGTATGGAGTTGGTGAATCGCTATATTCATAAACTAATATAACACTGGATGTTACTATTACTGGAATTAAAGTAAAACTTAATGAAAACAACAGAGGCCAACGTTTAATTATACCAAGAAACTTCGTTGAAGAAACAGATAGCTGACCTTTCCCTTAATTTTTGAAATTTTGTTTTTCAACAAATGAACATGTTTTTGTTGCATATTTTTGCTCTAAAGGCTTTCCGACAAACCTGGTCTTGATGATTCATGGCCTACATCAGCTAGCCAAGACTTCGATTTTGGTACCAAGGTAAAGTACCCTCCTGTGAAACTCACTTTCCTGCTCTGAATTTAGTTTTCTCCCTTATTTACTCTGAAAATTTAACAGTAGCCTGTGTATCATCATTTTACGTGTGTAACGGAAAGTTAGCAAGAACAAACCACTTTACAGATACATGACGCGTTGAATGTTTTGTTTTGTTTTGTTTTCCTTTGGTAAATCCTAGAGGTGGAGGCTGATCAAAGAATGGGCTGGAAAATATATAATGACCATGCAATTATATTGGGAAAAGCTTTCCCATAATGGAGGAAATACGACATTTGGTTAAGGATAAGGATTCTTACTGTGATAGTAGCGTGACTGATAATACTCATGCCTAAATGAAATCTTATTGGATCCGAGTATCTATTGTAGGTTGTGCTCCGCCCCAGGCAATTTTTCTTTTGGTGAGAGACAGGATTTTCCTTTGTCTCTATCCTTTGTTCTACATTTAGACTAAAATAATATTAGAAAACGTAGAAATTTAGATGTTTACCTTATTTCTCAACATTTACCTTACAAAAGCGTTCCCCTGTATTTTTGAAATAACTCCACGAAGAGTAAGTTACGATTGTGCATCTCCCTGAAGAATACGTATTTTGCTGAAAAGAGTAGCTCTATTGGCAGAGGCTCTTCATAGCCAAGTTGTCAAATTTCTAATTTCAGAAATCTTTCCTATTCTAGCTTTTAAAACTATCTCCTCCTAGTCCTTGTGTCAGATTCTAAAATTTAAAGTTTCAGACATCCGATATTTATTTAAATATTCATTCCAAAGCCCCTAAATCATTATAACGTACTGGAGGTTAGGAAACATACTTGATTGACTCCTGGAGCTCCTAGAATAAAGTCTTGCTTGGAAGAAGCAATGTCATAGTTTTTGAATGTGAATAAATGAGTAGGGAAATGGAATTCCGTAGAATGGAATTTGAAAGTAGCGAAATACACATGATATGTCACAATTAAATATGTGAATTTAAAGAGTAAGGCTTCAGTTTATATTCCGTTTTGGTGTTTTATATGTAAAAACGCAAATGAATTATATTGAGGAAATCAGGAGTTACATAAGAAAGAAGGTTACAGTATATTTTTAGTATCCTCCCATTGTGAGCTTAGAATTGCAGAGAAAAACTCCTCAGCCTTTGTTTTGTTAACCCCATCCGTGTCCCATTACATACATCCTTTGAAGGTTCACATTTCTTCCTAGAACTCTCATTCCCAATTCTTCCTCCATAGTGAAAGTTGATGTGTTAGGAACCTTTCTTGTTCTGTTCTTTTGTCAGTGTAGTAATAATTTATAGCTCTTAGGAAGTGATAGATGCCAGTAATTGAACAATTTATTTTAGAGTGAAAAAAATTAAATTCTTCATTACAGTATTTATAACTAGATAACTGTAGAGTGATGAAAGTCAGTATTATTAGGGGTATTCTGTGAATCAAAGACTGTTTTAGGTACACATCATATATATGTACATATACATATATACATATATATATACATATACATATATATATATGCATATATATATACACACATATATCTTTAAAAGGGTTAAAAGAGACTATTGTCCATAGTATATTCCCAATCCTACCTATGTACCTGTTGAAAAATGTATGTTGTTTCCACTTACCTTATTTTGCTCACATTTTTCCTTTTCTTCCTTGTCTTAAAAAGCTCATGCTTGATTGATTGGTCATGTCTTATTTTTTTGTTTCCTTTTTTCCTCTTCTCCCCCCATGCTTTTTAAGGTATTTTTTAAATTTTTTTAAGTTTATTTTGTGGAGAGAGAGAGAAAGAGAGAGAGAGAGAGAGAGAGAGAGAGAGCGAGCTAGCAGGGTAGGGGCAGGGACAAAGGGAGACACAGAATCCAAAGCACGCTCAAGGCTCTGAGCTGTCAACACAGAGCTCAATGTGGGACTCCAACCCACAATCCGTGAGAACATGACTCATGAGCTGAAGGTGGACGCTGAGCTGGCTGAGCCACCTACGTGTTCCCACCAGCATGCTCTTTTTTAATCGTTTACCCCTAGCCTAATGTTTCCTTGCAGAAACCATTTCTTTAGTGTCTGTTCTTTTAGTACATCACTTTCTGTCAACTCCATTGTCAACATATTGGTTATGGAATTCTACTGTCTGTGTGTGGTTTTCGTCCATGACTCATTGCCCCACAAGGTTTATTATTCTTTTTTTCTCTATCCTGGAAGGAGGTGAGCTAAATGTTTTTGTAATGTTTGTATTTCTCTTGGAAAGGGAGGGAGAGAGGGAACGAATGAGCAAGTGCTCGTTGTTGTGATCTGAAAATATGCAAGGTATGATCTCAGTCCTTTTATATTTGTGGAGGGCTGTTTTGTGACCCAGGATGTCATTGACATTGGAAAATGTTCTATGTGCACTTAAAAAGAATGTGCATTCTACTGCTGTTGGATGAAGAGATCTCAATATATCGGTGTTGATATCCGTGTATGTAAATGTATATATTAAGGCCAATATATACGTATGTATATCTGAATACATCTGGTCCAATGACACATTGGATCTGTGTTTCCTTACTGATTTTCTGCCTTGATGATCCGCCATTTGCCATGTGTGGAGTCTTAAAGTCGTCTACAGTCATGGTATTTGTATGTATACATTTATTCATGTTTTTGATTCATCGATTCATATATGTGGGTGTTTCACTATGGGGGCATAAACATTTGTAATTGTTAGCTCCTCTTGATGGATAGACCCCTTAATTGTGATAAAACGCGCTTCTGAATCTGTTACTACGGTCTCTGGTTTAAAATCTAGTCTTTCTGGTGGAAGTGTGGCGACTCCAGCTTTCTTTTGACTTCTAGTAGCATGATAGGTGGTTCTCCATACCTTCACTTTGAATCTGGAGGTGTCCTGGGGTCTAAAATCAGTGTCTTGTTGACAACATATGGATAGATCTTGTTCTTTGGTTTTGTTTTGTGTTTTACCCATTCTGATTCCCTGTGTCTTTTGATTGGGGCATTGAGTGCATTGCATTCACATGCAGAGTGATTAGTGAAAGATACGGATTTAGTGTCATTGTGTTATCTGAAGGTTTCATGCTTTAGGTGAGGCCTCTGGTCGTTTGTAGTCTCTGCTGCTTTCCACTCACAGAGTGGCCCCTTAGGATCTCCTGCAGGGCTGGTTTAGTGGTCATGAACTCCATTAGGTTTTGTCTGTCTGGGAAAGCCCTTCTCTCTCTTTCGATTCTAAATAATAGCCTTGCTGGGGAAAGGATTCTTCGCTGCATATGTTCCCATTCAGCACATTGACCGTTTCCTACCCCTCCCTTCTGCCCTGCCAAGTTTCATGGGACAGGTCTGCTGCTACCCTTATGTGTCTTCCCTTGTAGATTAAGTAAGACCCGATTGTCCCTAGCTGCTTTCAGAATTCTCTCCTTATCTTTGTAGCTTTCCGGTTTCGCTATGACATGTCGTGGTGTTGACCTGGTTTTGTTGATTTGGAAGGGAATTCTCTGTGCCGCCAGGACTTGGATGCCTGTTTCCTTCCCCAGATGAGGGAAGTTCTCAGCTCTAAGTTGTTCAAATAAACCTTCTGCCCCTTTCTCTCACTCTTCTTCTTCTGGGACTCCTGTGATGTGGCCATTATTTCATCTCACCGAATCACTTAGGTCTCTGGTACCTGCCTCGTAGTCTAGTAATTTCTTTCCTTTCTCTGCTTCATCTTTGTCCATAATTGTATCTTCTATTTCACCTATTCTGTCTGCTGCTTCTCCCATCCTTGCTGTCACTGCATCGAGTTTATTTTGTATCTCCTTTACAACATTTCATTTTCGGCATTCATCGTGATGATTCGTTAGTTCCTTGATCTCTGAAGCAGCTTGGTTTCAAGCCCAGCTATAAGTCTTCTGAGTGTTATTCCAAAACCTTGATGAGATATATGGTTTCTGTCTCTTTCAAGCACTTCTCTGGCTGTCTTTCTTCGTGGAATTGTTTTTGAGGAGAATTCTTCTGATTTGTCGTTTTGGCTAGTTTCCTGTCCTTTATGTGTTGTACTAGCTTGTTCTGTGTCCCACACCTGCGAGCACTACCATATTACAAAGGGGTCCTACACTCTCCAGGGCGTGACAGTTGAACACGTGTTTTTGGAGTGTGTCGTGTGCACTCTGTTGGTGCATCTTTGCTTGCTTCTCACATTACTTGGAGTGGTAGTTTGGGCCTTCCACCCGGTGTGCTTTGATTTGTTTGTTGATGTAATCCTGGAAAAAAGGAGAAGAGGGTGGTGAAGAATCCTTAGCCCAAACAAAGAGAGAAGTGACAGGAGTGGAAAAAAAGTCACAGGCAGTGACTCAAAGGAGCTGTAGGGCTTAATCCAGAAAGAGAGGGAGGAAAATGAAGAAGGAGACCTGGAAAAGTATAGAGAACGTGCCTGATGAAACCAACAAACAAAGAACTGAACAGAAGATACACACACAAACAAGGGAAAATATAAATATATATAAATAGCTTTGACCCAAAGTCAACCCGAGACCACTAGGCTGATTCCCAAGGGAGAAGAGGAAAGAGGAGAGTAGAAAGAGAAAAAAGGGAAAAGAGAAGAAAGGGAAAGAAAAGGAAAGAAAAGATGGGCGCCTGGGTGGCTCAGTTGGTGAAGCCTCTGACTCTTGAATTTGGCCCAGGTCATGTTGTCGCTGTAGGTGGGTTTGAGACACCCATCAGGCCCTGCAGTGAGAGCGTGGATCCTGCTCGAATTCTCTCTCTCTCCCTCTGTCGGCACCTCTCCTGCTTGATCACTGTCTCTCTCTCTCTCTCAAAATAAAGAAATGAGCATTAAAAACGAAAAGAAAAAAAGAATAATAACTCAAATGAAAACAAACAAACAAACAAACAAACAAACAAACAAACTAAGATAGAAAACCGGAGGAGAGTTGTCTATTGGTGCCTGGGACTGGTGGCTGTGCTGGTCTAGACGAGGGGCTGTCTGGTCCCATCAGTGTCAGTCTCACTCCTATAGAGAAGCAGTTACCAGGCACAGAGAGGCAGGGTTTGGTGTAATAGGCCTGGCTCCACTGAGGCTCACTGTCCGTTCCCTGAAGCCCCACGATATTGGTCATGGGGAGAGAAATGGCGACACCCCAATCTCTCCTGGCCACACGAGGTGTCTCAAAACTCACTGTTCAGGCCGTCCTCACAGAATAGCCTGGGGGGCCAGCTTGCCTTGCTGCACAGTCTCCTGTGCTCCCTGAGCACTGAGCTGGGATTCAAAACCCTGTAGGATCCCGCTTTGCTCGGACCTGGTAGTGGAGTTGCGCCACTCTGCCCAGTGGACAGAGGGCCTCTGGCTCGTGCCTGCACGGTCTTTTTCCCTTGGGCAGGGCAATACCTCCCCTTTCCACCATACTCAAGGTGTTCTCTCCCAGTGTTTCCCTGAGAGCCTAGGGGCGGCTCCCTCCCCACCAGGCATGGGAGGTGGCAGCTCTGGTCTAGAGAAAGTCTGGCAACCTTGAAAATTCTGTTTTTTAGCTTCTAAGGCTGTTTTGCAAAGTAGAAACTGGCTCTCTGGACATCTCCTTGGTCTGTGGTCCGGACAGGTTTTCTCATATCCAACTACACTTCCCACAGCCTCTCTCTCTCTTCCTTTTGTTTCTCCACCAAAGGGCTTCCCCGACTCCATGCCTGCGCTGCCCATTTTATTTCTCCCAACTCGCATCCACACCCTTCTGTCCCGCCAAGCTGTCTCTTTGCACCTGTGGAGATTTTCCTGTCCCTCTGCAGCCTGCATTGCTGGTATTCCAAGTGTTGTGACCTCAATACTGCTGTGTTTGAGGGACAAGGGAAACGCTGATCCCCCTCCTCTGCCATCTTAACTCCTCCCGCCTCCTCTTACTTTCCTTTTCACAATTTCACAGTTCTGTGTAGGATTGCATTAGTCTATCAGTTTAATTGTTTTATAGATATTTACGATGGCCTTTTCTTACTTGAACTTCATTGATCTCAATTTTCTTTTTGTTTTTTTAAAGTTTATTCATTTATTAATTGGAGAGAGAGAGACAGAGAGAGCACACGTGGGGAGGGGTAGAGAGACAGAGGGTGAGAGAGAAAATCCCAAGCAGACCCTGCACTGTCAGCGCAGAACCAGACGGGGGGCTTGAACCCTTGAACTGTGAGATCATGACTGGAGCCAAAATCAAGAGTCAGGTGCTAACTGAATGAGGCATTCAGGCGGCCCTAACATTTTCTTTGGAAGTCCCCTGGGCACTTGACATTTAATATGCCCTAGTTTCAAGACATTGTTTCTGACCCTTTCCCTTTCCTCTTTCCTGACTGTAATCTGCTCTGTCCTTTGTGTTCCCTAGCCTCAAAAATAGCAGCCCTGAAACAGGAAAAGTCCTGGACTCCGAACTCCCCTGAAATGACCGCATCCAGTCACTCACCACATTCGATATTTTGTACCTGCTGACCATTTTTCATATGTTATTCCCGTAATTCACTCGCTCACCTATAATTTTGCAGTTCTCTTCTGGTTTTGCTTCCTTTATGTTCATCCTACATTGCTGCCAGGGTGACCTTTCTAAAATATACTTGTGACGATGTCACTCCTCTGCTTATTCAATGGATCCCCATTACCTGAAGGTGGAAATTCATGTTCTAGCATAACACTGCTCTTTTTTCTTTTCTTTTTTTTTTTTGGTTTCGTCCTGATGTTCTAGTAATATCTCTCTATCTATCCCATTCCCAATAACTCTGTTCCAGTTTTGCCATATTGCATAGGTGTTGTCACTTACTATATTATTTCATAGTTGATCCTTTTGCTCATTCTAGAATGCCCTTCACACCCTCCCCGTGGGCTTTGTCTGTCTTTTAAGATACAGCCCTATCTTCCCAGCTGAGCTGGGAAGTTTGCTGAGCTTCCCAAATGTAAGTGTTTTCTCCTTTGTGCGTTCACTGTACGTGATTCACTTCCCTTGCAGAACTAGTGGATGGTATTGTTCTGTCCTTACCTGTTTTCATGCATCTCTACCGCTACTAGCGTATAGAACAGACTCTGTCTTTTATTTATATTTCCAGCTCGTCCCCGGATCGTGGCTATGACTTGACAGATACAGTATGTGCTCGTCTTTCTGAGTGGGTGAGTGCGTGACCAGAGGAATGAATGTGATGTTTTTCTGAAGTTGGGTTTTTGTTTTGTGCTGTTTTTCTAGGAAGGAACAGCAAAGTCAGCAATGGAAGCAAAGCAAGATGGTGTTGGTATTATTGAAAATGTGCCACCGGAGCAAACAGTTAATGACAGTTTGACTTCTGCTGGTGGAGTGCATAAAAATTACAGAAGCGGTAAGCTAGTGAATCTCTGTGAGTTGTTTTCCTATGATTAAATGCTAGTATGAGAAAAATCTGAAAGTGTGTAGATCCAAATATATTATCCCTTTTTCCTGAAGATATTTTTCTGTTGCTATCTTTCTTTACAAGTATCCCAAGTACTGCCCCCTTTTGCTTCCGGAAAATCTTGAACCCCCTGAACATCTTTTCTGCTATTGCTTTTATTTTCTTGAAATAGTCATGAGTGGAGATAGACTTGTGTCTGTGTTTACAATTCATAGTAACACATGTTTTACCTGTAACACATTAATTTATCTGTGACCGTATCCTATAGATATGTCAGCATTAGAATTGGGAGAAGAGGAAGATGTAGAATCACCTTCTCTTCCTGAGGTACTGTCTTCTTCTTATGTTTAAGTATAAGCATGGAGGAGTGATGTGAAAACGTCCACGAGGTGCTTTCACTTTGCCTTTTGGATAATTAAAATAACATCGCAGTCATACTTGCAGTAATATAAGTAAAGTAATGATGACCTATTCTAAGGTGACAACTAGGGAAGGAGGTAAAAAGGTCCTGATCTCTTAGGCCCAGGCAGCTGCTGCATAATGCTGCAAGCGCTGTGTTTGAAATCAAAAGACATGCTAGCATCTTGCTTCCGTCACCTCCTAGCTGTGGGACCTTGGAAAAACTTGCTTGAATGCCAATGACCTCGTTGCTAAAAATGGCACTAATACCCACCTCTTGGTTACGTGTAATGAACAAATGTGGCAACGTTTTGTAACCTGTAAAGGGTGCTATAGAAATAGAAGACAAAATGATCACAGTGGCATGTATTGACTTAGTAAATATTGAGGATGCTTTTTTTTTTTGGTGAATGTTTGTTTATTGTTGAGAGGGGGTGGGGGGACAGAAGATCCGAAGCAGGCTCTGCACTGAGAGCAAGGAGCCCACTGCACGACTTGAACTCATGAACTGTGAGAACATGAGCTGAGCCAAAGTTGGGCGCCTAATTGACTAAGTCACCCAGGCCCCCCAAGAATACTTGTTTTAAATGTGACGATGTCTGAAGGCCAATAAAATGGCAGTAGTGTCCAGAAAAGAATGGGGAAGTAGGAATGGGTGTTTGATTTTCTAATCTGGGGCTATGTGAAGTTCCTGTAATCTCTTAGTGGAGGCATCATATAGGTATACAGTTGACCCTTGAACCAGATGGGTTTGGACTGTGGGAGTCCACTTACACACAGATATTTTTCAGTAAATAGAGTACCATCCTGTAAATGTATTTTCTGTTCCTTATGATTTCTTTTTCTTTTCATTATTTCTTTTGACAGAGAGAGGACAGAGCACGTGGGTAGGTGAGGGCAGGGTGAGAGAGAGAATCTTAAGCCGATTCACACCGCCAGCGCATTTCTTTCTCTTTGATATTAATTGATTTGGCTGCTAATAATTTAAAGTTATCCAATTCTCTAGTTATTAATCTTTAAAAAGTACTCAAATGCACTTTAGTGCTCGTTATAAGGGATGGTAAGCTAAATAGTTTTTAAGGTTTGTAACATTAAAAATCATCTAACTTAATTTTTTGGTCGATTTAACATGTAATGAATTGTTTAGTTCCAAGAACTGACAAGCTTAAGTTTATGAGTTCATATTTTCCTTCTGTCTTAGGCTAAGGCAAGTTAGTTTTCACTTCTTACAGGAAGTTACAATCCAGTGACTTGGGAACAACTAAACATAGATTAAGAAAGTTAACAGTAAAATTGTAATTATTTTCTCATTTTTCTTTGTCCGTACTTGATTACTTAAGGGTAAGGTGTTTTTACAACCATGTATCCTGGCAGAAAATTCATGTGCAAATCCAAACAAGGAAATTAACCATCCGTTTTTGCAACTGCAAAAAGTGACTCAAGAACCAGCAATGGATAAGGGATGTGATAGGGAGCATGATATATCTGTATATTTAAGACACGCTTCTATGCAAAACTTTGAGGAAATGTGGATCAAATAAGGCAAAATGGACTGGAAAAAGAGCTTAAAACTCATCACCAGTGAGTGAAAGCAGAAGTTTGGTGAAATTTGTTAACCATACAGCATTCCTACTCATCTTGAAGAAGAACCACCACAGGGTCACTCTAACAAGGAACCAACTGAAAGGAAATGCCTTCGAATTGGACAAATACAGAAGAAGATGCATTTGGAGTGTCTGTCTCGGTAGTATTTCAGGCATTTCCTGAACAAAAGGAGCCTAGTCCTGAAAATGTCCTTCTCTCTCATTCATACTCTGGGTCCCCAGAATATGCTTGCCAGTCATCTTCTAAGCTTTCTTTAAATGAAAGCAAATCATCAGGGACATATAAATCAAAACCACACTGAGATATCACCTCACACCGGTCAAGAGTGGCTAAATGAACAAATCGGGAGACTATGGATGCTGGCGAGGATTGTGGAGAAACAAGAACCCTCTTGCACTGTTGGCGGGAATGCAAACTGGTGCAGCCACTCTGGAAAACAGTGTGGAGGTTCCTCAAAAAATGAAAAATAGATCTACCCTATGACCCAGCAATAGCACTGCTAGGAATTTGCCCAAGGGATACAGGAGTGCTGATGCGTAGGGGCACTTGTAACCCTATGTTTATAGCAGCACTTCCTTTTTTTTTCTTTTTTTTTTAACGTTTTTATTTATTTTAGAGACAGAGAGAGACAGAGCATGAGCAGGGGAGAGGCAGAGAGAGAGAGGGAGACACAGAATCCGAAGCAGGCTCCAGGCTCTGAGCTGTCAGCACAGAGCCTGACGTGGGGCTCGAACCCACAGACTGTGAGATCATGACCTGAGCTGAAGTCAGACGTTTAACCGACTGAGCCACCCAGGTGCCCCTATAGCAGCACTTTCAACAATCGCCAAATTATGGAAAGAGTCTAAATGTCCATCACCCGATGAATGGATAAAGAAATTGTGGTTTATATACACAATGGAATACTACTTGGCCATGAGAAAGAATGAAATATGGTCTTTTGTAGCAACGTGGATGGAACTGGAGAGGGTGACGCTAAGTGAAATAAGTCATACAGAGAAAGACTGATACCATATGTTTTCACTCTTTTGTGGTTCCTGAGAAACTTAACAGAAGACCATGGGGGAGGGGAAGTGGAAAAAACAAACAAACAACAAAAACAACCTTAGAGAGGGAGACAGCCAAACCATAAGAGACTCTTACAAACTGAGAATAAACTGAGGATTGATGGGGGATGGGAGGGAAGGAAGGGTGGGTGATGGGCACTGAGGAGGGCACCTGTTGGGATGAACACTGGGTGTTGTATGGAAACCAATTTGACAATAAATTTCATATTAAGAAAGGAAGAAAGAAAGAAAGAAAGAAAGAAAGAAAGAAAGAAAGAAAGAACATCAGACTATGAAAATGAGAACAAACCAGACATTGAGCATCTTTTTAACAACAATGAGGATTTTTAAAATGATATAGAAAATAAAAAAAGCAAGGATCCCACTAGTTACATTTAAAGTGAAAGAAGGCCAAGAGTTTGACATGCAAATGGCAAAAAATATGGACCAAAATACCACCGATTGTAAATTAGACCTCAGTCTAGTTATTCAGAGAGCCTTTTTGATTTGTGGCTTGCCTGCTGCGATGTGATGAAACGCACGGTTCAAACAAAAAGGGATGATATTTCTGCTGTCACAAACACTTACGAGAAAACAAACCAGTACAAGACTTTTTTCCAGAAGCCATTATATGCAGATAATGCCAGTACTCATAACTATAAAAGTATTGATTCTGAATTGGAAATCGTGAGTTCTTCTTCAGCATCTAGTTTTCCAGCATCTGAAGTATATCTAAGTGAAGACTTACATCAAGATATGCAAAGGTTTAAGAATGAGATAGGCATGTCACAAGTAGAGTTCCTGTCTTTGGAAAGAGAGAAAGTTCAACCTGCACAAGAGATAGAGGTCCACCTTGCTGTTACTCTTGTTTTTTCTCTTTAGCAATTATCTAATCCATTCTGATTTTCCACTCAAGAGAACAAGAGTGTGCATACAATGGAATTGTCTAAATAAGTAATTGTGTCTGGAAATAGATTATTTCTGCTATCTAACAAATAGGAGTTCAGGAAAACATTCTCATGATTTGTTTTCCTTGAAGTTTCTGTGTCAGTCTTCCAAGTAGTATATGAACTGGGAAACTAACTTAGCTATGTAAGTACCATGTGACCTCATGAACCAGAATAAACATAAAGAAACTGCTTAAAAAACATAATAATCTCCAGGTTTTTTAAAAAAAAAACATATTGACGTCAATATAAATTGCATTTCCATAAACAATAAAATGGGAAAGAAGCAATAACTAAGAGAAGGAAGATACACAAATGTTCCCAGCTAAGGCAATCTATTTATTGCTTCAGTATGTGTCTGTAGACTCTGGGCCTAGAGTTCTTGCTTGTCTAGCTAGACAGCAGCGGGATGCAGGATTACAATAGGAGAGATGGCTAATGTCCCGGAGAACACAGGAGCCCAGATTAAGGGTCCTTGCTCTGTTTTTATTAGGATCAGAAGGCTTCCAAACATGGTGATGGACGTGCCCAAAAGACACAATCAATCTGTGAACATGAACTCATGGGCATGAGGGAAAGGGGGTTTGAAGATATAGGGTGTTAGGGGTTTGGGTCAATATAAAACAAAATCCTGGCGCCTGGCAGATGGTTGTTAACAACAGACCTGAGGCAGCTTCTCTCTTTATCTCAGCTAGTCTAGGGGAGAAGAAGGATGCTACCTCAGGATCCACAAGGCACCTTTCTTTTGCTAATTAGCTCCCCTCTGGGCATCTTCACCCTGCAGCCTACCGCCTATAGCCCTATTTACCTGTTTACCTAATTTGGTCCTTCCTTCCTGTGAAAGCAGCTTTCTGCCATAGGACTAAATTGGGGAGTGTGTCCTCCTGCATATCTAATCTGGTTTCCCTCACACACCTTTGTCTTGGAGCCTTTGCCCCGCCCTCTCTCTACTTAGTTACCTAATCTTGTTTACCCAAACTTGGGTGTGAGCATCCTATGGCTTTGTAATTTTTTATGCCTGGTTAAGCCATCAGTGCAGGCTCAGGGAATTTCTCAGCTTATTGCCCACAAATATATGCAGTCTTGTCTGCTTTACTCACAATCTTGGAACTTAGAATTTCAACATGACCCCTTTGAGATAAGCTTAATAACAGCTATTTGTATTATCACTGCTTTTTTCCCCACGTTTGTTAAATCATCATTCTCAGATGTTTCTGTTGAGTCAAACCTTCACTTTATGTTCAATAAAGTATGATTTTGGCCTGTATGATTTTTACCATGTAGGAAGCACAAACCTTCAGCAAAGCTTCAGTATTGAACTCCAAGGGAGAAAACTGAGTTTTGAGATGTGTGGAGTTTAGAAATAGACAAAACCTAGAGATACCCTCCTTTAGAAGAATAAGTAGCTAATCCCCTCGTCCCCTATCAAGGTATTAATTTACTGTGCCAAAGTCACACTTTTCATGCATCTGATTAACATAATGAATTTGTGGTCATTTCTCTGAGTCAGCATTCAAGAATTGTATCATCTCTTTTGGCGCCATAAAATGCTAGGTAATGCCACTTTAGGAACTTGGGACAAATCATTTAACCTTTTTGAGTTTTACTCGCGTTATCAGTAGCAAATGGAATTAAAGGTGATCATTACGTTTATACCCTCTCCCTATACAATGTTATGGTTATTGAATGTGAGATTCGGAGAACATTGCTAATTTCCCAGAATTCCACCCTAACGTCCGTTTCACTTTGTTCCTTTTGTGTTGTGGCAAACTTTGGTTCATAAATTTTAGGGGACACTGTCACTTCTTTTGAGAACCTTAGGATCCCAAAGAAAAAGAATTGTAAAAGGCAGTCAGGGAAAGAATAGCTCCGTGCAGAAAGAGGAAAGCTCCCTGTTTTTGTTACTGGAGGACCTCCATGTCCCATGTTTTAAATCTGGCTGTTGTGTAAAACCCAGGTGGTAAGGATAGAAAAGGATACATTTTGTCTTTTGTCTTTTTATTTCTTTGTATCTCTTGGTCAGATGGGGTGGGGGTGGGTGGGGAATTCTCGGTAGCAAAGTGTGGATATGAATAAGAGTACAAAATTAAGAAAGCCCTTTTAGAAATATTGGTAACTTCTGCTTTTTTTAATTTCAACAGAAATGAAGCAGAGTTTATAAAAATTACAGTTACTTGTAATGATAAAGTAAACAGAAAATATTTTCCTCCTTTGAAATTATGACAAACTAAGTGTCAGCTGATAAAATGAATGAAAAAAACTTCTTTTTATTGACTAAAGTAACAATTACCTTTAGTATCAAGTTCCATTAAAGGTTGAAGAAAAAAAGAAGCACAGAGGAAGTGACATGGAAGTATCAGAAAACATACATGATGCTGCGGCTGCTGGATTAATTCCACAAAGACAGAATGGGAAAACTGATAACCATCAATTGCCTTTTGGAGAAAAAAAAGATTCTGATAGGTAAGCCTATAGCAGTATTTAAATAGTAGGTCATTGTTATTTTCCTATGCAACAAACTTTTCTAGTTTGAGCTAATGTTCACGATGAACAAATTTCGTATTTTTCGTGGAGATATTTCATCCTACGTGCTAATGAGAAAAATGTAAATACCAACGAGATACCATTTTTTGCAGTCATAGTATTTTATTGAAATAAATAAATATTTATTTTTGTGGTCATAAATATTTTATTGAAAAAATAATCAAAGTTAGGAAATGTGAGGAAAATGACATTCTTAGACACTGTGGCTGGATGAAATTGGTAACTCCTTTTGGAAAGGTGATTTAACGGCGTGTTTCAAAATTTCAAATATGTCGGGGCACCTGGGTGGCTCAGTTGGTTAAGCGTCCAACTTCGGCTCAGGTCATGATCTTGCACTTCACGAGCTTGAGCCTTGTGTCAGGCTCTGTGCTAACAGCTCAGAGCCTGGAGCCTGCTTCAGGTTCTGTGTCTCCCTCTCTCTCTGCCCCTCCCCTGCTTGTGCTCTGTCTCTGTCACTGTCAAAAATAAATAGTATAACATGAGAAAAATATGTCAGGTAGGTCATCCCTTTATTCCAATGGGTTCATTGCCAGGACTGGGTCCGTCTGAAATACGGAGCTTTTATCCTGTGTTTTCTTCTACGAGTATTACGATTTAAGATTTTATATAGAAGTCTTTATTTGAGTTTGGGTTGACTTTTGTGAGTGGTGTAAGGTAGAGGCACAGTTTTATTCTTTTGCATGTTAATATCCAGTTTTCTCAGCATCATGTATTGACGAGATTACCTTTTCTCTTTTGAGTATTCTTGGGTCTCTTAACAAAGAGACTTTATGCATGGGTTTTTAGTTGACTTTATGCATGGGTTTATTTCTGGGTTCTTGATTCTGTTTCATTCATCTTTGTGTTTGTTTTTGTGCAACTTCATACGGTTTTTATTACCATAACTTTGTAATAGTTTGACACCAGCAAGTGTGATGCTTCCAGCTTTGTTCTTCTTTCTTAGGATTGCTTTGGCTATTTGGGGTCTTTCTTGTTCCTTACACATTTGAGGAATGCTTTTCCTATTTCTGTGAAAAAGGTCATTGGAATTTTGACAAGGATTGCATTGACTCTGTAGGTCGTTTCAGGTAATGTGGATATTTAATGATACTAATTTTTCAAATCCATAAACAACGGGGTATCTTCCCATTTGTTTGTGTCTCTGCTGTTTCTTTTACCAATGTCTTGTAGTTTTTACTGTACCTATCTTTCAGAAAGTCCTTGATTAAATTTATTCCAAAGTATTTTGTTCTTTTTGATGCTTTGGGGAAGGGGATTTTTTCCTTATATTTCTTTTTCAGCTATTTCATTGTTATTGTTTAGAAATGCAACTGATCTCTTGATGCTGATTTTGTAATTTTGTTTTACTAAATATAATCTATTGTCAAATTCGTTTCCATACAACACCCAGTGCTCATCCCAACAGGTGCCCTTCTCAATGCCCATCACCCACTTTCCCCTCTCCCCCACCTCCTATCAACCCTTAGTTTATTCTCAGTGTTTACGGGTCTCTTATTGTTTGCCTCCCTCCCTCTCTGTAACTTTTTTCCCCCCGCCCCCCCTCCCATGGTCTCCTGTCAAGTTTCTCAGGATCCACATATAAGTGAAAACATATGGTATCTGTCTTTCTCTGCCTGACTTATTTCACTTCGCATACTACCCTCCAGTTCCATCCACGTTGTTGCAAACGGTCAGATTTCACTCTTTCTCATTGCCAAGTAGTATTCCACTGTATATATAAACCACATCTTCTTTCTCCGTTCGTCGGGTGATGGACATTTAGGCTCTTTCCATAATTTGGCGATTGTTGAAAGTGCTGCTGTAAAATTGGGGTACATGTGCCCCTATGCATCAGCACTCCTGTATCCCTTGGGTAAATTCCCAGCAGTGCTATTGCTGGGTCATAGGGTTGTTCTATTTTTAATTATTTGAGGAACCTCCACGCTGTTTTTCAGAGTGGCTGCACCAGTTTGCATTCCCACCAACAGTGCAAGAGGGTTCCCGTTTCTCCACATCCTCGCCCGCATCTGTAGTCTCCTGATTTGTTCATTTTAGCCACTCTTACCAGCATGAGGTGGTATCTCAGTGTGGTTTTGATTTGTATTTCGCTGATGAGGAATGACGTTGAGCATCTTTCCATGTGTCTGTTGTCCATTTGGATGTCTTCTTTGGAAAAGTGTTTATTCATGCCTTCTGCCCATTTCTTCCCTGGATTATTTGTTTTGTGGGTGTAGAGTTTGGTGAGTTCTTTACAGGTTCTGGATATTAGCCCTTCCTTTATCCGATATGTCATTTGCAAATATCTTCTCCCATTCTGTCGGTTGCCTTTTGGTTTTGTTGATTGATTCCTTTGCAGTGCAGAAGCTTTTTATCTTGATTAAGTCCCAGTAGTTCACTTTTGCTTTTAATTCCCTTGCCTTTGGAGATGTGTCAAGTAAGAAATTGCTGCGGTGGAGGTCAAAGAGGTTTTTTTTCCTGCTTTCTCCTCTAGGGTTTTGATGGTTTCCTGTCTTACATTCAGGTCCTTCATCCATTTTGAGTTTATTTGTGTGTATGGTGTAAGAAAGTCGTCTAGTTTCATTCTTCTGCATGTTGCTGTCCAGTTCTCCCAGAAGAAAGAGTCTGCCTTTTTTTTTTTTTCCATTGGATACTCTTTCCTGCTTTGTCAGTGCTTAGTTGGCCATACATTTGTGGGTTCACCTCTGGGGTTTCTATTCTATTCCATTGGTCTGTGTGTCTGTTTTTGTGCCAATACCATACTGTCTTGATGATCACAGCTTTGTAGTAGAGGCTAAAGAGACAGAGTGTGAACAGGGGAGGGGTAGAGAGAGAGAGACAGAGAGAGAGAGAGAATCCAAAGCAGGCTCCAGGCTCTGAACTGTCAGCACAGAGCCCAATAGGGGGCTTGAACCACAAACCACAAGATCATGGCCTTAGCCGAAGTCAGAAGCTTAACTGACTGAGCCACCCAGGCACCCCTGCATCTTTATGTTGATTTTGTATCCTTCATCCTTGGAACAGCTTTTTGGTGGTATCTTCAGGATTTTCTATATATAAGAACATATCATCTGCAAACAAAGACAGTTTTATTTCTTCTTTTCTGATTTGGATGCCTTTTATTTCCTTTTCTTGCCTGACTGCTTTGGCTAGGACTTCCTCTATCCTGTTGAATAGGAGTGGTCAAGTGGGCAACTTTGCCTTGTTCTTGAACTTAGAGTAAAAGCTTTCAGTTTTTTACCACTGCATATGATGTTGGCTATGGGCTTATCATATTGGACTTCATTATGTCCAGGTGTGATAATTCAGTACCCACTTTGTTGAGAGTTTTTAATCCTGAAAAGATGTTGAATTTTGTCAAATGCTTTTTCCTCACATGCTGGGATGATGATATGATTTTTTTTTATCCTGTTAATGCGGTGTATCAAATGTATTTATTTGATTTGACTTCTGAAGGATAATTTTGCTGAGTAAAGTATTCTTGATTGGTAGTCTTTTTTCTCTTAGCACTTTGAATATGTAATCCCACTGCCTCCTGGAATGTAAGGTTTCTGCTGAGAAATTGCTAATAGCCTTATGAGGGTTCACTTGTAGTCACATAGTCTTTCCTCACTCTTTTTCATTCTTTTTACTTTGTTCTCTGCTGACTGGATAATTTGATAGTTCCTGTCTTTCAATTCACATTTTTATTTTTTGCTTAATCCATTTCCTGTCAGTGATCACTCTTGCTTTTTTCATCTCCTTCATTATACTCTTCAGCTCCAGGATTTTTGTTTAGTTAGCTTTTACTATTTCCAGCTCTTTGTTAAGCTTCTCATTTTATTCATAGAGTGTTTTTCTGATTTTATTGAATTGGCTTTTTGTGTTTTTCTTGTAACTCACTGAGTTTCCTTAAAACTGCTATTTTTGAATTCTCTTTTGAATAAATTACAGATCTCCATGTGTTTCCGATTGATTACTGGAAGATTATTGTGATCCTTTGATGGTATCATATTTCCTTGATATTTTATATTCTTTGCAGTTTTGCATTGCTGTCTTTGCATTTGAAGTAGCAGTCACCTCCTCCAGTCTTTAATGACTACCTCTTCAGTGTGTCCACACCTGATTTTTTTGCTCCAGTGGTATGCTGGAAATTCTCTGCAGGACACCTGGTTTTCCAAAAAGGCTCTCTCATCCGCGGGTGATTATCCTAGACAGTGTTTTCTAGGGAGGGACTCCCAGATGTGGCTGAGAGGGAGGGGCTGGAGGCACTTTATGGGCTATTGCTAGGTCCACAGATTAGACTGTAGTATGTATGCCTGTTACCTGATGCACGGGTAGGCAAGACTTTTCCTCGGTCCCTCGGAATATGGTGCTAGATTCCCACAGCTCCCGCAAAGGTAGTTTTGCCCTTGGTTGGATAAGATGCCAGTTTGTTGTAGGTGGGGAGACGCAATGAGGCACATCTTATTCAGCTATGATACTGATATCGCTCTGACATATGGGTATTTTAAAAGTAGTTTTTCCCCTAAGATATTTCCCTGATTTCTTCTTTCATGTTATATGGACCTCATGCTACTTTAAAACTTTGTTGAAATTAAGAGTTCTTATATTTCAAAGCAAAGCCAAAAATAGAGCACACATCTAGTTATTACTCCCATGTCTAAGAGTCACTGCCTTTAGGAAATGAACTCTAACTTTTTAGTGTAACCTTCAAGGTTCTTCAGAATTTCTTTCCTGACTGATCTCTTACTACTTGCTTCCATGTATTTTATGTTTTTTTTTCCAAGTTCCTATAAGCTTATAGTTTTTCCTTTCAAGGCACCTAGATGCCATCTGTGTAATCTTTGTGCTCACATTCTAATCTCTAAGAAAATGGTTTTCTCCCGTTTCTTTCCCTGGTGACCTCTGCTGTTTATTTTCCCTCTTCAGTAAAGCCTTTCTCGTCCTCACTTACAGCTTTTCACATGTCAATTCTTACAAATCACATTGTATTCTAATTGTATATTTACCTGTGTTTGAAGCAACAGATGAGTATTTCCTTGTGTATGGTTGGTACTTCAGCACTGTTCTCTGAATTAATCAAATTAAGTCAGATGGGTAAAATTCAGAACTTGATGAAAATTGTCTTTTTATTCTTTATCAGTAAAATTATTAGAAAACATTGGCTTTTTATGGCTTTTTAATGCTTTTTCTTTAAGGAGGGAACCTGGTTTACATATGAAGAAGTTAAAGAAAGGTGAAAATGAAAAAGGGACATCAAAAGGATCTGTGATCACACCAGTGTTGCAGAAGGCAGATTCCCTAACTGGTGGTCCACTACAAAAGAATGATGGCAGCCATTTCAGTGAAAAGGATCAGCATGAAAGCAGGTAAAATCTATAAATTCCTTATGTGCCTGTGAAGGAATTTTAGCAGTGATTACCTTTTGTGGAAATAAAATGCTGTAGTGTAGGTAGGTCCAAGCTAAGGCAAGAAATACTCAACATATCAAACACACTGCTTGAAAAGTTGTGATGAGGGTAAGTGACTTTGTCAAGGAGCAGTTTCAGTAGTCACCATGGAAGCATGGAAGGTGAGTAAGTGTAAACAACTCCTTAGAGCATTTTAATTGGGAAAGGTAGTAGAGAAATGGATGATAACTGAAAAAGAATGTGAATTGCAAAGGCATTTTCTTTCTCTTTTTATTTTAAGATGGGAGCTTTTAGAGTATGTATGCTGTTGGAAATGATCAATAGAGATAGACATGGTTAGTTAATTTAATTTTGTTTGCGTTTCCAAACATTAGGAAGTTTGTTGATTGTATTACATTATCTTTTAAAGATTATAGTAATTGTCTTTAGTACCCTTATTCATGTGATTTTGTGAAAGAAGTTGGTTTATTCTGAATTGGTTCCACAATGGGGTATTCTCATACAATTGAATGTGCAGATTTAAAAATATATATGTATGTATGCAAGTATATATATATATATATATATATACATATACATATACATATACATATACATATATATGGCTGCATAAGTTCTATATGTATATATAAGTATATGTGTATAAGTTCTATATGTATATATTTGTATACACACACACACACACACACACACACACACACACCCTTATCATAAATGTATGCAAGCACTGAGGCCATTCTGAATAAAACTAATCCTTCCTTGATGCTTTTAGATATCCAGTGCCTTTGATAATATCACAAATAGCTATGATTTTGTTAGGGACTTTAAAGTTTCTGGTTCTGTTAAGTTAATATTATTTAGGTTCTGGGGAAAGGGGAAGATTTTGTTTATTTACAATTGGAAAAGAAACTAGTAATCCATAACAGATTATTCCTTTTGGACTAGAGAGCTCTAAATTACCAAAAGCATGCTTCCAGTACCAACAGTGCCATTGACACAGATTGTATGCTCAATAAGTATGTGTTGAATGTGGGAATAAACAGTGGAATGAATGAATGAATGAATGAATGCATGCATGCATGCCTGTTAAGGAACTTCTCTAGAAGAAGCAAATCTTTAGTTTATTGAAAGTAGATTTCCCATCTTGCCAAGTATAAAGTCTCTTAAAAAATGTGTAAGATTCAGAAATTGTTATGTATCACTATAGCTAGAAATCGAATCATAATATAGATTCATTTGCTGTCATATTAGTTAGAAACACTGGAGTATTACTTTAACCACATAGTATAAAACACATGCTTTGAAGGCACATTCCTGGGTTTGAATTCAGGGTCTGTTCTTGGCCAGCGACTAGGGCTTCTTGGGCAAGTCACTTCGACTTTCTGTGCCTCATTTTCTTCCTGTGTAAAATACCTAATATAATAACCTACTTCATAGGATTGTTGTGGGGCTTCAAATACCTTGAAGACATGTAAAGTGCTCATAGTAATGCCTAGAGAGTAGTTGCATAGTGAGTCTTCAACACGTTAATATCATGATTGTTAAAAAGGGGTTCTTTCATATAGGGAGTTAACTTGCACTTTCCAAGTAGGTTTTAGTGCCAGTAAAAGCTTATTTTTAGTAAAATGACAACAACACAAACAATGGTATCATTCCTATCAAATAATGCAAGTAGCATTAGGATTTTCCTTTGCTTTTGTTAGTTTTTACCTAACGTTAGTACTTTGTTGTGCTTGCTTCAGCAGCACATATACTAGAACTGGATACACCTAATCCTTTGTTAATATTAGCAGTAGTATGTTTTCTATGTTGTTTAATGTTACTCTGTTGTTTAATCCCCTTTGTGGAAAATTAGTTTCAAATGCAGAGATTTTATATCAGAAACAATAGGTTTAGATATGCTTTGTATTTTAAGTATTTAATATTTGCCTGAAAAGAATTGTTGGGTTTTTTTCAGACCTGCAAAGAAAATTTCTAAGAAAAAGAACAAGGTAAGCAAAAGAGACAATGTAATTTTATTTTATTTATTATTTATTTTATTTTTATTTTATTATATCATTTTGATACATATTTGTTAGGAATATTGTTCAGTGGCAAAAAATTACTTTATGGAAGATGTAGTGAAAAAATAGAAAATGTTCCTTTGTTGTAGAGTCATTTGCTGTGAAAAAGTTACTTAGAAATACTAGCTATGGATAACAGTGTCTTTTTGATAAAAATCTGTTCTTTTAAAAAGTCTCTGTGGTTTCGCTTTTAAATGTTCATTCACTTATTTTTAAAATGTATTTTGAGAGAGAGCACGCACAAGTGGGGGAGGGGTCGAGGGAGAGGGGGAGAGAGAATCCCAAGCAGGCTCCATGCTGTCATTGTGGAGGTCAACGTGGGACTCAAACTCAGGAACCCTGAGGTCATGACCTGAGCCAAAATGGAGTCGGATGCTCAACCGACTGAGCCACTCAGGTGCCCCTGTTTTTGCTTTTATAAAAAGATGGCTATTTATCACTTCTCTACACCTAGTATATTTTATAAATATTTGGGGGACATTTTGAAATGGTATTATTCATTGGTAGGTCAAAAAGCAAATTACCTCTATGGATGACCTTGTCGACTTCATTCAGTCATCTGAAACAGCTTCAGAGCATTGTGAGTTGCCTTACTCTAAGAATTTCATGTTGCTGATTGAACAACTTGGCATGGATTGTAAAGGTAGGAAGTCTTTTTACGTATATTGCTGTAGTAATATGTGCACACCTTGCCTACTACTGCACCATAGAGCACTGCTGTATTATAGAGCTGCTCATCTCAGAAATATGGTTTATATTAAAATAAAAGGAGCACTATTGTATCCTCTCAGCCAAAGAGTCATCATTTCTACTGTACCTTTCTTAGTGGGAATGGCACATCTAATGTGTTTGTTAACTCTGCTTCTCTTCTGTGCCTTCACCCAGGTCAGGTCATTATTTTTCTCCTAGATGACTGAAATAACCTCAGGACTGTTTTCCCTGCCGTTCTACCTCCCAGGACCTTGGTCTACACTGCAACCATAATTAGTATATGTTTTAAAAAATGTGTCTTTCATCATGGTACCCCTTGCTTAAAACGTAGCTATTACTTCTCATTGCTATTAGGTTGAAGGCCACAGTCCTCTGGCTTCATCTTGTATGGTTTTACATCCTTCTTTCCGTCTGTGTCTTATCCACTGTTTTAGACGTTCTTCCTGTGAAAGAGCTTTTTGTTTCCCACAGCTTTAGTTAGGTAAACTGCACATATATGAAGTGTGTCATTTGATAGTTTTGACATATGTTTACACGTATGAAACGATAACCATAATCCAGACAATTAACATATTCATCACCCTTAAAAATCTCATGTCCCTTTATATTCCCTTATTATGAAGCTGCCAAATTGTTTTCTAAAGGAGTTGTACGGTTTTCCATTCCCACCAGCAGTCTGTGAGAGCACCAATTCCTACATACATATTCATGAACACTTAGTATTGTCAGCTTTTTAAATCCTAGCCATTCGGATGGATATTTAGTATGTACCTCATTATGGTTTCAATATACATTTCCCTAATAACGGATGATGGTGAGCATATTTTCATGTGCTTGTTTGCCATCTGTGTATCTTCTTTGAATTGTCCAAGTCTTTGGTTGTTTTAAAAATTTGTTTGTTTTCCTAGTTGTTGAGTTTTCAGAATTCTTTGTATATTCTAGACACAGTTCCTTCTTTGTTTTCTTTTTTTTGTGGTTTTTGTTGTTGTTGTTGTTGTTTCCACTGAAGCATTTTATTTGCACATATGTATTACATCCCTAGAAAAAGAATCCCAGGATTTCTCCTTCTGTGTGTTTTCATCTTCCTTCTTCATGGTCCATGACTGTAGCTGAGGTGGTCAGTAGAATGAAACCAAACTGAGCAGATTATTCTGCCATTTTTCTAGATCTTTGCATTGTCCATCAATTCTGGGGCCAGTCACTCCATGCTTGCTTAACCTGCCTGTGAGTTTCACAACAATTTTCCCAACTCTGTGATCATCAATGATTTTAAATTCACCAGTGTAACCATGCTTCATCATCACAGTTAGAAAGTGGACAATGTCTTTGGAGCATGGCCTAGTAAGAACCTGGAGTGTGCTTCTCTCTTCAGTATTGTTATGCTTTGGGGAGCATCTGCCACGACATTCACATGCATCATGATGGTGGCACAGAAAGATGGTGGAAAGAGCTAGATACAGTTCCTTTCTCACTTCTCTTTTTTTTTTTTTGCAAGGTTTTTCTTCTCCCACTCTGTGACTTTTCCTTCTCTCAACAGTGTTTTTGAAGAGCAGTTTTTCTTTTTGGTGAAGTCCAGTTTACACATTCGTTTGTTCTTGTATGATTGTTGCTTTTGGTTTTCATATCTAAGAAATATTTGCATAGCACAAGGTCACAAAGCTTTTATCTCATGCTTTCTTTTAGAAGTTTTATAGTTTTAGGTCTTGCATTTAGATCTATGACCCATTTTATATTCTTTTTTATTTGTGATACAGAGTATGGATACAAGTTCATTCTTTTGCATATGGATATCTAGTTGTTCCAGCACCATTTATTGAAAAGGCTGTGTTTTCTCCACTTTATGCCATTGTTCCTTTGTCATAATCAGTTGGCCACATATGTGTGGGTTTAAGTATGGGCTCTATTCTGTCTCATTGATCTCTTTGTCCATCTTTGTACCAATATTATGCTGTTTTAATCACTGCCAGTTTATAAGGATTTTTGAAATCAGGTAGTGTTTGTCGTCTTGCTGTGTTCTTTTCAGTGTTCTTCCGCTACTCTGGATCCTTTGCATTTCCACGTGAATTTTAGAATCAGTTTGTCTGTTTCTTAAACAAACAAACAAACAAAAACCAACTCTGGTGGTCTTCTGGAATTTAAGTTTAGATTATGTTGAATCTACAGATTTATTTGGGGAGAATTGACTTCTTGACAATATTGAATCTTTTAACCCCTGAACAGAGTATATCTCTCCCTTGATATAGGCCTTTTAAAATTTTCTCAGTAATATTTTGTAGTGTTTAATGTATAGGTCTTTCTGTCTTTTATGATATTAACTGTGATTGTTTTTTATTTTCAGTGCAGTTGTAAATAATATATCTTAAATTTAATTTTTTTTTTTAATGTTTACTCTTGAGAGAGAGACAGAGCATGAGTTGGGGAGGGGCGGAGAGAGAGGTAGACAGAATCTGAAGCAGGCTCCAGGCTCCAAGCTATCAGTACAGAGCCCGAAGTGGGGGTTGAACTCACAATCCAGAGATCAAGAGTCACAAGCTTTACCCACTGAGCCAGCCAGGCACCCCTTATTCTTGATTGAGCTTTGATAATTTCTGTCTTTCATGGGATCTACCCACTGCATCTGAGTTGTCAAATTAATTATATAAAGTTCATAATATTACTTTGTTCCTTTTTTAGTATCTGTGAATCTCCAGTAATGTTACATTTACTAATTTCTGATATATTGTTAATACTTCCCTTGTTTCTCTTCATTTTGGGATCAGTCTTGGTAGAAATTTATCCTTTTTTTCACCTCCGGAAAGCATTTGGTTTCATTGATTATTCTCTATCGTTTTTCTGCTTTCTTTCATGTGATTTTTGTCTTTGAGTTTTATTAGTTCCTTTCTTCTGCTTGGTTTGGGTTTAATTTGTTTTCGTTTTCTAGTTTCAAAAGGTGGAACCCAATGTCATAGATTTCAGACCTTTCTTCTTCCTTATCCTCTTCATCCTCTTCTTCTTTTTCCTCTCCTTCTTCCTCCTCTCCTTCTTCCTTCTCCCCCCTCCTCCTCCTCCTCCTCTTCTTCTCTTCTTCTTCTTCATCATCTTCTTCTCCCTTTCCCTCTCCATCTCCCTCTCCTCCTTCCCTCCTCTTCCTCCTTCCTCTTCCTCCTCTGTCCTCTTCCTCCTCCTCTTTCCTCCTCCTCCCCTTCCTCCTCCTCCTCCTCTCCTGCTGCTGCTGCTGCTTCTTCTCCTTCTAGATGCTGTAGAAATCTATTGGCATTATTTTACCAAAATTTTTCTCAACTGTGAAAAATTAAAATCAGTTCTTCAACCTTTAGAAAGAAAAAAGAAGAAAATCTCTTCACTATAATACACCATGAAAATAAGGTATCTGCTTGCCACATTGTGTGTGTGTGTGTGTGTGTGTGTGTGTGTGTGTGTGGTTTTTTTAATTACACTATGGCCACAATCCATTTCACACAATTTTTCAGACAGGTAAATAAATACCAAATTATTTCCTTTCAGGCCAGCCACAAAACTTTAAGGAATAGACCCTAGACATGTATGTACTTGACAGAGCAGGCTCCTGGTTGAGCCAGGCAGTTTTAGTATCATTTCCAGGGGTCAGCAATCTATGGCCCATGGACTGAATGTGGCTTGGCTTGTTTGTGTATGGCCCTGAGGTAAGAAAAGTTTTAGATTTTGTAAAGGGTTGTACACAAAGCAAAAACAAAGTACTATGTGACAAAAGTATATGGTCTACAAAGGTTAAAATATTTACAGTTTGGCCTTTTACAGAAAAAGCTTGCAGACCCTTCATTTATACCAATGTTGTACAGAATTCAGACGGTGCAATTACAATTCCGAGATAATGTTCCTTTAGTGTGACCCAGAATGTAGCAACATCCTACAAAGATGTTCCTCTGATGTCATGGGTTAGAATTCCTTTTCTCTTTTTTCTTCATCTTCACATCATTAAACTTCATCCTCATCTCTCTCTCCATGAGTGTGGAGATTTTTCAATTTTTCATTTAGTAAGACAGCGATTGCTTTTGCATCTCTGGCATCTATTTGCTCTCCCCAAATGTTTCTCTTTGCTTTTTCATAGGGATAACATTTAACAGTCGGATAGGCTCTGATGCCAGCTTTCTGGCATGTCTGAGCCTAAGCCTGACAGTCTATTTTTCCAGCTTTCGCTTTTCCTTTCATCGTCTTAGCCAAGAGCTTAAACTCTGGAGCAAAATTTTGGCAAGGTCCACACCAAGGAGCATAGAATTCAATCACCCGGTGATTTTTCCCTTGTATAACTTTTTCATCGAAAGTCTGAGTCATTAGATTTGTGGATGCTTGAGGTCGAAATCCCGGACCCCAAATCTCTCTTCTAGCCATTGTAACTGTGATACTGAAAAGCTTTATTTGGTTTTGTGGGGGGAAATCTTATCTCAGGGTATCTCTGAACATTTTCTTGGGCACAAAAAGAATGATACTTTTGGCAGTCTATACTGCCCACAGTAACTGTCCAGTTAGTGTCCGGGCCATTCTTTTCCATTCTGGCATTAGGACTTGACATGGATGACACCATGGGAGTAGAAGTCAACCATCCAGACTTCATCATGGTTTCTTTGTTTAGCTAGTTCATTGAAAGTGGTGGGTGTCAGGGAGGTCGCTGAAGGTTCCTAAGATCCTCTATGAATTCCAAGATCTGTTCAGCAGAGTGATGTCCTTCTTATTCATGAACCTTAAATTGGTTGAATACCACTGTTGTTGTTGGATCCGCCTGAATGTTATACGTGTTACAGGGTCTCTCGTGAACCGTACCATCTAGTGTACCAAACTTAAGCTGACCACGCAGATGCTTTGATGCTTTTTGTAACTCTGGCAATAAAGCTTGACATGGTGGACACCATGGCACAAACAAATCAACAAGCCACGGTTCCTGTCATCGGCGGGAACATTTTGAGGTCCAAGTGTGGCAACATGAGAATTACCACTTTCTTTGGCAAAGGCTAGTATATCATATAGAATCTTCTTTCCATGATGAATTTCATATTCTTTGGTTCCTTGTCCTTTAAATACTGCTAGACATGGCTGAAATACAGAGAGATTACTACAGATGTCTGGTGCAGAGGGACAGTCAGCCTTGCCAACTTGAATATGTTCACTTTTGAGTAGAGTTTTTAGTTCCCTCAACTCAGGATCATTTGGATTTTCATGTTTTCCGAAACTAAACGATAAGAGCCATAGATGATGAGCCAATCGATCCGTTAGTGTATTTGCCAAAAGTAGCTCAAAATCTGGAAGACTATGCATGATTTCCAAATATATTTCTCGAGCATCCAATGAATTAAGGAACAAAACGCTGCTTTTCTCTCTGGTATTTAATGGGGCGCCAGAGGAAAATAGGCAGTAGTACTTGTGATAATATCCAGACTTTTACAAAGTTTGTCCTGGGTGGCACAGTCCATCCATCCTACATTAACCAGACCATCCAACATGCCCCTGAGCCTGAGTCGTGTCTATGAAGTTAAACAATCTCCTCCTTTGCAACAAAAAGTGATCAGCTGGCCAATACCAGCAGCAAAAGCAGTTTCTATGGAGTGAACACAATTTCCTGTCCATAATTCCATCACTGGGTTTCTAACGTGCTGCATGGCGAAACTCACCAAACTTTCCTTTGATCTGTCCCTGTGATATTTCACCGTGGCCGTTCCAGACCTAAAAAGGAAGAGGCTGGGAGATCCGTTGACTCCTTTCATTCGGCAAAGCATTCTATCATCACCACAGTTAACAGCACCAATTCAAAGTAATCCATCTACTTCTTTAACACAGTCTCTCCATGTGGGAGCTAATTCATGGCAGTGTGAACATCCTGGGGAGTAAAAGTTCACAAACCACAGTTCTCCACAATGAACAGCAGCATCCACTTCTCTTCTATTCAATGTCATGCTTTCAAGATCATCATCATAAACACCAAAATCATAACGATCATAATCCCAGCTTTCATACGGGCCACCTTCTGGATCATCTGCAAGTCCCTTCTCTCCGTATTTGTCATACTTTTCCCACAGATCGTCATCTTTGAGTACTTCATATGCTCTATTTATTTTTGAAAATCACTCTGTACGTTAGGATTATTCATTTGGTTGGTAGGTTGGTTGGTTGGTTATTTATTTATGTATTTATTTAGTGTTTATTTACTATTGAGAGAGACAGAGACGGAATGCAAGTGGGTTAGGGGCAGAGAGAGTGGGAGACACAGAATCCAAAGCAGGCCCCTGGCTCCGAGCCATCAGCACAGAGCCCAACGCGGGGCTCTAACCCACGACCTGTGAGATCATGACCCGAGCGAGCGGAAGTTGGACGCTCAACTGACTGAGCCACCCAGGCACCCCTGGGTTATTCGTTTTTTTTTGTTTGTTTGTTTGTTTTTTGTTTTTTGTTTTTTTTTTTTATCAGGATGTAGCTTCAATGCCAACTTCGTGAAAGCTTGTCTTATCTCTCTACTGTTTGCAGTGCTGGATACTCCAAGTAAACTGTAAAAATCCTGATCTGTGCCCACTGAAATGGCCATATACACTATTAGGAAACAGAATGACCCTTTTCCGGTCCCGGAGGTAGTCATTTTCGTTGAAGCAGACTCCCATTCTTTCTCTTATACAAGTTCTGATGGAAGTGAACATTCAGATATACAGCTGGTTCCAACTGAGAGAATATGCAGATTTGAGAACTTGTATTCGTGTTACTCCAAGAGCGAATCAAGCATCATGAAATTTTCTCCCAAAATGTCAATCTGTGTAGGCTCAGTAATCTCCACTTCCTCAGATCACAAAAGATATCAAAATACTTTCAGGAATCTAACCTTCTTAACATTCTGTTTCTCCTTTCTTCCTTGAATCCTCAATGTCTAAATCTTCTCCTTACCTGCGAATGGTCTCTGGCTCATTTCCAACTCCTTGTCATGCAACCAAAACATACGTTTGTAAAGTATAGCGGTGGAGAGTAACAAATACTCAGACTAAAATAAGCAACCAGAGGAAAATCGAGAACACATTGTCCAATACCACCATGGGACAAGTGGTTCTCCTAGGGGTCCTTCTCAGCGTGGGTGTGGTGGACTTGATCTGCGCCAAGCTTCAGGGCCAGGTGGAAACTGCCGGTAAACGCAATAGGAAGGATTTCTGGCTGCCATCAGCCCAGAATAGGATGTGGGGAGAGGGGAAGGATGGGGACATCCCATGAAAGAGACTGCTGGCATATGAAGTCTCCGGCAAGACTAGGGTGAAAAGAGCCTGAGTAACTGAGGCTTAAGTGAGAGAAAGGGTCGCAAGAAGCTGGGAAGCGAAGTCGGAAGAAGGGTGATGATGTAGGTAGTGAGAAAAAGATGGGGAGCTAGAACACAAAACCCATGGCAGGGGCGGAGAGGAAGGGAGGGGAGACAGGTGCAGAGGCATTGGGCTCTCCCTTCCAGAAGGACCATGCCTCTGCCACCGCCGCCGCCTCCCGCTCCAGCAGAACCCGGGGCCCGACCCATGCCCACCTCAGTCTAGGGGGGTCTCCTCCTACAGCTACTCCCCCACCTTCAATTCCCGGCATTGGCGGACCCCGCCCCCACCCACCCAAGTGCCTGCTGTGCGCTGTGAACAAAGCACCTGCTCTCCAGCCACTGCCAGGGTGGGGCGGGGCAGGGCAGGGTGCCTTGGGAAGCTGGGGGAGGAGCCACAAAGGCAGCAAGGAGCACCGCACTTCCCTCTTCCTTTTTAATGTATACATTCAGTGCTATCAGTCTTCATGTGAGTGCTACTAAAGCAGGACTCTACAAATTCTACTATGTTTTCATTTTCATTCAGTTCAGAATCCTTTCTAATTTTTTTTTTCTTTTTTCATTACTTCTTTGACCCAGGGGATATTTCGATGTGTTCTGTAGTTCACAAATAGTTGAGTATTTTCCAGAGATATTTTTGTGCTTGATTTCTGATTTGATTGCTTTGTGGTCAGGGAACACACTATTATGACTTCAGGCCTCTTGACTTCTTCCTTTTATTAAGATTTATTTTTGACCCAGAACATAGTCTTTTTTGGTAAGTGTTCCATAGATCCTTGAGAAGAATAGTGGCGGCCAAGTCTACTATGCCCTTGCTGATGTTGAGCGTGTTGAAATATCAGACTATAATTGTGAATTTGCCTCTTTCTCTTTTCAGTTCTATCAATTTTTGCTTCATGTACTTTGAAGCTATTAACAGATACATGAACATTTAAGATTGCTCTTAATTGACCCTTTTATGATTATATAATGACCTGTTGTTTATTGCTGGTAATATATATATATATTTTTTTTGCTTGAAACTGTTTTGTCTGCTATTCATATAGCCACTCTAGCTCAGCCTTCTTTGGTCAAGTGTTAGTGTGGTATATCATATTCCTGTCTTTCGAACAAATTTCTGTCTTGACATTTAAAGTGCATTTTGTATAGGTGGCATCTAGTTGAGTCTTCCTTTTTTATCCATTCTGACAGTCTGCGTTTTAGTTGAGGCTTTTAGACCGTTTTCATTTACTGTGATGTTTTTGTTCAATATATGAAATTTATTGTCAAATTGGTTTCCATACAACACCCAGTGCTCATCCCAAAAGGTGCCCTCCTCAATACCCATCACCCACCCTCCCCTCCCTCCCACCCCCCCATTAACCCTCAGTTTGTTCTCAGGTTTTAAGAGTCTCTTATGCTTGGGCTCTCTCCCACTCTAACCTCTTTTTTTCTTTTTTCCTTCCCCTCCCCCATGGGTTTCTGTTAAGTTTCTCAGGATCCACATAAGACTGAAAACATATGGTATCTGTCTTTCTCTGTATGGCTTATTTCACTTAGCATCACACTCTCCAGTTCCATCCACGTTGCTACAAATGGCCATTTACTGTGATTTTTGAGATAGTTGATTTGAATATGTCATCATGCTGTTTGATTTGCATTTGTCCTATCTGCTCCTCGTTCCCGTTCTCTTCTCTTTCCGCTTTCTTTTAATCGAGTAATTTTTATGATTCAGTTTTATCCATTTATTTATTTATTCATGTATTCATTTATTCATGTATTCATTTATTCACTTATCTATTTAGGCTTCCTAGCTAGAACTTTTCAGTTTTGCTGCTTTAGTGGTTGGTTTAGGGTTTATAGTCTATGGCTTCAGCATCACAGTCTCCCTTCCAGTAATGTTATACCACATCGTATAGAGTTTAGGCAAATCACAAGAGTTGACTTCCATTTCTTCTTTCCTAGACATATCCTTCCTGGGTCAGTGGGATTATAGTTTTCATGAGGTTTAGGAAGATTTGGGCCATTTTTTTTTCCTGTCCCTTTCCCCTGCCTCTTTGGGCAATTGTATATTTCCCAGTTGAAGTTTTCTCCCAGGTTTCCAATGTTAAACTTCAGTCCTTTGTTTTGTGATGTCTAATATGTGTTTATTCCTACCCATCGTATTGTTCATGGCTAACATAATTTACGTCTCTGTAAGTACTATTTGGTTTTTAAAACAATAGCTCCCATGCCTCTAGTTATCTTTTCATGCTTTGTTTGGAGATATAGTTAAGTTACTTACAAACAGTTGGATCCTTTAGTCTTGCTCTTACAAATTATTGGATGAATCCAGAGTGGTGATCAGCCTAAGGCAAATTATGAGTTTTTCTATCTTAGCTAATGTGAATAGATACTGTCCCTCGTGCTGTGGGAGCACCAGGCAGTGTTTCCTCTACTCTTTTCAGATTTTTTTTCCCTTGATGACTTCCTTCCATGTATGCACTGGTTGTTACTCTGCTGAATAGCCAAAGGGGACCCTGTGCAGATGCCCAGGGTTCTTTCTGTGTCCTGCTTTCTCCTCTCCTGGATGCTGACCTGTCGTCTCTATCTGCCTTGACTTCACCAGACTCTCAGTTTTGCCACCACGACTCAAGGAGTCTGGTGAAATCTACTTAAATAATTTATGTCTCCTGTGTCGTAGCCTGAAAACTCTCTCAAGGCAGTGAGCTTGGGCATACGTGTTAGGCTAACGTGTTTTGTTTTCAGGGATCATTGTCCTTCGTTGTCTGAAGTTCTGTGTCTTGAAAATCATGTTAAAATTGTATTTTGTCTGTTTTGTTTTTGCTTGCTTCAGGTAGGAAGATCAATCAGTACGTGTTACCCCATCTTGGCCAGAAGCAGATTACAGTGGAACTTCGGCACATGCTCTAGACTGTCGAGAGTGCTTGTCTTCCTCCTTTGCTTAATTGTCTCCTGCTCATCCTTCATTCCTCAGTATATTTATCTCTTCCTCAGGGACATCTATCTTCCTTGGGCCCAATCTAGATCAAGTTATGATCACAGAACTCTGTCTTCTAATAGGAACTACCTGAATTTAGAATTACCATTTGAGTTGTCTTTCTCCCTCACTAGACTTTAAGCTAATCGAGAGCCAGGGGTCTTCTCTATTGCATCTGTAGAGCTGAGTATAACATCTTCCATTGAAGGTATATATTTACTCAATGTGTGAATGAGTGAATTGAAGATGCACAGGCCTGTATATGCAAAAAGTACTCATCTATTTCATTTCTGTTTCTTCTCTGATGCAGATTATGCTGGCTTCTTGAAAATCCAAGATATACGTGTTTCCTATGAGAAATTAAGGAAACTTAACACAAATCACTGTAAACTTCTTATGGGAAAAATGACGAAAATGGACAAAATGGTTAGTGCACTACAAAACGAGCTACAGGAAGCCAAAGACATGATATCACGGTTAGAACATCAAAAAGTGGAATGGGAACGTGAATTCTGCAGTTTGAGGTACAGCATCTTGGCTTTAAGGAAATATTTCAACTGTTTCCTTTTATACTACAGATGTGTAGGGGCAGTTTTGTAATTGCTGACTTACCTTATGGGATTTTCCTGGAAAGAATACTTGTTTAGTGTTGTGAGGTGTGCGATTCTTGGCAATAACACAGCAAGTTCTTAACAGTGAATACTTCTAATACTTTAATGTATATTCCAAATCACAATTTTAATGGCCATATGAAAGTCCACCATAGTCCAAGAAACATCATTATTTAAGAGATTGAATTCTGCTTGTTTTTCATCTCTCTGTATTTTAATTAATGCTGTCAGGAATGTCTTTTATATAAATCTGTTTCTACATGTCTGGTTACTTGCTTGGAGTCAATTCTTCAATATAATGTAATCTGGTTAAAGTATAAAAAATTTTAAAAAGGTCTTTGATCCATATTTTTAAATTGTTCTCAGGAAAGTTTATATTACTTTCTGTACCTACCAACAGAGTATAAAATGGTCATTTTTCTCAAGACAGTAAAATCCGCCAAAATTGATTCCGTTTGCTTCTTAACATGCAGGGGTTAAAAGGTAAAGTGGGGGTGCCTGGGTGGCTCAGCTGGTTAAGCATCTGGCTTCGGCTCAGGTGATGATCTCGTGAGTTTGAGCCTTGCTTTGGGTGGGCTCGAGCCCTGCTTTGGGTGAGCACGAGCCCCGCTTCGGATGAGCTCCTCTTCTCTCACTCTGTCTCTCCCTCTCTGTCTGCCCCTCGTGGGATTCTGTCTCTCTTTCCCTCTCTCCACCCTCACTCACTTGCGTCATCTCTCTCTCAATAAAAAATTTAAACAAAGTAAAATGGGGGCGCCTGGGTGGCTCAGTCAGTCAAGCGTCCGACTTTGGCTCAGGTCATGATCTCAGGGTTCGTGAGTTCGAGCCCCACATCGAGCTGTGTGTTGTCAGTGCAGAGCCCACTTCGGATTTTCTGCCTCACTCTCTCTCTCTCTCTCTCTCTCTCTCTGTCCCCCCCCCTTTGTTTGCATGGGCTCTCCCTTTCTCTCTCAAAAATGAATAAACATTAAAAAAAGTAATACGGAAAGTGGTTACTGAGAAGTTTTTTCAGCATCTCTGTCATAGGTAGATAAAATTAATTCAAAAGTGTATGCTGAAAGGTCATATTACTCTTTATTGTTTACTTAATTAATACGTATCCTGTGTTGTTCTAGAAGGGATGTTTAAGTGATTCATAAAGTAGGTAATCATCAACAAGGTAAGTTGCAAGTGTTGTGGAAGAAGAAACAAAAAGCATAGGCAACAGATATTAGACTCGTCAGCGTAGTCTTGGATGACAGTAATCTGCACGTGTATGTTGTGTAAACAACATCCACAGATGCTCTCTTTCACTGCACATCACTTTGGAGGTACCTGTAAGGTTTCGTCAAGTGGAAATTTTATTTCCAGTGAATTGATAAACTTGCTTATAAACAGCAACTTCTCTTTTTAACGAGAAACTGAATTATCTGTCCTATGGAGGAATAATTATACCTGTGGGAAAGGGGGTAATTTTCAACTCTAACTTTCCTGGATAATTTCAAACTTCCTTTCCTACAACACCTACCAGAGTTATTACTGACTAAAACTAACGAAGTTGCATAATGCTTTCTCCTGGCTTCTTTTCAACTGTATGTATGGTTTGGAAGACATTGAAGTGACAAATTAAAAACATGAGCCCTACAAGGAAAACGATTGGAGACCATAGAAATTTTTCATTTGGATAATAAGCCAACTTATGTGGAACCAGATCATAAAATGAACTTTTTATGTCTAACAAAACAAATTTTAAAAGAAGCACATGTAATTGCAGATGTACCTTAAAACAAGAAGAAGAAGAAAGAAGAAATGCTGATATGTTATATGAAAATATTAGGGAAAAGTTAAGAAGAAAAGAAGACGAATATAAGAAAGAAGTTGAAACAAAACAACAAGTTGAACTCGCTCTTAGAATGCTAAACACGGAATTGAAGGCCACAAAAAATCAGGTAAATCAGTCTTTGATAAAAACTGTATTTCCATCTATATTACATAGTGTAATAGCATACATATATATTTTATAGTATCCCTTTGACTCAATATATATTCTTTAGGTTTAAAATAAATTAAAACATGGGATTATGTTCTTTTGAACATTTTTTTTAAAGTTCTCCTCTTCAGCTTTTGACCTTCTTTTTTTTAACGGTATGAGACCAGAATCATAATGAAATGTGTCTCCAGGTTGTAGAAGAGCGCAGTGACACTCAGTGGCAACTTTCTCCAGAACAGAAGGCCAGAGTCTTACAAGATGGAAGTCTAAACAATCTCTTTTGCAAGCAAAAGGAGCTAGAAATGGCTCATAAGAAAACTAATTCTAAGGTGTCTTCTTTAGTTATTTTGAAGTTCATGTGTGTATGTATTTGTATGCATTCTATTTTTTAGTTATTGTTACTTTTTTCTCCGTGTGTATGTGTGTGTGTGTGTATATATACATATGTGTGTGTGTATCTATATGTATATATATATATATATATATATATGTACATATGAAACTGAACTCTGATCATCATGGAAACTATAGAGGATTTTAAAAGCACATATATTTAGCGGAGGGTCATGGGGGACGGTGGCATTTTTGCTTCACTGGATAAAATAATATTCTTGATTAAATGCATTGTCTGCAACAACTAGTGACATTCATAATGTCCTCGTCCAAAGAGAGGCTTTTATTACTTTCTGTAGGAATTGATGAGCTTTCCCTAATCTCAAAACTATTGCTACTAGCAACATGTGTTTTAGTTTTGAACAGTTACTTCACTGCCTTGATATATTAATAGTTTAGGTGAACACTTCCGCTAATGGACAGGAGGACAAGTGTAGCCAGTTCACTGATCATATTTTCGGTATCAAGTCTCCTACTTTTGAGAAAAGTAACACTTTTGCTTCAAGTAGCATCCTATTTCATTACAAGGAACTTTTGATAACAATGGTATGCTGTGGTATATACTTAATGATAATTTATTGATAGGTATTTTATTCCTAATAAAATAGCTGAGTGTATTTCCCCTCCTTTATATTTATTACTGTTTTCAACATGAAGAGGAAATGCAAGTTATTGCAGCAGTAAATCATCTCATGGTTTTCTAAGAGATGT
The DNA here is from genome assembly GCF_007474595.2 of Lynx canadensis. Classification (NCBI taxonomy): domain Eukaryota; kingdom Metazoa; phylum Chordata; class Mammalia; order Carnivora; family Felidae; genus Lynx; species Lynx canadensis. The sequence continues at coordinate 129,742 of NC_044319.2, forward strand.
ATGAATTTCACCTTATTTCCTATGAGTATTTTGAAATACAAGACTTCTTTCGTACTTGTGTATTTACACTAGAGAAGTGGCAGTGGTTGGTGCAAGAGCACTAGTTGTGGACTGAGAAGACCTGGGGAGAGTCCTGCAGCTCACCGTTTTAATCTCTCCATTCTAGAATTGTGATAACCAAATGAGTTCATTGATGTATGTAGAAGTGTTTCTATTATAGTACAGTGCCTAGATTTTTCAGTTATCAATAGATATAATTCTTATAACTGACTATAGAAATGGTAGCAAAGTAGATATCTATGAAATATTCTCAGGAAAGAAGAATTTTAGGAAATTTAATCTGTCCGAGTATATGCAGAGCTAAGGATTTTACTGTGGGGTCGCTGTGTTCGATATCTACTGTAAACTCAATTTTTAAGTATAGTCAGATTTATTAATCTTTTATTGTAGGCCTTCTGGTTTGTTGTAAATCAGCGAAAGGCTTTTCCAATTCTGAGATTCTGAACACTTTTCTCACAAATTCTTTTTGACTTTCATGCCTTCATTATCTTCAGTTAAAGTTCTGAACTTTTGGGAACTTATGCTTGTCTAAAATTTGAGATTTGGAGCCAACTTTATTTTTTTTCCAGTTGGATATTCACTTTCTGTAACCTACCTTCCTTCCTTCCTTCCTTCCTTCCTTCCTTCCTTCCTTCTTTTCTTTGTCTTTCTTTCTTTCTTTCTTTCTTTCTTTCTTTCTTTCTTTTCATGTTTCTTTATTCATTAGAGAGAGAGAGAGAGAGAGAGAGAGAAAGAGAATGCAAGAAGGGGAGGGGCAGGGAGAGGGAGAGCGAGAATCCTGAGCAGGCTCCTGACTGTCAGCACAGAGCCTGATGCGAGGCTTGAACCCACAGAATGTGAGATCATTCCCTGAGCCAAAATCAAGAGTCAGACACTCAACCAACTGAACCACACTGGCACCCCCTGCAACCTTTTCATTGTTTAAACACAGATTATACTTTCATTTCAAAGAAAATCATGATACTGCCATTTTATTCAGTGCTATCTGAAAATGTGCTTGGTTTTACTTAGCTTTCTGATAATCATGAGAAAACACAAGAAAAACCACATGTTGCAGGACGAAATTGTCGTGCTGAGACTGGAAAGAGACACCATAAAAAATCAGAACTAGGCAGGGAGATAACACCTTTTGTGTCTTTAACTGAATTCAGTGAACAGGAATGTGTATGTGTTACAAAACGACGGTGAATTGATGTATGTGTTGATATTTCTCAAAGTACGTATGTGAGAGTTGTCTATTATTAACATAATTTAATAATAAGATGATTTAGAAAATCAGTAACAGAAATGTCTTATTAGGTAGTTGCGAGACAACTGCAACAAGAACTGGCTGATACTCTGAAGAAAAAGTCTATGTCAGAGGCTTCCCCAGAGGTTACGTCATATCTTCGTCTGGAAGATGAAACACGGGATCTCAAGAAGAAATTAGGTCAAATCAGAAGTCAGGTATGTAGCAAATGTAACCTGTCAACAGCTAACTTATAGCTGGTTAAATAATATAAAGTGTTTTAGGATACCAATTTCCATGGACCGCTTTCTTTGGTATTTTCATTATAATTAATTTATTATGATTTTAGTATCTTTACAATGCATTTATTTCGTAAACTTCTGCCTCTCCTTCTCCTATTTGTGTTATACATTGTTTTCTTATAATACTTACTCTTAGGAAAGTTGAGGCTTTTGTATCCTTCCTCACAGAAATTGAGAGACTTTTTTTGTTCTTTCTTTAATTTAAAATTTTTTTTACATTTTATTTATTTATTTTGAGAGAAAAAGAGTGAGAGAGAGTGTGTGCATGCGTGTTAACAGGGGAGGGGTAGAGAGAGGAGAGAGAGAGAATCCCAAGCAGGCTCCATGCTGTCAGTGTAGAGCCAGTGTGAGGCTCAGTCTCATGAACCATGAGATCATGACCTGAGCTGAAAGCAAGAATTGGACGCTTAACTGACGTAGCCACCCAGGTGCCCCAAGAGACTTTTGTCCCCTACTAAACAGTGTTTTTTAATGATATCTCTATTACCATGATGAGGCAAGCTGGGTCAAATCAGAAGATAATGTTTAATGGGATGTTTCAGATAATTGTCTTAGTTCTCATCTTCACTTTTGAGAAGAATGCATATTGATTTCAGGATGACTTGTACAGAAAGATCGCTTAACAAACCACTTGAATTTCGGCATTTCCTTCATTTTCTTTGCCTTTTAGACATATTGTCAAAGCACGGAAATATTCAGATCATGTATAGTATGGGCGCCCAAAAGCGAGAGTTAAGAACATTCTCTGTGTCCTGCCATTGGGTTTTTTTAAAGCTATTTTGAGGTACAAAACACATACCATAAAAGTCACCCATTTGCCACGCACAGTTCACTGTCTCTGTGTACACTCGTGCAACCATCACTGCCATCAAGTAGAATGTTTTCGTCACCCTGAAAGGAAACCCTTACCCGTTGCCCCCAGCCTCAGGCAACCACCAGTCTACTACTTGGTCTCTCAATGGAGTTGCCTCTTGTGAATATTTCATATAAGTGGAGTCACACAACGTGTGGTACTTTGGGACTAGCTACCTTTACTTAATGTTTTCTGGGTTCATCTGTGTTGGTTACAGCTTATATTAGTGCTTCATTTCTTTTTATTGTCAACAGTACTCCATTGTGGGTTAAGACCCTTGTTCATTCATCAGTTGATGGACCTTTGGGTTGTGTCCACTTCTTGCCTATTAATACTGCTGCTTATGAACATTTATGTAGTTCTTGTGTGGACACCCGTTTGTAATGTCTCTGCCATCAGATTTTATCCTCTGAGTTAATTGGGTTGATTTCACCATCTCTCAGCCGTTACGCATGCTGTCCTTACTGTCTTTTTAGTTTCTGTTCCTCTTGAGTAAACCTATGTTATTCAGACTTGGCTCACAGTCTCCTTTCCAATGAACTTTCTCTGACTGTTCTAACTCCCATTAGCTTTAACTCTCTTGACACTTGTCATCTAGCCTGTGCAGAACAATTCACTCCTTTGTTTGACATTGTTTTTATTTTTTTCATGACAGGTAATTTCGTCTTCCTAAGTATACATTTAAGGGATAGTAATCTTTGATATGTGTGGTACTTATCCTTGTATAAATTGAAAATACTTTAACTTAACAGTTTTTCTGATAAAATTAAGTACTTTATACCGTATCAATAAATTCTTCTTGGAAACATTGGTATAGCAAAGCTTTTATTCTAAATGTATGCTAAGAAATGAAATACTAAATTGAGGGGTGCCTGGCTGGGTCCAATCCGATCAGAGTCTGCCTTTGGCTCAGGTCATGATCTCCATGTTCTTGAGATGGAGCCCTGCATCGGGCTTTCTGCTGTCAGCAGAGCCTAATTGGATCTGTTGTGTCCCTCACGTTTTGCGCCACTCAGACTCGTGCTCTGTATCAAAAAATAAACGTTAAAAAAATGTGTGTATATCTCTATACACACACACACACACGCTTATATAAGTAAAACTATTAATGAAAGCACTTAATCAAATAGAGGAGAAATGTTCAATCAAATGTTTAGGTTTTTTTTCCCTCTCACTATGAAAAAGCATGCTAAATTTGTCTTTCTTTCTTACACAGCCAGAACTGTGATTTACAGATTTGTATTACTTTACCAAGGCAAATATCTGGGGACAGCTTTTCTGATATGCTTTTACCACAAACCCTTAATCTCTTCATCAGAGTACATGCTAAAGCAGCCTAACGTAAAGAGTATGGACATGAAATGATTGAGGAACTTTAGTTTCGCAAGACTCATTTATTTCCATGTCAGTGGCTTTCCCTTGCCTCTGATGGTCCTGTAAAGGATCTACTACTCAGTCAAGGAGGTGCTATTTGTACCGTAGTCTGTGAGCATTGTGCACTCAGTGGTATAGAGAGGAAGTAAGTTAAAAGGATTATAAGTGGAAAAAAGTACTGTAGGCTAGTGGCATTGGCAAAGTTTTTTGAAGTACTGAGGAAATATTCTGGGCCTCATGCTCCCCATATGCTACCACTTGCGGTGGAATGAAGAATAACTTCAGTATAATTTGTATGGGGGAAAACTTGTATTGGCAGGCCACCTGCCTAAACTATCATGCTACATGCAGACACTTAGAGCTATGTGCCACGTACCCTTCTAAGTTGTTCATCTATTATTTCCTAATGTAATCTTCCCAACATCCCAGTGGGGTAGATACTATTATCATTTATTTTGAGATCACTTTTTTAAAGTCCTTTATTTTGAGAGAGAGAGACAGAGAGACAGAGAGATTTTGGGGAAGGGCATGTAGGGAGAGAGAGAAAAAGGGAGAGAGAGAGAGAGAGGGAGAGAGAGAGAGAATCCCAAGCAGGCTCCTCACTGTCCATGCAGAGCTCGATGTGGGGCTCAATTACATGATCCTGTGATCATGTCCTGAGCTGAAATCAAGAGCCAGACACTGAACCGACTGAGCCACTCAGATGTCCCAGTAGGTGCTATTATTACCTTCATTTTACAGATGCAGAGATTGAGACATGGAAGTTTTAGGTAGTGTGCTCAAGGTCATACAGCTCATAATGAGCAGAACTGGGAAATCAGACCCAGGCATTCTGGCCCCTACTAGGATATTGCTTCTCAAATTCTTCCATGAAATATCTTGTCGCTGAAAACAGTGTGTTCAGTTTCATAATCACGAGAATAGGAACGTAATTCACCTATGTGAATATGTAAAATCATAGTTGATGTGGTGCTTGGAATATGAAAATAGAAATGTTTACCATAAGGTAAATTCCTATATATCCTCCATTTGACCAATAGATACATTTGTACATTTATGTGATCATATATAATTTAAAAACATTAACGATGTTATGTTTTTGTAGGAGAGTAAGGTTGGTAAACTATTCTGTAAGAGTATTGAAACATTTCATCTTTGTAGGCCATGGTCTCTGTTGTAGAAGCTGAACTCTTTTGTTATGATCTCAAAGTAGCCATCAATCAGCATGTAGAGGAGAGGGTGGCTGGCTCCAAAAATATTTTACAGCGGCGCTTGGGCGGGTTAGTTGGCTGAGGTCCTGACTCTTAATTTCCACTCAGGTCATGATCCCAAATCCCACATCATGAGACCGGTCATGAGACCGAGCCCCACATCAGGCTTCGCCCTGAGCTAGCAGTCTGCTTACAATTTTCTCTGTCTCTCCCTCTGTCTCTCTTCCCCACTTCTGCATGCTCTCTCTCTCTCTCTCTCTCCCTGTCTCTCTCAAGTCAAAAAAAAATTTAGTTAAAGAAACAGATGATGGTTTTCTACTAGATTTTCAGTGGTTAAAGTAATTTTTTCTCTATTTTAGTTGCCAGAAGAACAGGAACGACATGGAGAGGCCGTAAGATATGCTCAGGAGATGAAAGATCATGTGCAAAAGTATAATTTAAACCTCACAGAAAATAACTTGTTTATTTATAAAGCAGATAAACAGTGTAGTATGGAAATGTATTAGTTATGCCAGTATATCATTGTTAAGCTGGATACAAATTCCAGCTTTGAGCTATTTTTAAATGCAGAATTGTGGCATATTATCTCTGAATTTTGCACCTTATCCACAAAACACGATGAGAAAAATGGCACAATTCCCAAATCTTCCTCTTGACAAAATTTTAAGGATTTCTGTAATACCCTCATTTGTTCAGAAAGTATGTGATGTTGTTTTAAATTTATGGGTGAGAATAATTATCTTAAGATCTGCATTTTAGGCTACAGGTTAAAAATGCCACACAAGAAGCAACCATCAAACATCAAGCGGCCCAGATTCAAGATCCTGAGAACAACGTGATAAAGACAAGTTTGGTAAGTCGATCTCTTAATGTCTGTCCTACTGAAAAAGAATCCGTATTTCACTAGTAGTAGTACATAAGAATGTTTTGGATCCCATGGAAAATCTCACTGCTGCAAAGGTTTGGTTGATATTGTTCCTACTTGCTACTAGTGATGTAATTCTTCTATATAGATGAAGTTGATTGAATTCATAAAGTAATGATGTTTATAGTGAGATTTTCATAAAAAAACGTGAGAATCTAAAAAAAGCAACATTTTATATATACCACATTGAGCATTTTAGTCCACCTTTGGCTACTGTTAATAATGCTGTTGTGAATGTTGGCATACAGATGTGTGAGAGTCCTTGCTACTATTTTTCAGCGTGTTTCCAACGTCCCCAATCTTTGAGTGATCATTTGATCTTGAATTCTGACATTCTCTTGTAATCTCATCCCTTCAGTGAGAGTTTGAGAACGGTTTATTTTAATGATGATTTGTTGTAATTTGTAATTACAAGTTTGCAATTTATTCTCTTCATTAACAATGACCAGCAGATCATTATGCAAACGTCCTTCTCAAAGGAATGGACTTTTCTCCTTGTTGGATTTTGTAATGGAAAAGAAATGCCAGTGAAAAGGGAGAACTGGTTTCTCTGTCAGAGACTTACCTAGTAACATAGTGCTCCTACCATTGCAAGTTCAGACTCATTTTTTTTTTCCATTCAAGTGAGTTAACCAGACTTTCGGAGATTTCACAATTCAATCTCAGAAAAGACTAATGTGCCATTCAGGATTCTCATTTATTCATATCTAGTGAAACCCCAACTGTTTTCCAAGCAGAACAGTGAATGTCATCCCACTCTCACCCTCCTTTGGAGGATGCTCATCGTAAATCCTAAGCTGGAGCAATGAGGTAGATACACTGACCAACTCGTTTCTGTCAGTCACAAAAGTTATATAATATACATGCAAGTTTCATTAGACAGCTATACCCGTCAGGGGAACTAGAACATTCTGTTGACTGGTCCTTTTTGTGGCTGAAGAGACATTGAAAATTATTTTCTTTTCTAGATGTCTTATAAATGAGTCAAATAGTAACAGGGAACTTTTCATGCGAGTAACATGACTCTCTGTTGTTCAGTCTTCTATGAATGCGAGTCCTAGGCATTGTCCTGCTACTGTGTCCTAAAGAAATCATTAAGGTCTCAAAAACTAAAATTTGTAAGAATATCCGAAACTGATGAAGCTTATTAAAGAATAACGAGGGATTTTCTGTAGATCCCTATAGAAAGGAATTAAGGTTATGGCATGAAATTGTCTGCCACTTTAAAGTGTTCCCTGTGAAACAAAAACTTAGATAGCTTTCAGCCAACTCAGTCCATAGCTCTGACTTCTCTAGAAGGTCCTTATCTCCTGAATCCCCAACCAGAGGCTTCCTGGGTTGAGAAATTTTTTGGTAGGGCGGGGGGTGTTACTCTTTTTGTTGTATCTTTAGTTTTATTTTTGTTTAATTTGCATCCCAATTAGTTAGCATTTAGTGAAGCAATGATTTCAGGAGTAGATTCATTAATGCCCTTTGCCCATTTAGCACATCCCCCCTCCCACAACCCCTCCAGCAACCCTCAGTTTTTTCTCCATATTTATGAGTCTCCTGTGTTTGTCCTCCTCCCTGTTTTTATATTATTTTTGTTTCCCTTTCCTTTTGTTCATCTGTTTTGTCTCTTAAAGTCCTCATACGAGAGCAGTCATATGATTTTTGTCTTTCTCCTACTAATTTCACTTAGCATAATACGCACCACTTCCATCCACGTAGTTGCAAATGGCAAGATTCCTTTTTTTTGATTGCTGAGTAATACTGCATGGAATATATATATATAACATCTTCTTTTTTTATTTTTTTAACGTTTTACTCATTTTTGAGACAGGAAGAGACAGAGCATCAACAGGGGAGGGTCAGAGAGAGGGAGACACAGAATCTGAAACAGGTCCAGGCTCTGAGCTGTCAGCACACAGCCCGATGCGGGGCTCGAACTCACGGACTGCGAGATCATGACGTGAGCCAAAGTCGGCCGCTTAACCGACTGAGCCACCCAGGCGCCCCATACCACATCTTCTTTATCCATGCATCCATCGGTGGACAGTTGGGCTCTTTGCATACTGTGGCTATTGTTGAGAGTGCTGCTATAAACATGGCGGTGCATGTGTCCCTTCGAAACAGCACATCTGTATCCCTTGCATAAATGCCTAGTAGTGCAATTGCTGGGTCGTAGGGTAGGTCTATGTTTAGTTTTTTGAGGAAACTCCATACTGTTTTCCAGAGTGGCTGCACCAGCTTGCATTGCCACCAGCAATGGAAAAGAGATCCTCTTCTCTGCATCCTCACCAACATCTGTTGTTGCCTGAGTTGTTTATGTGAGCCATTCTGACAGGCGCAAAGTGGTATCTCAGTGTGGTTTTGATTTGTATGGCCATCTGGATGTCTTCTTTGGAGCAGTGTCTATTCATGTCTTTTGCCCATTACTTCACTGGATTACTTGTGTTCCGGGTGTTGAGTTTGAGAAGTTCTTTGTAGATTTTAGATACTAACCCTTTATCTGATATGTCATTGCAAATACCTTCTCCCATTCTGTCGGTTGCCTTTTAGTTTTGGTGATTGTTTCCTTCACTGTGCAGAAGCTTTTTATTTGATGAGGTCCCCCTAGTTCATTTTGCCTTTGTTTCTCTTGCCTCCGGAGACGTTTTTGAATAAGAAGTTGCTGTAGGCAAGATCAAAGAGGGTTTTGCCTGCTTTCCTCCTCGAGGATTTTGATGGCTTCCTGTCTTCCATTGAGGTCTTTCATCCATTTTGAGGTTATTTTTTTGTGTGATGAACACCTTTTTATGTGAACATGTTTTGATTTCTCTGGGTATATACCTATAAATACAGTTGCTAGTTCATATGGTAACTCTGTTAAATAAACCTTTTTTGTTTGTTTGTTTTTGTTTTGTTTTTTCAACCTTTTGAGGAGGGGCAGGCACCTGGGTGGCTTCAGCTGGTTGAGTGGCCGGCTCTGATTTCAGCTCAGGTCATTATCTCAGGGTTGTGGAATCCAAGTCCTACATTGGGCTCTGCTCTGAGCATGGAGCCTGCTTGGGATTCTCTCCCTCCCTCTCCTCTGTCCCTCTACCCACTTGTGCACTCTCTCTCAATAAGTTTAGAACAATTGTTTTTCTAGTTTTAACCTTTTGAGGAACTGCCAGACTGTTCCAAAGTGGCAGCCAACATTACATTTTCATCAGCAGTTTTTGAGAGTTCCATTTTCCTATTCTTGCCAATGTTTTGTCATTATCTGTTGCTTTTATGGTAGCAATTCTAGTGGGTATGAAATGGCATCTTGTGGTTTTTGGTTTGCATTTTCTTAGAACTAATGATGTTGAACATGTCTCTTTTATTTTTGAGAGAGACAGTGTGAGGGGGGGGGGGGGGGGGGGGGGGCAGAGAGAGAGGGAGACACAGAATCTGAAACAGGCTCCAGGCTCCCAGCTGTCAGCACAGAGCCTGATGCGGGGCTCGAACCCACGAACTGTGAGATCGTGACCTGAGCCCAAGTCAGAAGCTTAACTGACTGAACCACCCAGGCACCCCGAACATCTCCCTTTGAACGTGATTATTATCCATTTCTGTATCGTCTTTAAAGAACTAATCCATTCTTTTGCCCGTTTTTATATTGGATTGTCTTTTCATTATTGGAAGAGTTATTTAAATATCCTACATACAAATCCCTTAGCAGATATGGGATTTTCAGGTATTTTCTCCTATTTAGTCACTTGCCTTTTCACTTTCTTGATGGTGATATTTGAAGCATAGTAGTTTTTAATTTTGGTGAAGTAAACTTAATCTGCTTTTGTCTTTTGGTGTCACGTCTAAGAAATCCTTGCCAAATCCAGTCACAAACATATACACGGAAGCTTTTTTCTAAGAGTTTTATCATTTTAGCTCTTAGATTTTAAGTTAATTTTGTGTATATGCTATGGGGTAGAGGTCTGATTTTATTACTTTGCATGTGGATATCCATTTGTCCCAGTACCGTTTGCTACAAAGACTATTCTTATTCCATTTAATTGTCTGGCACCCTTGTGGAAAATCAGTTCACTATAATGTGAGAGTTTATTTTTATATTCTCAATGTTAATACATTGATCTATATGTCTGTCCTTATGCCAGCACCATATCAAATTTTATGAAAACTTTTTCCTAGTTATCTTGCAAATTACCAGTCACTTGTGTAATAATGAAAAGTCAATGTAGTAGAACTTAACTTTGCTCCTATAGAGATTTTTGCTTCTTGAAGGACCCTTTCGCCAGCCTATGCCTTGCTGACCCCATGACTCAATGTGAAGTCAGGCTCAAAAAGATAAAATGCTCTTTCTTTAGTGTGTTCAGACTTTTATTTACTTACTTACTTACTTACTTATATATCTTTTTAGAGCATGCTCAAACAGGACGAGGGGGTGTGTGGGGAGAGAGAGAGAGAGAGAGAGAGAGAGAGAGGGAGAGAGAGAGAGAGAGGAGAGAGAATTTTTAGCAGGCTTCACACTTAGTGTGGAGGCTGACAGGGGTCTTGATCCCATGACCCTGGGATCATGACCTGAGAGGTTGAGGCTCAACTGACTGAGCCACCCAGGTTCCCCACCTGTGCAAACTTTTAGTGTCTCAGTCAGTGCTGCCCACTTTCATTTCCATCAAATCTTGGCCATAGGATCTCTTGACTCAGTCTACCGTTTACTTCATTATATTTTATTATCTCATTATAATGCATAGACTCATCCATAGTTTTCACCATCTAGGAAGGAAAAGATTAACTCTGGGCTATTCCTCTTTCCTGTTAAGCAATCTTGCTAATCCATCATCTTGCAATTCACAATGAAATCCTCTTCTGACCTGGTTCTTGTGTGTAACACTGGTGTTAATCCTGTTCTTGGCACAGATCCTACATTCTTGGAAAACACAGTAGCCTGTATCCCCTTCTTTCACTTAAATAGAAAGATATGCATAGCTATACGTTATAGCTCAGCATATAATTAATGGAATAAACATTACATCATTCAAATAATACAGCTGTACAAAGTGAAGTAGTATTAAGTTGATTTATCAGAAACAAATAGTAGATTGGTAATTTGAATGACAAATTTTTGAAGCCAACTTGTATGACATGGAGAAGCATTGTGGGACAACACAAAGATGAAATGGTCTTACCTCCCCACACAAACAAGGTTGGAGTAAGGTAAAGGAGAATGTGCAGTTAATTTAAGTAGTGCCAAAGGACAGTACATTTGTTTTGCTACTGAAAAGATGAAAAATGATTCCATAACAGTCTCTTTATTTCCTCACTGAGGAAAGGAGAATGAAGATTGAGTATTCAATGGATTAAAAAATACTCAAAGCTGCCTATTTCCTTTAATTGAAATCAGATCAAAGGCCCAATTTTGGTTATCAAATTGACTCTTTCTAGTTTTTCAACTATTGTGCTTCAAATCGTATGTCTCTGTGCTTCTGCCTTAACTTGAGGGGAAATTCTAAAGAGGCATTCCTGCCTACTTGTAAGAATTGTTGAAATTGAAGGGAATCTTAGCAAAAGATCTTAGAGACAGGAAGATGGCAGAGGAGTAGGAGGACTCTAGGCTTGCCTCATCCCACGAATAGAACTAGATAACAGTCAGCTCACCCTAAATACCCCAGAAATCGACCTGAAGACTGACAGAACAAACTCCACAACAAAAGGGAGAAAAGAGGCCACATCAAAGAAGGTCCTTGATTCAGAAGTGTCGCCTAGAAGAGAAACATATCCTGGGCTGCTGCAGAGGGGAGGGAGTCGAGGTTGTGGTAAGGTGAGAGAGAGGAAACACACAGGGGAATGCACAAAGAGAACATATCCCCATACCCACTGGCTTGGAAAACAAGAGGGGCTGCATTTCGTGAGTTCTTGCAACCAGTAGTGCTTAAAGTCTGGAGTTTTAAAGGGCATCCGGTTTAGATGGGTTAGAGCCCTGAGGTACTGCACTGCTCATGGACAGAGGGCAGGCAAACAACGTGGGAGCATACAGCATGGATACAGTGGTCTGAAGAGTGCCTGGGGCACACAGTGGGGAGATTATTTGCTCTTCTCAGAGCACATCCCTCAGAGGCAAAGTTCAGAGAGACCTGTCTGTAGGAACAAAGCCGCTGGGTGGCACCATCTCCTTCTCCTGCCCCTCACCACAAACATAAAGCCACCTGCAGGAAGCAGTGCATTGCTAACACTGGCTACCTAACTTGCTTACACCAAGCACCACCCCCTTGCACTCTGGTGGAACTACCTTTTTCAATCACTCTTGCTTGAGTTCCAGCACAGCAGACCCATCCCCCAGACCAAGACAAATGTCTGCCCACACCACATCTCCCAACCAGAGAGTTTCCCTTGGCCTCAGTTCCAGTAAAGGTGGTAACAGGTCTCATTTCATAAGCAGACCAGAGCACACCTAGTTAAAACTTGCTACATTCAGGCCAGGGACCAAACACTCACCAGACCAGGCAAGGAGAGCCTCTGCAGACGACTGGCCTGAAGGATAGCATAGCCAGAACACAACAGCAGAATACATGCAGCACACACTGGTGACACTCCCTGAAGTGCTAGACCCTGGGCATTACATGGCGTCTTTTTCCTAAGTCCATTACTTTCGGGAGCAGGTGACATAATTGGCTTCTCTAACACACAGAAGCTGGCAGATACTTAGACAAAATGAAAAGACAGAGGCATTTATCCCAAATGAAAGGACAGGATAAGGCCATGGCCAGAGACCTAAATGGGACAGATGTAAATCACACGCCTAATGGAGAATTTAAAACCATGATCATAAGGATATTCACTGGACTTTGGGAAAGAATGGAAGACATCCGAGAGACCCTTACCACAGACATAAAAGAGTTGAAGAATCAGAGATGAAGAGTGCAGTAAAAATGAACAGCAAGCTGGAAGAAGCAGAGGAACAAATTAATGACCTAGAAGACAAAGTAATGGAAAGCAGTGAAGCTGAAGAAGACAAAGAAGAATTATCCAATGCAAGAATAGACTTAAGGCACTCGGTGACTCCGTCAAATGTAAAAACACTAATATGATAGGAGTCCCAGAAGAAGAAGACAGAGAGAAGGGGACAGATAATTGATTTGAAGACACAATAACTGAAAAATTCCCTAATGTGGAGAAGGAAACAGACATCCAGATCCAGGAGGCACAGAGAACTTCCATCAAAATCAACACGCAAGACATGTTGTAATTAAATTTGCAAAATATACTGCTAACATCTTTTTTTTTTAGTGTTTTGTTTTTTGCTCTTGTTTTTTTTTTTTTTTATTTCCGTGACAGAATGCAGACACAAGCATGGGAGGGGGGGGAGAGAGAGAGAGAGAGAGAGAGAGAGAGAGAGAGAGAGAGAGAGAATCCCAAGCACTCTCTGTGCTGTCAGTGCATAGCCCACTGGAGGGCTTAAACCCACGAACTGCGAGGTCACGACTTGAGCTAAGATCAAGTCATGCTTCACCGACTGAGCCACACAGGCGCCCCACTGCTACAAATCTTAAAAGCAGCAAAACAAGTCATTCACTTCCAAGGGAAAACCCACAAGGCTAGCAGGAGATTTTTCAACAGAAACTTTGCAAAGCACAAGGATATAGCATGATATATTCAAAGTGTTGAATGAGAAAAATCTGCAGCCAAATATACTCTATCCAGTAAGGCTATCATTCATAATAGAAGGAGAGATAAAGAATTTCTCAGACAAACAAAAATGGAAGGAGTTTGTGACCACTAAATCAGCCTGTAAGAAACATTATCGGGGACTCTGAGTGAAAAGGAGAGATCAAAAGTGACAGTATAAAGACAGGAAATGTAAAAGCAGTAAAAATATATATTTCTGTAAAAAAAATCATCAAGGAATGCCCCCAAAAAGGATATACAATATAATAGCTTATCAAAACATGGGGAGGAGAAAAAAAATGAGCTCTAACTTAAGTGACCATCAACTTAATATAGACTGCTACACAGAGAAGAGGTGATATACAAATTAATGCTTATCATATACCAAAACCCACTAGTAAACATGCAAAGAATAAAGAGAAAGAAATCCAAATATATCCTTAAAGCAAATTAGAAAGACATCAACGAGAGAAAAACAATAAAGGATTTGAGAAAATCTCCAGAAACAACCACAAAACAAGTAGTAAAATGACAATAAATACATACCTGTCAATAATTGCTTTGGATATTAATGGAATAAACACTCCAACCAAAAGACCTAGGGTGACAGGATGGATTAAAAAACAAGACTCATCTGTATGCTGCCTATAAAAACCTCATTTTAGACATAAAGACACCTGCAGATTGAAAGTGAGGGGATGCTTGCACTGTTGGTGGTAATGCAAACTGGTGCAGCCGCTCTGGAAAACAGTGCGTAGGTTCCTCAAAACAATTGAAAATCGAACTACCCTACGACCCCTCAATAGCACTACTGGGAATTTATGCAAAGGATACAGGAGTGCTGATTCATAGGGGCACATGTACTCCAATGTCTATAGCAGTGCTTTCAACAATAGCCAAATTGTGGAAAGAGCCTAAATGCCCATCAACTGATGAATGGATAAAGCGATGTGGTTTATATATACACTGGAATACTACCTGGCAAGGAGAAAGAGTGAAATCGTGCTATCTCTTACAATGTGGATGGAACTGGAAGGTATTATGCTACATGAAATAAGTCACAGAAAGACATATATCATATGTTTTTGCTCATATGTGGAACTTGAGAAACTTAACAGAAGACCGTGGGGGAAGGGAAGGGGAAAAATAGTTACAAACAGAGAAGGAGAGGGGCAAACCATAGGAGACTCTTGAATGCAGAGAACAAATAGAGGGTTGATGGGGGGGGGGGTGGTGGATGAGAAGGGAAAGTGGGTGGTGGGCATTGAGGAGGGTACTTGTTGGGATGAGCCCTGGGTGTTGTCTATAAGTGATGAACCACGGGAATCTACCCCAAAAACCAAGAGCACACTGTACACACTGTATGTTAGCCAAGTTGACAATAAATTCTATTAAAAAAAAATGAAAGCGAGGGGATGGAGAAAAATTTATCACGTTAAAAGAAAAAATAGCGATACTTTTGTTAGACAAGAGTCCTTAAAACAAAGACTGTGGGGCACCTGGGTGCCTCAGTCATTTGAGCGACCGACTAGGTCTTGGCTCAGGTCATGATCTTATGGCTGGTGGCTTTGAGCCCCATGTTGGGCTCCAGGCTGACAGCATGGAGGCTGCTTGAAATTTTCTCTCCCCCTTTCTATGTCCCTTCCCAACTCTGTCTCTCTCAAAATACATAAACCACCAAAAACAAAGACTGTAGCAAGAGCCAAAGAATGCTACTATATCATAATAAAGGGTACAATCCAATAGGAAGATCTAACAATTGTAAATATTTATGCACCCACCATGAGAGCACTCAAGTACATAAAACAATAACCAACATAAAAGAACTAATTGATAATAAGACAGTAGTAGGGTACTTTAACACCCCATTTACATCAATAGATCTTAACAAAAAAATCACCAAAAAATACATCTTAACAGAAAATCACCAAAGAAACAGTGGCTTTGAGCCATACAGAGAAAGGCTCATACCATATGTGTTCACTTTTATGTGGATCCTGAGAAACTTAACAGGAACCCATGGGGGAGGGGAAGGAAAAAAAAAAGAGGTCAGAGTGGGAGAGAGCCAAAGCATAAGACACTCTTAAAAACTGAGAACAAACTGAGGGCGGAGGGGGGGGGGGAGGGAGTGGAGGGTGGGTGATGGGTATTGAGGAGGGCACCTGTTGGGATGAGCACTGGGTGTTGTATGGAAACCAATTTGACAATAAATTTCATATATTTTTAAAAAAAAGAAAAAGAAACAATGGCTTTGAATGACAGAGCGGACCAGATTGGACTTAAGAGATTTTTTTCAGAACGTTCCATCCTAAAACAGAATACACGTTGTTTTCAAGAGTACATGGAATATTCTCAAGAATGGATCACAAACAAAAAACAGGCCTTAATTATTAAAAACAATACATGCAGGTTAAAGAACGTGCTACTACACTGGAATGGGTTAAGCAGGAAATACAAGAAGAAATTTAAAAAAAAATACGTGTATACAAATGGAAATGATAAAAAAAAAAACAACAATGGTCTGAAACCTTTGAGATGCTGCAAAAGTGGTCCTAAGAGGGAAGTACATAGCAATATAAGCCTACTTCAAGAAGCAAGAAAAATTTCAAACAACCTAACCTTACACCTAAAGGAGCTAGAAAAAGAACAACAAATGAAGCCTGAAGCCAGCAGAAGAAAGCAAGTAATAATGATCAGAGCAGGGGGCCCTTGGGTGGCTTAACTGGTTAAGTGTCTGACTCTCGATTTTGGCTCAGGTCATGATCTCACAGTTGTGAGATCGAGCCCCGTGTTAGGCTCTCTGCTGGCAGCATGGAACCTGTCTGGGATTCTCTCTCTCCCTCTCTCTCTCCCTCTCTCTCTCTCTCTCTCTCTCTGCCCATCCCCCACTCATGTGTGGTCTCTCTCAAAATAAAATTTAAAAAAGAGATTAAAGCAGAAATGAATGATAGACAAACAAAAAACAGATAATACTAGAACAGATCAATGAAACCTTAGAGCTGGTTCTTTGTAAAAATTAAACTGATAAGGCATTAGCCAGAGTAATCAACAAGAAAATAGAAAAGACCAAAATAAATAAAACCACAAATATGAGAGGAGAAATACGAACCAACACCACAGAAATACAAACATTTATGAGAGAATATTGTGAAAAAATGTATGCCAACATGTTGGACAACTTAGAAGAAATGAATAAATTCATAGAAATATATAACTTACCAAACTAAAACAAGAAGAAATAGAAAATTTGAAAAAAATCAATGACCAGCAAGGAAACTGAATCCTGAATCAAAAAACTCTCAACAAACACAAGTCTAGGACTGGATGACTTCAGACGTAAATTTCAACATGTAAAGAAGAGCTAATACAAAAAAAAAAAAAGAAAAGGAAAGAAAAGAAAAAACAAAGTTTAACCTGTCCTTTTCAAATTGTTCCAGAAAAACATAAAAGGAAGGGAAACTTCCAAATTCATTCTATGCCAGCTATACCCTGATACCAAAACCAGATAAAGACACCACAGAGAGAATTACAGGCCAGCATCTCTGATGAACATGAAAAAATCTTCAACAAAATAAGCAAACTGAATCCAACAATACATTAAAAAATCATTCACCGGGGTCAGGGGCAGCTGGGTGGCTTAGTCAGGTAAGCATCCAACTTCAGCTCAGGTTATGATCTCATGGTCCGTCGGTTTGAGCCCAGTGTCAGGCTCTGTTGACAGCTTGGACCCTGGAGCCTATTTCAGATTCTGTATTTCCCTCTCTCTCTGTCCCTCCCCTGCTTGTGCTCCTTCTCAAAAATAATAAACATTAAAAAAAATCATTCACTATAACCAAATAGGATTTATCCCTGGTTTGCAGGGGTGGTTCAATATTTGCAATCAATGAATGTGATACCCTCATTAATTTTCAAAAAAGCATAAAAGTCAATTATTGCAATAGATGCAGAAAAAGAATTTGACAAACTATAACATCCATTCATGATACAAACCTCAGCAAAGTAGGCTTAGAGGAACCATACCTCAACATAATAAAGGCCATATATGGAAAATGAGCAGCTAATATGATCCTAACTGGGGAAAAACTGAGAAAAAAAACTTCTTAGATCTTGCTTCTAGTTATCTGCTTCTTCTCATTAGCACCATTGGTTGTTAATAAATTAATCTTAACATTTATTACATCCTACTTTAATGGAGACCGATTTCTCCTATACAGGTTTATGTGTCTTATCTCTTTTTTTTTCATCCACTTTTCAATGTATCATTTTTTTTTTTCTTAACAAACTCCCCAAAGGTTAGATTCTTTTGTTCACATATCTGTTAGGAAAAGTGTGGCCAGGACAGCTAGTCTCTGCCCTGCTCAGCTTCAGGTGGGGCAACTGAAAGGTTTGGGGTTGGATCCATTTGAAGATTTGTTCACTGACGTCTGGTGGTTGATGCTGGCTGTTGCCTGGGACTTCAGTTCAGGAGGTAGCAGAAACACTTAAACTGACACACCTAGACCCTCTTTGTGGCCTAGGCTTCCTCACTAGATGGGGAGCTAGATTCCAAGTTAGCAGCCTGAGATACAGAGCAAGGCAGAATCGCCTTTTGTCACCTAGACTTGGAATACACACAGGATCATAGTCACATATTCTGTTCATTAGGAGCAAGTCACTAAGGTTGTTCCATGGTCTTTTTTTTTAGTGGAATTAATATTTAAAACCTATGCACACCTTTAAAAAGCAGTATACTTTACCCACTGGCCACAAATGTTTGTATTCCTCCCACCTGAAAAATACATTCACTCCCCTCCCCCTCCAATACCTCCTGCAAGTCGCAGTTATCATGGCATCAGGTTCAGGGCTTGAGTCCAAGATCTTACCATCTTAATCAGGTGCAGTGGGGATAAGCTGCCTGGGTTATGGTATCTCAAGTATAGCCCCTTGAGTGCAAGTGTTCTCAATATGAGGACTTGAGAATGAAAGAGACAGTTATTTACCACTCACAAATGCAACATTCTA
Source organism: Lynx canadensis (assembly GCF_007474595.2). Taxonomy (NCBI): domain Eukaryota; kingdom Metazoa; phylum Chordata; class Mammalia; order Carnivora; family Felidae; genus Lynx; species Lynx canadensis. Next base: position 148,304 of record NC_044319.2, read on the forward strand.
GTCAACTGCTGAGGACTCACCCATTCAGAAAAAGAAGATGGGAAGCACCCTAGTCCATAAGAGTTTTGAAATATAGCCTGATGCATGCTGTCAGTTCTTAAGTTAGGACTTAGTCCTAACCACGGGAATACTTTCTCCATGTCTTTTCCCTTTCTTTACTCCTTGAGCTCTTGGTTCCTTCCTTTTCATAAGGAATGACCTGTATTTGCAGCTGTTTTTTCATCCTGCTTCCTCCCTGTGGGACTTCTAAGACCCAAAGGCCTCTTTTCATTTTGCACTATTTGGCCCCTTTTAGTCCAAGGTAGCAAATAGCATGTTTGCTACAATAAATCTCTTACCTTTTTTAGTTTTCTGTAAATATTACTGGATTTCATGCCGTGTTTTAGCAAAGCGACCCTCCCAAGTCCTTTTGAGATAAGCTTTTCGCTTCAGGTTTCCTGTGAAGCTCTTATAGGACAATGCCTTTAAAATTCGTCTACTCTTGGGGCTCCTGGCTGGCTCAGTTGGTAGAGCATGTGACACTTGATCTCTGGGTGCTGAGTTTAAGCCCCATGTCGGGTGTGGAACCCACTTTAAAAAAAATCTTATAGTCTTAAGATCCTTAAAGCAATTGGAGGCATACCTTAAATCTTTCTGTTTTCCTGGTAGCACCCTGGAGTTTCTCTGAACCCAAAAGCCATTTCTTTATTTTAGCATTATTTGACAGTTCAACATGTAGAGAGGCTGTAAATGAGAAACAGATACTTGAACCCAGTAAGTCCTGGTTCCTTTCAGTTGCATAGTCTTTCTTTAGTTTCTCTTTCCTATCCGTTTTACTTTCAGGTATTTTGTAGCATGACTTCCCTTTCGTCCAGTGTCATTTTCTTCACTTGCTTAGAAACCCTTGCTGTCAGCCTCTTCACAGGCCATCAGGTTTCCACTAAGAGTCTTGTGGAGGCCCTTTTTGGGTCTCATTCTTACGCTTTTCTACATCTTTCCAGGTTCGACCTACCTCCTGGTTCAAAGGAAGTTTAGTTTTAGGTTTTTTTGAATAGCAGCACACCATTTTTAGTATCAGTATCTGTGGTAGTAATTTACTGCTGCATAATAAGCCACCTCAAAACCTAGTAGTTCAAAACAGCATTTCTCTTGTTCACCAATCTTTAGTTTAGGCAAAGCAGAGTAGGGCAACTCATTTCTTCTTCATTTGGCATCAGCTGGCATAACTGGAAGCTGGAGACTAGAATCATCTAAAGGCTTGTTCACGCACGTGTTTGGCTGTTGAGGCTGGCCTTTGGCTAGGACGTTGGCTAGTCTCAGCTGGAGTATCTACATGAAGACTCACTAGGTAGCCTGGGATTCCTCACCACGTGGTGGCTGCGTTCTAAGGGTGAGCTTCCCTAGAGAAAGAAAGTCAGAAGGAAGCTGTATCACATTTTCTAAGCTGGCCTTAAAAATCACAGCAGTTCTGCATATTCTGTTCACGAGAAACCAGTTACTGAAGCCAGCATATATTTAAGGGGAGGGATTTTCACAGAAGTATCAACGAATTTATAAAACCACCACATCCACTCACCTTGTCTTACCAATCATATAGAATGGATGGAAGTCGTTCCCAACTCAGCATCACTGAAACTCCAGCCAGTTTTGTTGTGGTTGTTTTTGTTTAGTATGATCTCTTATTTTCTAGAAAGTAACAAAGGATTACAAGATAACAGTATTGAATTAAAAATTTTTTTTTGCCTCAAAAACATATTGGATCATCCAATTCAAGTTTTATACTGGGAGATGTGATTTCTTAACACACCCTGGAGAATCATTTCTCCTGGGAATGTACTTCAAATTAACATAAAACATTTGCAGCTCAGAAACAGGCCATGGCGTTAGAATCATTACTTATAGATTCATGAATTAGAGTCTTATTTCCAGAGTCTTATCTTGGGACGTATTTTTTGACTTGGGCATACATAAGTCAATATGATATTGCTAAAACTTCTTTAAAAGTTATGGAGTGTTAAGATGGGGGAAGGGCTAAGAGACTTTCTCCTAAGAGGGAACTTATTTTATGAAAGAAAGATATGAAAAAAATCATAGAAAAATAAAAGTATAGAATCAAGTGCAAATGTTGTGTAGTAAAGAGAATGATGGCAAAGATCTATTTCAGTAACACCCGATGGCTTTAACTTGGGTGTTGATTTTCTGAGTTAAGGTTCCACATTCTAAGAGAGGTAACATTTTATTGCAAATGAGTTTATTTAAAAATTTGAGTGCCTGGCTGGCTCAGTTACTCTTGATCTTGAGATTGTGAGTTCAAACATCACACTGGGCGTAGAGATTGCTTAAAATCTGGAAAAAAAAATTTTTTTTTTTAAACGTTTATTTATTTATTTTTTGGGACAGAGAGAGACAGAGCATGAACGGGGGAGGGGCAGAGAGAGAGGGAGACACAGAATCGGGAACAGGCTCCAGGCTCTGAGCCATCAGCCCAGAGCCTGACGCGGGGCTCGAACTCACGGACCGTGAGATCGTGACCTGGCTGAAGTCGGACGCTTAACCGACTGCGCCACCCAGGCGCCCCTGGAAAAAAAATTTTTTTTCATAGTAGTTTTGAGTTAGACTCTTTTCACTCCCTTCCAAACTATAGTGTTTTATTCATGCAGGCTGATGTCCTTACAACAGAACTGGAAACTACATCTTCAAAATGTCTACACCTGGATGCAAAAAATCAAGTTCTTCAACAAGAGTTATTATCAATGAAAGCTTTTGAAGAAGAACGTGAAAAACTAGAGAGCAATAACAAGAAGTTACAGCAAGAAGTAGTAAAATTGAAACAATTTATGGAAATGAATATGGTAGAACGCAGTCAAGTGGAGCAGTATAAACGGGAGATTGAAGAAAGAGCACGACTGGACATAGAAGAAAAATTACACGAAGTCAACCTGTTTTTACAGGTTAATTGATTGATCTGTAATGTGCTTTAATTCATTTCACTGCAAATTACATTTTGGATAGATGTATTGTAGGGGTTTCCTCTACTTGCTTTATGGTAATTTGTAGATTTCTGGAGGCATTTGTTCCTCCCTTTAAAGATTTCAGTTTTCATCATTATTCCTACTAAATCGAGAGGATAAGAAAAAATGATGATTTAAACAACTAGTCTCACTATGAAGAGGAAAAGAAAAATTATGATTTAAAAATTGCACTGTACTTGGATTATTCTTAAGTTTATTGTTGACTTTTAAAATTTTGTCATTGATTCTACTATTTGAATTATCAGATTGCGTGAATACTAATACAAGAATGATTGAACTTTAATTTTATAAATCATATTTAATTTGGTTGACATTGATGATAAATATTTTATACTTGAGCTTTTTTTTCATTTAAAATTGCTCTCTGAATCATTGACTCAGAACTAAAGGAAACAGGTATAATTAATTATTCAGATTATAGCTATTTTAAAACTATCCTGTTAATTTGCTTTAGGCACAAGCAGCAGCTCGAGAAAACTTGGACCAGTTAAGAGAAAATGCTCATGCTTCAACGAGAAGTCAAATGGAACTTAGAATTAAAGATCTGGAATCTCAGGTCTCTACAATGAAGACTTCTCAAGGTTCGACTAAAACAGAGTTGGAAACCTACAGGCAACTCTACCTAGAAGAATTAAAAGTTAGAAAGTCCTTGAGAAATAAGCTGAATAGGTAAGTCAAAAGAGAATCATAGACAAGAAATTTAGCTTATTAATTTGCCTCTAAAGCATAATTTCTGTGGAGCCAAGATCATGAGATGAGTAGGAAGTGAAAGCCAACTAGATCGTGTCATTTTGGAAAATGAGGTTTCTAAGTGAACTTACCTTTGAAATGTTAGTCCAGGACAGTTTGCATCCCTCTTTTTTTCGCTTTTACAGGACCTCTTCCCCCACCCCACCCCCGCACCCCCCGCTCCGTGTATTTTCCATTGATCGGATCTGCTAGTCTTTAAGTGCATTGTTTGAAGCTTTCTCATTTAGAAGCATATTAGTATAAAATTGCTTGTCAGAATTACCCTAAATAGAAATGTCGATGAGTTTCTTTTTGGAAGATTACATCTTTAACCTAAAAGGTCAAGTACTACTACTACTCATCCTGGCAGCTTGGTACATTTATTCTCTTGATTGTGATCTTTGGTATGATTCCTAGAGTGGGCCTTGAGAAAAACTATCCTTTATGCTTTTTCTACTTTACATAAAGGCATACATATGGTGAAATACAGAAAGACTCACACAGGGCTGAAGGGTAGTATAATTCCCAAAGTGGCTAAAAAGAGCACCATGGTGGGAGGGAGGCCTGTGGAAGACTGAAGACAGAAAGGGCAGATTCTGCCTCCAGTGCCTTGGTAACTGTTATAAGCTAATTGCCTCTGTAGCTGTTTTAGTTCTTTCTGATCACACCTCTGCCATCTACTATCTCCCCTAGAGATTGTTGTTCTCAATGATTCCTCAGTGTCAAATGCTCAGTTTCTTTGAGATAAAAAGTGAAATGTACAAGAGTGGTGAAAGCAAACGCTTGAAAATGTCTTTGAGGGATGGTTTAGTTTTACATCTGTAAACAGGTTTACTAAATATAAGTATGTATATATAATGGCATCCTGAAGGATCCTGTCAGTACAGCCATTCCAGAAGACAGCAAGTATTATTTGTTAACCCATGTACATCACTGATAGCCACTTCTCTCCCTTCCCTAATTTGAATTGTTAGTTAGGAATCCCCCTGGAAACAAAAGTATTTCTTTAGAACAATTTTAAAAGTATAATTTTAGATAGTAGGTGTGCTCTGTCACATGTTCAGTGTTAAAACACTGTTCAATGGCAAATGCTATTTACTATTATGGAAACTTAAAAAAATGTATGTCATTTAGGAATGATTTAGGGAAAAAAATGTATTTGTGTTTTTTAATCTTCACAGGACTAATGAGAGACTGTCAGAGAGCAATACAAAACTTGTTGTGGAGAGACAGCAGCACCAAACTTTACTCAGGACCCTTACTATGAGCCCAGGCCTGGAACCACCTTATTGTGGACATTTTGAAAATAATTTAGTGCTCAATGGAAACCTTACTCCAAGAGGAAACTTAGTGATTCCTACCTTAAACCCACGGCTGTCATATGACGACAGGGAGACTTCCTTGTGGAAGGTTAGTTATATTATCTGTTTTACTTGGGGTTTCAGATATCTGATATAGTTGTTGCTTTTAATTTGGTGAATTATGAGTTGTTTAAGTAACCAATACATACGAAGTAAAAGTCATAATTATACATGCTAAGAAAGAACTGAGCTTAATTTTATATATATTAGTCCCTTGATCTCTCATTTCTAAGAGATACTTATTTTTATTTTATTTTACCGAGAGAATGAGTGAGTGCATGCAGGGGAGGGGCAAAAGGAGAGGGAGAAAGAGAATCCCAAGCAGGTTTCATGCTCAGCACAGTGCCAAATGTGGTGCTCAGTCTCAAAACCATGAGATCATGACCTGAGTCAAAATCAAGATTTGGACACTAAAAACAACTGAGCCACCAGATGCGCCACAAGAGACACCTAGCATTAACTGTATTCAGTAAATATAACTAAACTGACCCATGTAAAATTTCCTGAAAAGCTTTCATTTAAATTTGATTTTAGAAAGTAAATGTTATTGCCTGCTAACCACAAGCATACGTAGATGCTTGGACTTATTTTCAGTTGGCAGTAGTTCATAAACATTTGAAAGTTTTGTTATAATCCAGTTTTTGCACCCCTGTATGTCAGTGAATGATCGTCCTCCAAACACTTAACGACATATGAATGTTTACTATTGAAAAGAATCCAGGGGGGGTGCCTGGGTGGCTCAGTCAGTTCAGCGTCTAACTCTTGATCTCAGCTCAGGTTTTGATCTCAGGGTCATGAGTTCAAGTCCTGCATTGGGCTCTATGCTAAGCATGGAGGCTACTTTAAAAAAAAAAAGAATCCATGGTAAGTCCTTTTTATGAATTAAATCAACTTGTAACACTAAAAAGGTTAATTTCTATTTTCAGTTAAAGTTTTGCTATTTTCTTACACGAGAATACATCTTTAATTGCTTTCTTAATTATGGCACTCTTTTTTCTTTTTCCTTTTTTTTTTTTTTTACTTACAGCACCTTGTTTCAATTTTTATAAACTATCTTGCTGAGCGATTGTAGAGCATTTTATAAACAGCTAAATCAAGCAAATATTTGAATTTTTAAAATGAAGCTTTTTTTCCTTCTAATGTGTTCTTTGCCCGTTTCTCTTTTCTTTTTCTGGAACCCCTTGAATGCAAGTATTACTACACTGGATGTTGTCCCACAGGTCCCTTAACCTAGCCTCATTTTTAAAATTCTTTTTTTTTTATTTTTGGCTTGGATGATTTCTACTACCCTGTCTTGCAAATTGTTGATCTGTTCTTCTGCATCTTCTTATCTGCTGTTGATTCCCTCTAGTGTATTTGTCATTTCTGTTATTGTATCCTTCAGCTCTGATTGGTTCTTTTTTATATTTTCTATCTCTTTGTTGATGTTATCACTGGATCCATTCATTCTTCTCCCAAGTTCACTGAGCATCTTTATGACCGTTACCTTGAACTCTTTATGAGGTACATTACTTATCTCTGTTTCACTTAGTTTTTTTTCTTAGGTTTTGTCATGTTCTTTCATTTGGAATGTACTCCTCTGTGTCCTCAGTTTGTCTGACTTTCTATGTTTGTTCCTAAAATGGTTCCTTTCAACTTTTTCTCTCTTTCGAGTGGGTGTTGCTTTTGAACAATGTACATTAGTTATGAAGTCAAGGAAGAAGAGAATGTTTCTGTAAGTGTTGTCTAGTCATTTTTCTCGGTGGAGCTGTGACAGGTGACACTGGGTAGGTGGCAAGTAACCCTGCTCTTCTCTTTCTAAATTCAGAACACAGGAGACAGGGAGATGGAGAGAAAATTAGTAGCTTTATTACTAATACACACTAACAAATTGGAGGATATGATTTAGGTTATGTTAGCCACATTGGGCTTCCTCCCAAATTGTGCACTTCCCCACACAGTTGTAAATTGAGGAAACAAATGCATGACACCCACCCCGGGGGCAGGGTGCTTACCACAGAGCTGAGAGCAGACCCAAATACATGTTACTGTGGGCAGGCACATCTTTTCAAAGAGGAGATTCAGAAACACATAAGCACTGCTTAGCTCCTTCTCCCAAATTCACCCGTTAGGTAAGTCTCCCTCCCCGTCGGGAGGGAGAGAGAGATAAGTCCACATGTGAGAAGTGAAGATTCACCTATAATTTCCGACTGGATTTAAATGATTAATAAAGTCAATTGTGTCTTTTGTACATACCAACGAATGATGAGAGGTTAGGCAGAAGCATGCTAGATGGGAAAGAGAAATCTGTGTTGGGTTTTAAATTTTACTATAAATAACCACACCATGGGTTCACTCATTTGTTGATTGATTTCGATAAACCAAATTTTCTTTGGAAGGAATAAATAATGCTTTCAGGAAGAATTTCCTCAGTTTCAGCTTGTTTGCTTCACCTAAAGATTTTCTCTTTCAAGTTCTCTGTCCTGTGGTTTAAAAAAGTTGTGCTTGGGGGGGCGCCTGGGTGGCGCAGTCGGTTAAGCGGCCGACTTCGGCTCAGGTCATGATCTCGCGGTCCGTGAGTTCAAGCCCCGCATCGGGCTCTGTGCTGACAGGTCAGAGCCTGGAGCCTGTTTCAGATTCTTTGTCTCCCTCTCTCTGACCCTCCCCCATTCATGCTCTGTCTCTCTCTGTCTCAAAAGTAAATAAACGTTAAAAAAAATTTAAAAAAAGTTGTGCTTAAAAATTGACTGCTACTAAAAGAAGTTAACATAATTTCTGTTCCTTTATTTTCATTCATGAATTTAAAATTTGTAATTTAGTTAGAGAGCTACTATTGTGTACCTCATACCTAAGCATTACTGAGCCACATGACAAAGTTTTATGTATTCATTTTCTCTGAGTTATACTTAAAATACACGTATTTTTCCTGACTATGAGGAAGTAACTGGCATAGAACTCTAGGCTTGGTAAGACCACAAGTGTATTCCTGGTCTGCATCTACTTGGTTTCATGACATCAGGCAAAGTACACTCTCTCTGAGCTAAACAGTGAGTTTTGAGACACTTCGTGTGGGCAGGAGAGATTGGGGTGTCGCCATTTCTCTCCCCATGACCAACATCGTGGGGCTTCAGGGAATGGACAGTGAGCCTCCGTGGAGGCAGGCCCATTACACCAAACCCTGGCTCTCTGTGCCTCGTAACTGCTTCTCTATAGGAGTGAGACTGACACTGATGGGACCAGACAGCCCCTCGTCTAGAGCAGCACAGCCACCAGTCCCAGGCACCAATAGACAACTCTCCTCCGGTTTTGTTTGTTTGTTTGTTTGTTTTCATTTGAGTTATTATTCTTTTGTCTTTCCTTTTCTTTTTTACTGTTTATTTCTTTATTTGGAGAGAGAGAGAGTGAGTGATCAAGCAGAAGACATGCAGAGAGAGGGAGAAAGAGAGAATCCGAGCAGGATCCATGCTCTCACAGCAGGACCTGATGGGGGTTTGGAACCCACCAACAGCGACAACGTGACGTGAGCCAAATTCAAGAGTCGGACGCTTCATCAAATGAGCCGCCCAGGCGCCCATCTTTTCTTTCCTTTTCTGTCCCTTTCTCCTCTTTTTCCCTTTTTTGTCTTTCTACTCTCCTCTTTCCTCTTCTCCCGTTAGAATCAGCCTAGTAGTCTCGAGTTGATTTTCAGTCAAAGCTAATTATATATATTTTTTCTCTTTGTTCCTCTGTTCTGGTTCTTTGTTTGTTTGATCGGGCATTTTCTCTATACTTTTCCAGATCTCCTTCATTTGCCTCCCTCTCTTTCTACATTAAGCCCTATAGCTCCTTTGAGTCACTGCCTGGTCTTTTTTTCCACTCCTGTCACTTCTCTCTTTGTTTGGGCTAAGGATACTTCACCACCTTCTTCTCCTTTTTTCCAGGATTACTTCAACAAACAAATCAAAGCACACCTGGTGGAAGGCTCAAACCGCCACTCCAAGTAGCGAGAAAAGCAGCCAAAGACGCACCAAAAGAGTGCACACAACACACTCCAAAAACATTTGTTCAACTGCCAGGCCCTGGACCGTGTAGGAGCTCTTTTTAATATAGTAGTACTCGCAGGTGTGGGACACAGAACAAGCTATTAACACACATAAAGGGCAGGGCGCCTGGGTGGCACAGTCGGTTAAGCGTCCGACTTCAGCCAGGTCACGATCTCGCGGTCCGTGAGTTCGAGCCCCGCGTCAGGCTCTGGGCTGATGGCTCAGAGCCTGGAGCCTGTTTCCGATTCTGTGTCTCCCTCTCTCTCTGCCCCTCCCCCGTTCATGCTCTGTCTCTCTCTGTCCCAACAATAATAAACGTTGAAAAACAAAAATTAAAAAAAAAAAAACACATAAAGGGCAGGAATCTAGCCAAAACGACGAAATCGAAGAATTCTCCTCAAAAAAAATTCCGGGAAGAAAGGACAGCCAGAGAAGTGCTCAAAAGACACAGAAACAATATATGTGAGCACATTGTTGGAATGACACTCATAAGACGCATAGTTGCGCTTGAAACCACGCACAGAAGACAGCAGACAATCTCCTGCTTCAGAGATCAAGGACCTAAGGAATCATCACGATGAACGCTGAAAATGAAATGTAAAGGAGATACAAAATAAACTAGATGCAGTGACAGCAAGGATGGGAGAAGAAGCAGACAGAATCGGTGAAACAGAAGATATGGACAAAGATGAAGCAGAGAAAGGAAAGAAAGGAAATTACTAGACCACGAGGCAGGTACCAGAGATCTAATTGATTCAGTAAGACAAAATAATAGCTACATCATAGGAGTCCCAGAAGAAGAAGAGTGAGAGAAAGGGGCAGGTTTATTTGAACAACTTATAGCTGAGAGCTTCCCTCATCTGGGGGAGGAAACAGGCATCCAAGTCCTGGCAGCACAGAGAATTCCCTTCCAAATCAACAAAACCAGGTCAACACAACATGTCAAAGTGAAACCAGAAAAATACAAAGATCAAGAGAGAATTCTGAAAGCAGCTAGGGACAAACGGGTCTTAATCTGCAAGGGAAGACACATAAGGGTATCAGCAGACCTGTCCAAAGAAACTTGTCAGGGCAGAAGGGAGGGGTAGGAAACGGTCAATGTGCTGAATGGGAACATATGCAGCAAAGAATCCTTTCCCCAGCAAGGCTGTCATATGAATAGAAAGAGAGAGAAAGGCTTTCCCAGACAAACAAACCTAATGGAGTTCATGACCACTAAACCAGCCCTGCAGGAGATCCTAAGGGGCGACTCTGTGAGTGGAAAGCAGCAGAGACTACAAAGGACCAGAGGCCTCACCAAAAGCATGAAACCTTCAGATAACACAATGACACTAAATCCATATCTTTAATCACTCTGAATGTGAATGGACTCAATGCCCCAATCAAAAGACACAGGGAATCCGAATGGGTAAAACACAAAGCAAAACCAAAGAACAAGATCTATCCATATGCTGTCAACAAGACACTGATTTTAGACCCCAGGACACCTCCAGATTCAAAGTGAAGGTATGGGGAACCACCTATCATGCTACTAGAAGTCAAAAGAAAGCTGGAGTCGCCACATTTCCACCAGAAAGACTAGATTTTAAACCAGAGACCGTAGTAACAGATTCAGAAGGGCATTGGATCACAATTAAGGGGTCTATCCATCAAGAGGAGCTAACACTTGCAAATGTTTATGGCCCCAAAGTGAAACGCCCACACATATGAATCGAATAATCACAAACATGAATAAATGTATACATACAAATACCGTGATTGTAGACGATTTTAAGACTCCATGCATGGCAATAGGCAGATCGTCAAGGCAGAAAATCAGTAAGGAAACACAGATCCAATGTGTCATTGGACCAGATGTATTCAGATATACATAGATACATATTGGCCTTCATATATACATTTATATACCTGGATATGAATACCGATATATTGAGATCTTTTCATCCAACAGCAGTAGAATGCACATTCTTCTTAAGTGCACATAGAACATTTTCCAATGTCTCCAAGTGACATCCTGGGTCACAAAACAGCCCTCCACAAATATAAAAGGACTGAGATCATACCTTGCATATTTTCAGATCACAACAACGAGCACTTGCTCATTCTTTCTCTCTCTCCCTCCCTTTCCAAGAGAAATACAAACATTACAAAAACATTTAGCTCAGCTCCTTCCAAGAAAGAGAAAAACAACACTAATAAACCTTGTGGGGCAATGAGTCCTGGATGGAAACCACACACAGACAGTAGAATTCCATAATCAAATATGTTGACAATGGAGTTGACAGAAAGTGATGTACTAAAAGAACAGACACTAAAGAAATGTTTTCTGCAAAGAAAAATTAGGGTAGGGGTAAACCATTAAAAAGAGCATGGTGGGGTGGGGGATACACATCGGTGGCTCAGTCAGTTCAGCCTCCAACTTCAGCTCATGAGTCATGATCTCATGGTTTGTGGGTTTGAGAACTTCATTGAGTTCTGTGTTGACAGCTCGGAGCCTGGAGCCTGCTTTGGATTCTGTGTCTCCCTCTGCCTCTGCCTCTACCCCACTTGCACTCTGTCTGTCTGTCTCTCTCTCCAAAATAAATAAACTTAAAAAAAATACCTTAAAAAGCATGGGGGGAGAAGAAAAAAAAGGAAAAAAAAAAATAAGACATGACCAATCAATCAAGCATGAGCTTAAGACAAAAAAGAAAAGGAAAAATGTGAGCAAAAGAAGGTAAGTGGAAACAACATACATTTTTCAACAGGTAACATAAGTAGGATTGGGAATATACTATGAACAATAGTCTCTTTTAAACCTTTTAAACGTACATATATAATCTATACGTAAAACAGAGGTTTTGATTCACAGTATATCCCTAATAATACTGACTTTTATCACTCTAAGTTATCTGGTTATATATACTGTAATAAAGAATTTAAGTTTTTTCACTATAAAATAAATTGTTCAATTACTGGCATCGATCGCTTCCTAAAAGCTATGAATTCTTACTAGACTAACAAAAGAACAGAAAAAGAGAGGTTCCTAACACATCAACTTTCACTATGGAGAAAGAATTGGGAATGAGAATTCTAGGAAGAAATGTGAACCTTCAAAGGATGCATATAATGGGACACAGATGGGGTTGAAAAAACAAAGGCTGAGGAGTTTTTCTCTGCAATTCTAAGCTCACAATATATGGTAACCTTCTTTCGTATGTAACTCCTGATTTCCTCAATATAATTCATTTGCGTTTATACGTATTAAACACTAAACGGAATATAAACTGAAGCCTTACTTTTTAAATTCACATATTTAATTGTGATATATCATGCCTATTTCATTACTTTTCAAATTCCATTCTATGGAATTCCATTTCCCTACTCATTTTTTCACATTCAACAACTATGACATTGCTTCTTCCAAGCAAGACTTTATTCTAGGAGCTCCAGAAGTCAAACAAGTAACCTCCAGTAGCTTATAATGATTTAGGGGCTTTGAAATGAATATTTAAATAAATATCAGATGTCTGAAACTTTAAATTTTAGAATCTGACACAAGGATTAGGAGGAGATATTTTTAAAAGCTAGAATATGAAAGATTTCTGAAATTAGGCTATGTCAGATTTCTGACAACTTGGCTAAGAAGAGCCCCTGCTCATAGGGCTATTCTTTTCAGCAAAATACGTATTCTTCAGGGAGATGCACAATTTTAACTTACTCTTCATGGAGTTATTTGAAAAATACAGGGAAACACCTTTGTAAGGTAAATGTTGAGAAATAATGTAAACTTCTAAATTTCTACATTTTCTCATATTATTTTAGTCTCAATGTAGAACAAAAGATAGAGACAAAGGAAAATCCTGTATCTCACCAAAATAAAAACTGCCCGGGGCGGGGGGCAACCTACAATAGATAATTGGATCCAATAAAATTTCATTTAGGCATGAGTATTATCAGTCATGTTAGTATCACAGTAAGAATCCTTATCCTTAACCAAATGTCATATTTCTTCCATTATGGGAAAGCTTTTCCCAATATAATTTGACGGTCATTATATATTTTCCAGCCCATTCTTTTATCAGCCTCCACCTGTAGGGTTTACCAAAGTAAAACAAAACAAAACAAAACAAAACAAAAAATTCAACGTGACCTGTATTTGTTAAATGGTTTGTTCTGGCTAACTTTCCATTACACACATAAAATGATGATACACAGGCTACAGTTAAATTTTAAGAGTAAGTAAGGGAGAAAACTAAATTCAGAGCAGGAAAGTGAGTTTCACAGGAGGGTACTTTACCTTGGTACCGAAATCTAAGCCTTGGCTAGGTGATGTAGGCCATGAATCATCAGGACCAGGTTGGTCGGAAAGTCTTTAGAGCAAAAATATACAACAAAAACATGTTAATTTATTTAAAAACAAAATTTCAAAAATTAAGGGAAAGGTCAGCTATCTGTTTATTCAACGAAGTTTCTTGGTATAATTAAAAGTTGGCCTCTGGTTTTTTCATTTTTTATTTTAATTCCAGTAATAGTAACATCCAGTGTCTTATTAGTTTAAGTTGTACAATATAGTGATTCACCAACTCCATACTCACCCCATGCTCATCATGACAAGGACACTCCTTCATCCCCATCACCTCTTTCACCCCTCCCACCATTCACCTCCTCTCTGGGAACCATCTCTTTGTTCTCTGCAGTTAAGAGCCTATTTCTTGGTTTGTCTCTCCTTTTTTTCTCCCTTTGCTCATTCGTTTCTTAAGTGCTACACGAGTAAAATCATATGGTATTTCTCTTTCCCTGAATTTTCTTAACCTACTACTCTCAGGCTCCATCCAGGTCATTGCAAATGGCAAGATTTCAATTTTTTATGCTTCAGTAATATTCCAGTGTGTTTGTGTGTGTGGATATACATATACACATAAACATAAATATAAGACTTCTTCGTTCACTCATTTGTCAATGGACGCTTGCGCTGGCTATTGGAAATAATGCTGCAATAAACACAGGGGTGCGTGTGTCCCATGGAATTCGTGTTTTTGTATTCTTTTGGGTAGTATCCAGTAGTGCAATTACTGGATCATAGGAGAGTTCTGTTTTTAATTTTTTGAGGAACCTCCATACTGTTTTCCACAGGGGCTGCACCCATTTGCATTTCCACCAACAGTGCAAGAGGGTTCCCTTGTCTCCACATCCTCGCAAACACTTGCTTCTTGTGTCCTGGAGTTTAGCCATTCTGACAGGTGTGATGTGGTATCTCGTTGTAGTTTTGGGGAGCATCTTTTCATGTGTCTGTTGACCATCTGTATGTTGTCTTTGGAAGAAGGTCTGGTTATGTCTTCTGCTCATTTTTAAACTGGGCTTTTTTGGAGGGGGGGATGTTGACTTGTATCAATTTTTTATACATTGTGGATACTAACCCTTTACTGGATTTGCAAAACATTTGCAAATATGTTCTCCCATCCCAGAGGTTGCCTTTTAGTTTTACGGTTTCCTTCACTATACAAATCTTTGTAGTTTGATGTAGTCCCCATAGTTATTCTTGCTTTATTTCCATTGGCTCAGGAGACAAAACTAGTAAAATGTTGCTACAGCCACAGTGAGAGAAATGACTGCCTGTGCTCTCTTCAAGGATTTTTTATGGTTTCAGGTCTCACACTTAGGTCTTTAATTCATTTTGAGTTTATTTGTGTGTATGGTAAAGAAATTGGTCCACGTTCATTCTTTGCATGTGGCTTGTCCACTCTTCCCAACACCATTTGGTGAAGAGACGGCCTTTTCCCCACTGCATAGTCTTTCCTGTTTGTGGAAGATGAACTGCCCATACAGTGGTGGATTTATGTCTGGGTTTTCGGTTCTATTCCAAGAGCTATGAGTCTATTTTGTACGCCAGTACCCACCATCCTGTTTGGATTACTACAGCTTTGGAAGAAAACTTGAAATCTGAGACTGCGATACCTCCAGTTTTCCTCTTTCGCAATACTGCTTTGGCCATTCAAGGTCTTTGTGGTTCTATACAACGTTTAGGGTTGTTTGTCTAGCTCTGTGACAAATGTTGTTGGTATGTTGACAGGGATTGCATGACATCTGTAGATGGCTTTGGGTAGTGCAGACACTTTCAAAATAAGTATTCTTCCCATCTATGAGCATCGGATGTCTTTCTCTTTCTTTCCATCACCTTCAGTTTCTTTCATCAGTGAATGAATGAAAAACATCTGCAGCCAAAGAGTCTATCCAGAACACTATCATTCAGATGGAAGGAGAGATGAAGAGGTTCCCAAATAAATACCAAGTGAGCTCAAAACCAACAAACCACCCCCTGCAAGAATGTTAAAGGGACTCTTTAAGTGGAAAAGAAACACCTAAAGTGACAGTATTAAAGTGAGAAACGCAAAAGCAATGAAAATGAGTATATCTGTAAAACATCAGCCAAAGTATTCACTATATCACTATATCACTCAAATCAAAGGCACTGGGTGACAGATAGGGGCACCTGGATGGCTCAATCGCTTGAGATTTCCACTCTTGATTTCAGCTCAGGATATGATGCCAGGATCACGGTATTGAGCCCTGGTTGGGCTCTGCACTGAGCATGGAACTTGCCTAACATACATCCTCATTATCATTCTCTCTCTTTCTCACTCTCTATCTTCCCCCATTCCCCCCACCCCCCCCTCCCGTGCCTGTGCTCTCTCTCCTCATAATAAAAGGCACTGGGTGATAGGATGAATAAAATATATGACCCATCTATCTTCTACCTAAAAGAGACTAATTATAGAACTAAAGTATCAAAAGAAAACTGCAGTCGCCATACCTATATCAGACAAATAGATTTCAAAATAAAACTGTAACAAGAGACAAGGACATTATAATAATAAAAGGTATAATACAACAAAAAGACCAAATGTAAACAAATATGCACTTAACCTGAGAGCATCGAACACAAAACAGTAAAAACCTAAAGAATTGATACTCATACAAACATAGTAGGGCACTTTAACACCCCAATGACATCAATGGTGATATCATTCCACAGAAAATATACATTTGTATATTTTCTAACAACAGCATGCACATGGGTTCGAGAATCGGTGAAGAAATACTCGACATGGAATGTGGGATATCACCATGTCATTTCCAAAGAACGCCTGCAGCTGCACGAGAGGATTCCTGAGGCCTACCCAAAGGGTGGCACATACATTTGTCTAGACTTGGAAGCCAGAGAATAATCCTGACTGACACCCACCCTTGTGTACTCCACTCAGCCATTTGGGGAGACAACTGATCTGCTCTGGGGTAACTGCCTGGAGCCTCCTGGGACCTAACCCTAAACCTAACGGTAACCCTAACCAGAACCCTCACCCTACACGTAACCCTATATATCACACTAACTTTACAACAGATCCACATCCGAGCATGTGCCCTCACTTCAGCCTTCCATGCAATTCGGAACACTGATGTCGCTTTGACCCTGGCGATGTCCCTGGACCCAACCATAAACCTAGCTAAGGCCCTCTCCTCATGGGGACCCAATTCCAACGTCTGACAACAGCACGCACACGGGTTCAAAAATCGGTGCAGAAATACTCGGCATGGAAGATGGAACATTACCATGTCATTTCCAACACTTGACTGCAGCTACAAGAGAGGATTTCTGAGGCCTACCCAAAGAGCGTCCCTATGGTGGACGCCTTGGAACCCATAGACTAATCCTGACTGTCAACCTACCTTGTGCATTCCACTCAGCCCTTTGTGGAGAAAACTGCACTGCTGTGTTCCGTGCATAGAGCCTCCTGTGACCTAACCCTAACCCTAACTGTAACCCTAACCATAACCCTCAACCTACACTAACCCATCTATCACAGTAACTCTACATGAGACCCACAGTCGCCCATGTGCCCTCATGTCAGCCCTCCATGGAATTCACAATACTGGTGGCGCGTCAGCCCTGGCGAAGTCCCTGGACCGAACCTAACACTACTAAGGCTCTCTCGCCATGAAGACCCAAAGCCAACTGTGACAATAGCACGACCACAGGTTGGAGAATTGGTGTAGAAATACTTGGCAATGGAGCCTGGAACATCACCATGTCATTTGCAAAGCCGATTGAAGCTAAAAGAGAGGATTTCTGAGGCCTAGCCAAAGAGCATACGATACACTTGCCTGGCCTTGGAACCAAAGACCATTCCTGACTGGACCCCTCCCTTGTGCACTCCCCTCATCCCTTCATGGAGACAAATGAATTGTTGTGAGTTCAGTGCCTGGAGCCTCCTGGGAAGAAACCCTAACCCTAACCATAACCCTAACCATAACCCTGAACCTACACATAACCCCTATCTCTAATCTAACCCTACACTTGACTCCCACCCTCGCATGGGCCCTCAACAGAACCCTTGAGGGATATCATGGGACTGGAGTCACATCAGCCTAGGTGACTTCCCTGCACCGAACCCAAACCCTAGCTAAGGCTCTCTCCAGTTGGGGAACAATTCCAAAGTCTGACAACAGCACGAACACCTATTTGAGAATCAGTGCAGAATTACTCGGCAAGGAAAGTGAAACATCACCATGTCATTTCCAAAGCGTGAAAGCAGCTACAGGAGAGGATTTCTGAGGTCTACCCGAAGGGTGGCCCATAGAGTGTCTGGCCTTGGAACCCAGAGTATAATCCTGACTGGCACCCTCCCTTGTGTACTCCACTGAGACCTTCATGGAGACAAATGCTCTTCTGTGGGGTCAGTGCCTGGAGCCTCCTGAGACCTAATCCTAACCCTACCCATAACCTAACCATACCCCTCACCCTACACCTAACCCTATCTATCGCACTAACTCTACACCAGACCCACAGCTGCACATGTGCCCAATCTTAAGCCCTCCATGGAATTCACAAAACTGGTGTCCCATAGGCCCTGGCAAAGTCCCTGGACCGAACCCAAGCCCTAGCTAAGGCTCTCTCCCCGTGGGGACACAATCCCAAAGTCTGACAACAGCACACACAGGAGTTCGAGAATCCTTGCAGAATATCAGCATGGAACATGGAATATTACCATGTCATTTCGAACGTGTGACTGCAGCTAAAAGAGAGGATTTCTGAGACCTAATTGAAGAGCATACCATAAAGTTGTCTGGCCTTGGAACCCAAGGACTAATCCTGAATGGCACCCTTCCTTATGCACTCCATTCAGCCCTTTGTGGAGACAATTGAACTGTTGTGAGTTCAGGTCCTGAAGCCTGAACCTAACCCTAACCCTAACCTTAACCCTGTCCATTACCCTCAACATACACCTAACCATAACTCAAACCATAACCCTACACTTGACCATGCACCCCTCACATGGGCCCTCAATTCAGCCCTCGAGGGAGATCACGAAACTGGAGTCAATTAGGCCCTGGCGACATCCCTGAACTGAATCTTAACCCTAGCTAAGGCTCTCTCCCCATGGGGACCCAATTCCAAAGTCTGACAACAGCACGCACACGGGTTCGAGAATCGGTGCAGAAATACTCGGCATGGAATGTGGAACATCACCATGTCATTTCCAAAGCACGACTGCAGCTGCACAAGAGGATTCCTGAGGTCTACCCGAAGGGTGGCCCATACATTTGTCTTGCCTTGGAACCCAAAGACTAATCCTGACCGGCACCGTCACTTGTGTACTCAACTCAGCCCTTTGCAGAGACAAGTAGGGTCAGTGCCTGGGCCCCCTGGGACCTAACCCTAACGCTAACCATAACCCTCAACCTACACATAACCCTATCTATCTCACTAAGTCTACACCAGACCCACAGCCGCGCATGTGCCCTCACTTTAGCCCTAATGGAATTTATAACACTGGTGTCATTTCAACACTGGAGCCTTCCCTGGACTGATCCCTAACACTAGTAAGGCCCTCTCCCCCAAGACCAATTCCAAAGTGTGACAACAGCATGCACGCAGGTTCCAGAATCGGTGCAGAAGTATTCGGCATAGAAGCTGGAACATCACCATGTCATTTCCACAGCGTGACTGCAGGTGCACGAGAGGATTCCTGAGACCTACCCAAAGTGTGGCCCATAAATTTTGTCTAGCCTTGGAACGCAAAGAGTAATCCTGACTGGAAACCTCCCTTGTGTACTCCACTCAGCCCTTCGGGAAGACAACTGCTCAGCTGTGGGGTCAGTGTCTGGAGCCACCTGGGACATAACCCTAACCGTAACCCTATCTATACCCTCAACCTACACCTAACCCTATCTATCTCACTAAGTCTACACTAGACCAATGGCTGCCCATATGCCCTCACTTAAGCCCTCCATGGAATTCACAAAGTGTGGCTTTAGACATGGGACGTCTTTGGAACAAACCCTTACCCTAGCGAAGACTCTCTCCCCATTAAGACCCAATTTCAAAGTGTGACAATAGCACGCACATAGATTTGAGAATCGGTGCAGAATACTCAGCATGAACCTGGAACATCACCATGTCACTTGCAAAGCAAGACTGCAGCTGCACTAGAGGATTCCTGAGGCCTAAACGAAGAGTGGCCCATATATTTGTCGGGCCTTGGAACCCAAAGACTAATCCTGACTGGCACCCTCCCATGTGTACTCCACTCAGCTGTTGGGGGAGACCACTTGCTCCGCTGTGGGTTCAGGTCCTGGAGTCTCCTGGACTCCATAACCCTAAAGTATAACCCTCAACCTACACCTAACCCTATCTATCTCACTAAGTCTACACCAGACCCACAGCCGCGCATGAGTCCTCACTTCAGCCCTCGATGGAATTCACAACACTGGTGTCAACTTCAGCCCTGGCAACTTCCCTGGACTGAACCCTAAACCTAGCTAGGCTCTCTCCCCACGGGGACCCAATTCCACAGTGTGACAACAACATGCACATGGGTTGGAAATCAGTGCAGAAATACTGGGCATTGGAACATGGAACATCACCAGTCATTTCCAAGACACGAATACAGCTGCATGAGAAGATTCCTGAGGCCTACACGAAGGGTGACCCATACATTTGTCTTGTGTAGAACCCAAAGACTAATCTGAACTGGCACCCTCCCTTGTGTGCTTAACTCAGCCCTTAGGGGACACAACTGCACTGTTGTGGTTCAGTGCCTGGAACCTCCTGAGACCTAAACCTAACCCTAGCCATAACCCTAACCATAACCCACAATGTACACCTAACTATCTCTCTAAACCTAACCCTACATTTGACCTGCACCTTCCCATAGGCCCTCAATTCAGCCCTGGAGGGAGATCACGAAACTCGAGTTGCATCGGTCCTGGAGACGTCCCTGGATGGAAGCTTAACCCTAGCTAAGGCTCTGTCACCTTGGGGACCCAATTCCAAAGTCTGACAAGAGCACACACACGGGTTCGAGAATCGGTGCAGAGATAGTCGGCATGGAAGCTGGAACATAACCATGTCGTTTCCAAGCGCGATGGCAGCTGCACGAGAGGATTCCTGAGGCCTACCCAAAGGGTGTCCCATACATTTGTCTGGCCTTGGAACCCAAAGACTAACCCTGACCAGCACACTCCCTTTTGCACTCCACTCAACCCTTCGGGGAGACAACTGCTCTGCTGTGAGGTCAGTGCCTAGAGCCTCCTGGGACCTAACCCTAACCCTAACCCTAAACATAACCATAACCCTCAACCTACACCTAACCTATCTATTTCACTAAGTCTACACCAGACCATGGCCGCACATGTGACCTCACTTCAGCCTTCCATGGAATTTATAACATTGGTTCGCTTCAGCCCCGGCGACATCCCTGCACCGACCCTAACCCTAGCTATGGCTCTCTCCCCGTGGGACCCAATTCCAAAGGTGTGACAACAGCATGCACATGGGTTCGAGAATCAGTGCAGAGATACTCGGCATGCAACCTGGAACATCACCATGTTATTTCCAAAGCGCAACTGCCTCTGCATGAGAGGATTCCTGAGGTCTACCTGAAGGGTGGCCCACACATTTAGCTGGACTTGGAACTCAAAGACTCCTCCTGATTGGGACACTGCCTCATGTACTCCACTCAGTCTTTCACGGAGACATCTGCTCTGCTGTGGGTTCAGTGCGTGCAGCTTCCTGGGACTTAACCCAACCCTAACTGTAACTCTAACCATATCCCGAAACATACACCTCATGGGGACCGAATACCATAGTCTGACAACAGCATGCACAATGGGTTGAGAGGCGATGCAAGATAATTCTGTGTGAAACGTGGAACATCACCATGTCATTTCCAAATCACGGCTTCCGATTAACAGGAGGAATCCTGAGGCCTACCAAAGAGTGCGGATATAGATGACTGGCCTTGGAATGCAAAGACTAATGCTGACAAGTACCCTCCCTCTACACTCAGGGAGACAACTGCACTGCTATATGTTCAGGACCTAGAAACTCCTGGAAACTAATCTTAACCCAAAACAGAACTGTAACCCTAACCCTAACCAAAACCTAAGGCAAACTTTCACAATAACTGTACAACACTGAGACCTTGGGGGAGACAACTCCTCTACTGTGGGGTCAGTGCCTGGAGACTCATGGGACCTAACCCTAACCTTAACATTAATCCTAACCAGAACCCTTAATGAATCTTAACCCTATCTCGAACCTGAATACTACACTTCACCCGCACGGTCACATGGGACCTCATTTCGGTCAAAGAGGGAAATCAAGAGACTATAGTCATTTCGCCCCTGAACTGAACCCAAACCCTAGCTAAAGCTCTCTCCCTGTGAGGACCACTACCAAAGATTGAGAGCACCAATTGCCTGGGGTCCAAAGCGGTGCAGAAATCGGGATACAACCTGATACATCACCATGACAATTCCATGGCGAGGGTGCAGCTGCCAAGAGGATACCTGAAGTCTACCTGAACAGTGGCCCACAAATTTTCTATCCTTGAAATTCAAAGATTAATCCTGAACGTCACGCTCCGTTGTACTCTCAACTCAGTCTATCAGGGAGACAACTGCACTGCTGTGGGTTCACAGCCAGGAGGCTGCTGAGAACTGAACCTAAAGTTAAGCCTAACAATAATACTAACCCTAACGCAAACCCTAACCCCCAACCCTAAACCTAAAACTAACCCTAACCCTAACACTAACACTAACCCTAACCCTAACCCTAACCCTAACCCTAACCCTAACCCTAACCCAGCTCAGGTCATGATCTCATGGTTTGTGAGTTCGAGCCCCACATTGGGGCTGTGTGCTGACAGCTGGAAGCCTGGATCCTGCTTGGGTTCTGTCTCTCTCCTCTCTCTATCTCTCTGCCCCTCCCCTGCTCAGGCTCTCTCTCTCTCTCTCTCTCTCTCTCTCAAAAATAAAACATTAAAATAAAAAAAAAAGAAAAGAAAAAATTAGGGTTATCCGTGTTTATTAAAATGGAAAAATCTTTTGGGCACCTGGGTGGCTCTGTCAGTTACTCATCTGACTTTGGTTCAGGTCATGATCTCAAGGTTCATGAGTTTGAGCCCCAAGTCGAGGTCTGTGCTGACAGCTCAGAGCCTGGAGCCTGCTTGGGTTCTGTGCCTCCCTCTCTCTCTGCCCTTCCCCTGCCCATGCTCTGTCTCTCTCTGTCTCAAAATAAATAAATTTTTTTTTAAAATTTAAAATGCATCTGAAAGGATGGGCATCTCTGTCAGAGCTTCTCAGCATCAGGGTCAAGAACCAACAACTTGTCAGATTGATTAAACAAATGTCAAGCAACATCTTGTTACAAAATGAAGTGGACTAAAAAAAAAATTATCAGAAAGCAGGTGGGAAAGATAGGTAGTTTCATGAAATTTTTTTTTTAGTTTTTATAGATATGTGTACATACCAGATCTCCGTGGGAAATATATTTTTCCCTATGGATCAAGGTTAAAAAGTTGAAGAACATGATCTATTTCATTGCACGGAAGCATACAATGGTTTCCACCCAGTGGACGTATCAAGAGTGAATTGTGTGTGATAAAGTCTTGTTAAAAGAAGGGATCATTTGCTACATTTCTTTAGGGATATTGTCAAACATGCTCCCAGAACACATCGATGGTAGACAATAAGTTGAGCAAAGGGGCCCTGATCAGACTGAGTTTTCCAGAATGATCGCTTCCCTGGACAGTGCCCATTGTGTGCCCGTTTCTCAGAGTTCCCTGTTCAAGCACATACTTTCCTTCACTAATCAGGCCCCGAACTTGTGCCATTTGTCATGTTCACTGGTTGCAAATCATTTTCCTCCTCTCTTCTCAAAACACACCGTCGCTGTATCTCTTACGCCCACATACAATCATCTGAAAGTACATATATAAATGTCTGTAGTGAGGAGTGCAGTGGTAGCAGAGACCAGAGTTGGGTTATGAAGTATTTAAGGCATTGCAAATGCCTGAAAAGAGAATTCAGTTGATAGTTGACACCTGAAATCCCAAGAAAAATAAAACACAAGGAATGAGACAATTCCTGTACGTGGCATTTTCTTTTTTTTTTTTTAACTTTTTTTAACGTTTATTTATTTTGAGACAGAGAGAGAGGATGAACAGGGGAGGGTCAGAGAGAGGGAGACACAGAATCTGAAACAGGCTCCAGGCTCTGAGCTGTCAGCACAGAGCCCGACGCGGGGCTCGAACTCACGGACCGCGAGATCATGACCTGAGCCGAAGTCGGCCGCTTAACC
Organism: Lynx canadensis; assembly: GCF_007474595.2. Lineage (NCBI taxonomy): Eukaryota > Metazoa > Chordata > Mammalia > Carnivora > Felidae > Lynx > Lynx canadensis. Next base: position 172,029 of record NC_044319.2, read on the forward strand.
GACTGAGCCACCCAGGCACCCCATGTACGTGGCATTTTCAAATACAGTGCTGACCAGGTTGTTTATATAAATCATTTTCTAAGACGGGGAAGCAACAGAATCTTCCAGAATGTGCAGAACAACTTCTTAGTCTTTGGACATGTGCCTTCTGATTTTGAGGAGCAGTACTTTTGCAACTTCCAAACATATTGTCAAGATCTTACATACTCTGGAACCCCCAGGAAGCTGAGGGGAGGCCATCAGTAAAGAGAGTGGAAGGTCCTGCCATCAGAGAACTGACTTGGGCACGTACCTGATAGTCCTTTTTTTTTTTCTTCTTCTCCAAACTTTTATTTTAAAAATATACCAAATCTATAGAAACATTGAAAAAATAGCACAACAAAGATCTGTATAGTCTCCATGTATCTTATTTCACCAATCGTTAACATTTTGCCATACTTTCTTTCTCATATACATAGATAATAGACACAGAGAGAGAGAGAGGTCCCAAGTAAGTTGCAGACATCATAACAACCCCCCCAAATGCTTCAGCAACTGCCTGCAAAGAGCAGGAACACCGTCCTGTAGAACCCAGTGCTTCCCACTGAATCCATAGTGTCTCCTGTGACTGAGCCCAGCCGCCCCAGCCCCTGGTGATCTTGATTCGGTGCCGCTTCCAAGTCCCAGAGAAAGCACAGCCCTTCAACCCACGGTGCATCTTCCTTACCCACGGGCGGTCCCAAGCCCCCAGGCCCACACAACACACAAATGCTCGACAGCACAACCACATCAGCATGGAGGGACAGGAGGAACATGGTCAACACAGCGGAGGGACTCGTGCTGGGCTGGAGGGGAAACCCTGTGAGGACGAGTGGGGGCACTGAGGTGTGGGATTGCTTTTCTTCCCAACATTAAAGGTCTAGTGTACCTGAGGGGCGCTGGCATCTGAATCCTGGCCTAGTAAGGATCCTAGTAAGGCAGTAATCCACCCTGCCTAGTAAGGCATTCAAGGCCCTCCTGAACTGGCTTCTGTTTACCTCTCCAGCCTCATCCCCTGGCCTCCTGACAACCTGCCCGTCCGGCCTCCCCACAGATGAAGCTCCCCCTGCCATGTGGCCATTGCATATGTCCCTTCTGCCCACTTTGTCCCCCCATCTCCTCTGAGCTCCCCCAGGTCTGAGTAAGCTGCCCTTCTCAGCCCCTGTAGGGTGTTCCTTCTCCTTTCCTTTTTTAATGTTTATTACTTTTGAGAGAGAGAGAGAGAGAGCACACACACAGGGAAGGGGCAGAGAGAGAGAGGAGAGAGAGACAGAATCTGAAGCAGGCTCCAGGTTCTGAGCTGTCAGCACAGAGCTCTTGACGGGGCTTGAGCCCACGAACCGCGAGATCATAACCTGAGAAGTCAGATGCTTAACTGACTGAGCCGCTCAGGGCACCCTGAGCCACACACTGATGTGCTTGGCTGTGGGCTCACAACTACATGCTGTGGGCCGAGCTGGGTCTCTTCAGTCCTGCTGCGGACCAGCCAGGAGCAAGCGCTCAGCCGGTCTTTACTGAACAGATTCGTTGCATGGTGAGTCAACTCTCCTAGCCGAGGAATTAGGGCCCCTGCAGTTTGCCTTCCTTCACACCCTGGCTCGTTCCAGGTGCTCAGTGGGTGACAAGTACTATAAGATGAAATCTGCATCCTCAGGGAGCTAGGGAAGCAAGTCTGAGATGCACAAAAGGCCAAACAATAACCCAACAAAACTGGGTAGGAAATGGTTGATTCAGGTGCATTCCAGACCAGAAGCATCCAAAGGGACTTGCTAAAAACGCACATTCCTGGTCTCCACGCTGAGAAGGCCCACGGATCTCTCGATGTAAGTGGCCCAGGAGATTCTGAGGGGCTGGACGATGGGCTGGCCTTTAGGATCCACTGGCAGTTAAGGGCTAAACCTTCTTAAGATGGCGTGGTCACAGACAGGACCTCCCCACCAGATCCTTTGGTGCCTTTATGTGAGTGAGACAAAGGCACCCCCTAGAAAGATACCACCCCAGGTGTGTGGCCTGGCGTGAGGCTGGGCTGCCCACCTGCTTCCGCTTGACGCTTGGCTGGATGCCTGCAGAGGACACGACTGTATAAGCTGACGTGGCAACTGGTCCCCGTGAGTCCAGGAGCAACGTCGCAGAGTGCACACTGAGTGGAGAAGGTGGGGTGAAGTCAACACAAGTAATAGGGAGTCTTTGAAGGATTTTAAGCAGGACCATTACCTGATGAAAACAATGTGTAAGTATCTGATACCGCAGTGGTGTTTACCTACAGAAGTGAAGAGGAGGAGGAGGAGGAGGAGGAGGAGGACATCTTTCCAGGTGGAGGGAACAGCATTGCAAACTGCTGTAGAGCAGGACCTGGAAAGTATGGCTGGAGCTGGGGGCAGTGTGTGGGGTGACCACACAACCTAGCGTCCAGCTAGGGACGCTTCTGAGCACGAACGTGTGTGCTATGGACAGTTATTCCAGGACAGTACCTGTAAGTAAGGACTGTCCCGGGGAAAACTGGGAAGCACATAAACAGCTAGCAGAGTGGTGCCTGGTAATTTGGGGCCACATTACACAGGCCCACAGCCCATGCGAAAGAGCTGGGGTTTTATTCTAAGTGCACTGGGGAGGAAGACTTCGAAGGGTGTTGAACCAAGCAGTGTCATACCACGTTCCAATTTATGCGAGGTAAGGGATTCTCGTGTGAACGTGCAAAGGCTAAAAATTCAAGGATAGAGCATGACTCTTCGATATTGATCATTGCCTTGTTTGGATGCACCGGAAAATAGCATGTAAGCACCTTGTTTACATCTCTTCAAAGTGTTCTATTGCTGCACATGGGAGGTCATGACAGGGTATCTCAGCATCCCAAGAACATTTGGCTTTCAAGTGAATCCCAACACACATGGAAACCACACAAAACAAATGAGTCAAGCACTATTACTTGCCTTACACCTTCCACTTGGAGGTAGCCAAACCCCAGGCTATGGCCACCCAGCCGAGGGAGACTATGCTGGCTGGCTGTGAGACCCTCCAATTAGCTTCGGGGGCAGCACACGTCTGCGGCACTGAAAAGAAGAATTTGGGCTGACATGAACTTCAGTGAGGTCCCAGGTGTCAAACTTGAGTCACAGGGCGCCATAGGCAAAATATTTGCACCCCCGCCCTCAACGCATGTGTTGAAACCTTACCCCAGTGCGGTGCTATGAGGAAGTGGGGCCTTCTGGAGGTGACCAGGTTAGGAGGTGGAGGCCTCAGGAATGGCATCGGTGCCTGTACAAAAGAGACCTCGGAGACCTCGGGGACCTCCCTCATGCCTTCCGCCACCTGAGGACACAGCAACAAGACAGGCTCTATGAACCAGGAAGCCCTCACCAGATATCAAGTGTGCTGACATCCCGATCTTGGACTCCCCAGATGCCAGGACTGGTAAGTCAATTCCCACTGTTTATAGATTAGTCTATGGTGTTTTTTTCACAGCAGCCAGGAGGGATTAAGACACAGGGAAACCAACTAACTTCCAAACAAGCATCCCAGGGGTGCAAAGCTCCCTGCATGTTCCCCAGATGTTTAAGACCACCAGCATTTATTGGGCACCTATGGCGTACAAGGCACGATGTTCAACCCTGGCAGTGGACTGCAATGATGAGTAAGTACCAGTGCCTGCCTTCTGTCAGGAAAAATACAGTAAAGAGATAACTTATCTCAGAGTATGACACATAAGCAAGATGATAAGCTAACAACTCCAATAAAGGTTCAGACACTGTGCTCTTGGTTAACAGAAAAAGAGACGAATATACTTAGTGGAGTGAGTGGAACTTACCCTGGGCAGTGAAAAATGGGAAAGACTTGGCAGGTAAACAGGCGGGAAAAGACATTAAGGCCACTGGAACCTTGGCTCTGTGATCAGTTCGTGTGTGACCTTGAGTAAGCCACCTAACCTAAGTTTTCATTTTCCTCATTATTAAATTAGGAAAATGATGGCACAAGGTTGTTGTGGGCAAAAGCTGAAATGATGTGCATGAGAGCACCCAGCAAAGCGTCCAGCATCGAACAGGTTGCCTTCACCACCCATTCCGCTGACCTGCATCGGAGGAGGAAATGAGGGGAGTGAGCTGAACTTTGGGGGAGAATGGGAAATAGTCCCATTTGAAAGAAAGGCGGAATGAGTGGAGACCATGGCTGGAAAGCAGTTCTGGACCTAAGGAAGAGAAACCCAGGGCGTGAGAAACCCTTGGATGAGGTGCTGGGTGTCCTTCACATGTCACACACATGTTACCCATATATATCTGTCCTTCCTTCACCAGGTGGGGTGGGCTTAGTCTCAGGACCCAGTCACGACCCTGTGAATTGCTCAGGTCCAATCCCAACCCAGTCTGAGCATCCTGCAACTAAAAATTAAGTTGTGAAGTTTATCTTCCAAAAATTAATCTCCACCAAAATTATCAACGACTTAATAGAAAGAATTGTTAAGGAATTAAAAATAACTGAAGCAACACAAGGGAGAAGCTACTGCCCCTCTGACAATGGGAACAAGGGGAAGCTTGGAGTTATTGAAACTTAGAAGTTCCTCAAAAAATTAACACTGGAATTACTATATGATACCGCAATTCAGCTTCTGGGTAAGCGCCCAGAAGAACTGAGAGCAGGGCCTCAAAGAGATATTTGTACACCTGTGCTCACAGCAGCGTTATTTGCAGGAGCCAAAGGTGGAAGCAGCCCAGGTGTCCATTGACGGACGACTGGATGAAGAAGGCATGGTGTGTACACGCGATGGGATGTATCAGGGTTAAGAAGAAACAAAACTCTGGCACACACTTCAACCCCACGTGAACCTTCAGGGTATGACACCGAGGGAAATGAGTTTGTTACAAAAGGGTAACTACTGTACGATGCTACTTATAGGAAGTACCCAGAGGGGTCAAACTCATAGATACAAAGTAAAATGGTGGGAGCCCCAGGGGCTGGGGAGGGGAACAGTTAGGGACTACCGTTTAATGGGGATAAAGCTCCAGTTGTACAAGATGAAAAGAGTTCTGGAAATTGGTCGCACCAACAATGTGAATGCTGTTAACAATATTAAACTATACCCTTAAAAATGGTTACATTTTTAATGTAACGCTCAGTCAGTTGAGCGTCCGACTTCGGCTCAGGTCATGATCTCACGGTTCATGAGTTCGAGCCCCATATCGGGCTCTGCGCTGGCAGCTCAGAGCCTGGAGCCTGCTTCAGATTCTGTGTCTCCCTCTCTCTCTCTCAAAAATAAGTAAACATTAAAAAAAATTAAAAAAAAAAAAAAAGAATTAGACCAGAGGTCAACAGCATCACCTTTAAACAAAAACAACAACAACAACAACAACAACAAAAAATGGTTACAATGGTAAATTCCGTGTTGTGTGTATTTTAGCAGTTAAAGAAAAACCAGAGTTTTGGAAGAGGAGTCTGGCAGAATTGAGACTCAGACCCTGGGCGCTGGTGTCCCTGAGTTACAGGGATGTTCTGGGGCTGGGAGCTGAGGAGGAAAGGCCGTTAGAGCCATACTAGCAGGACAGGATGCAGAGGGAGAGGGGAAATCCCTTCTTTCTTCTGGCCATCCAGCCTCTCACCGCTTTGCCCGCTCAGCAGAGCCAAGCTCAGAGCCACCTGGCAAACAAAGAAAAGCAGTTTGCAAAGTCCAGGGTCCTGCAGCACAAGTCGAGTGAGTGCAATGGTGCAGCTTTGAGGACAAGACCATGGCTGGCACCATGGGCCACACAATGTTTCTGAGCAAGGAAATTGCACAATCAGGGTTTTTGAAAGCTGAGTCTGTCTGGGAGAGACCCTGAGAGCCCAGCCTCAGGATTCTTCTGCCTTTGACACCAAGGTTTCTGTCCTATTCCTGAAACCCGAATCCTACTCCTCACTCTATCCTTAGTTCTAGTAAATGGATTCTGTTGCTGCTCCTAACTTTTGAGGTTGCCCAAAGGTTGGGGACAGCTCAGAAGCATGAAAGTGACAGTCAGCCTGTGTCCCCTAATACGACCTGCTTTAAATACTGTAAGAGAGGAAAACATTTCCTTCCACCCATCTCAGGTTCTTGGCTGGGGCTCAGTAATGAAGACTGATTAGCAAGAGAAAAACACGAGTTTAATAACAGTAACGTGTGTCTCATGTATCCATGGGAGAAGCTCAGGCTTAAATGGTATGTGTAACAAAGGACAGTACAGTCCATTTCTCCATAGAAGTAACAGGACAAAGACAGCAGTTTGGGCTGCAATCAAACAACACAAAGAAATGAAAGGCATACAAAGCGGCAAGGAGGAAGTGAAACTTTCACTCTTTGCAGACAACATGATACTCTATGTGGAAAACCCAAAAGATTCCACCAAAAACCTGCTAGAACTGATCCGTGAATTCAGCAAAGTCACAGAATATAAAATCAACGCACAGAAATCTGTTGCATTTCTATACACCAATCATGAAGCAGCAGGAAGAGAAATCAAGGAATCGATCCCATTTACAATTGCACCAAAAACCATAAAATACCTAGGAATAAACTTAACCAAAGAGGTGAAAAACCTATACACTGAAAATTATAGAAGACTTATGAAAGAAATTGAAGAAGACACACACACACAAAAAAGGAAAAATATTCCTTGCTCATGACTGGAAGAGCAAATATTGTTAAAATGTCAATACTACTCAAAGCAATCTGCATATTCAATGCAATCCCTGTCAACATAACACCAGCACTCTTCATAGAGCTAGAACAAACAACCCTAAAATGTGTATGGAACCAGAAAAGACCCCAAAGAGCCAACGCAATTCTGAAAAAGAAAACCAAGCCTAAAGGCATCACAATTCCGAACTTCAAGATGTATTACAAAGCTGTAATCATCAAGACAGTACGGTACTGGCACAAAAAACAGACACATAGATCAATGGAACAGAAGAGAGAACCCAGAAATGGACCCATAAATGTATGGCCAATTAATCTTTGGCAAGACAGGAAAGAATATCCAATGGAATAAAGACAGTCTCTTCAGCAAATAGTGTTGGGAAAACTGGACAGCAACATGCAGAATGAATCTGGACCATTCTCTGACACCATACACGAAAATAAACTCAAAGTGGATGAAAGACCTAAACCAAGACAGGAAGCCATCAAAATCCTAGGGAAGACAGCAGGCCAAAACCTCCTTGACCTCAGCCACGGTAACTTCTTACTCAACATGTCTCCAGAGGCAAGGGAAACAAATACAAATATTGGGACCTCATCAGGATAAAAAGCTTCTGCACGGCAAAGGAAACAATCAGCAAAACTAAAAGGCAACTGATGGAATGGGAGAAGATGTTTGCAAAAGATATATCAGATAAAGGTTTAGTATCCAAAATCTATAGAGGACCTGGGGCGCCTGGGTGGCTCAGTTGGTTGAGCATCCGACTTTGGCTCAGATCATGATCTTGCGGTTTGTGAGTTGGAGCCATTTGCAACAATGTGGATGGAACTAGAGTGTATTATGCAGATATGTCAGAGAAAGATAATTATCCTATGGCTTCACTCACATGTGGAATTTAAGACACAAAACAGATGAACATAGGGGAAGGGAAGCAAAAATAATATAAAAACAGGGAGGGGGACAAAACAGAAGAGGCTTTTAAATACAGAGAACAAACTGAGGGTTGCTGGAGGGGCTGTGGGTGGGGGGATGGGCTAAGTGGGGGATGGACACTTGCTGGGATGAGCGCTGGGTGTTATACGTAGGGGATGAACCACTAGAGTTACTCCTGAAATCATTATTGTACTAGATGCTAACTAACTTGGATGTAAAACAAACAAACAAACAAACAAACAAATAATAATATTTTTTTTTAAACGAAAGAAAGAAACATTGCTGAGGGGAATGCCCATTCCTGTCACACACCATTTGTGTGACCGAGAGCAAAGGCAGGCGGCCCAGACCCCAACCCTCTTTGCCATGTCAGTCTCGACTTTATTCAACCATATCTGTCTCAGTCACCAGGTGAAATAGGGCAGAGGAGACTGTTCAGTAAATTATTAGGGACGCCTGGGTGGCTCCGTCGGTTAAGCGTCTGACTTCGGCTCAGGTCACGATCTCGCCGTCTGTGAGTTCGAGCCCCGCGTCGGGCTCTGTGCCAACAGCTTGGGGCCTGGAGCCTGCTTCGGATTCTGTGTCTCTCCATCTCTCGGTCCCTCCCCTGCTCATGCTGTCTCTCTGTCTCTCAATAATAAATGAACATTAAAAAAATTTTTTAAATAAAAAAATTATTAAGTGCTGTACAAATATCACTGCCACCAGCAGAACTGGCCAGTTCTCATCACTTTCCTTCCTCCCACGAGTGCTGTGAAAATCCTAAGGAACTTCACCCGAAAAGACCCCATGTTGTTTCAGGACTGGTCACTAGGTGTTGCTATTTGTTGGGATAACATATTGTTAATTTTCTCCCGTGACTCCAGAAAGCCTGTATTTCTTGTAGATACGGAGGCGGGGTTTTTTCTCTATTTGATTTTGAGAATTACCTTGTGTTTCCCATAATGTATACATAGTCAGTAAAGGAGACTATATTTCCTGAGACTTCGCTTCTGTTTTCCTTCCTCCGGTGCCCCTGACTTTAACAATCACCCACCTCCCTGCAGTGCAGTTCACTCCCCAGTCACTATTTCCTTCCTTCAGCCAACGTTTGTTGAGCATCATATACGGGCCAGGAACTGGACTGCAGACACCAGAGAGAACAGACCAAGCAGCATCTGCCACACAGCTCGCTCTGATGCTTGTCCTCAGACAACAGCCCCCATTTCCAAGTGTCTGTTGGGAAGGGGACTAACAAAACCTTTCTGTCTGTCCTCACGCTGAAAGCCCCAGAGGTGGCTTCCCTGAAGTTCACCTGCCTCTCTGTATTCACCTTGAGCACTGGCTCTTGACTTGAATGGAGCTCTCTCAAGTCATCAAGCTCTCAACCGGCACTTCCCGGACCCCCTCCTTCCTCCCCTCTGCCAACCGGGGGCCACACCCGAGCTTTGCACTGGGTCTTGCCCTTATCTCCACCCCCAAAGCAACCACCAACAGTCAGGTCATCAGTGCCCTCGGCCTGGGCCGTGGTGAGAGACCCCAAACTGGCTTTCCTGCCTCCATTTCTTCTCTCCTACAAATGCCTTGCCCTAGTGACAGAGTGCTTCTTGTGAAGGGTGCTCACCACCATGTGACCCCACCTCGATTCTTTATTCTAGAATATTTAAACCTCTCCCTAGCATCTAAAACTTTTCTCTGTCACCAGACTCCAAGCTACATAACCTGCATCCTACTTCTAAATTAACAAAAAGTGGGTAAAGAAATATTTCTGTGCCAGGCATTGGCTGAGGCACATGGGCTACAGACATGAGCAAGACCGGACCCCTTCTCTCAGGATAAGCAGGTTATAAAATACCTGTCATAGACTGAATCGTGCCCCTCTCCCACAAATTCACATGTTGAAGCCCTAACCCGTGGTTCCTTAGAAGGTGAAAGTGCTCAAGGTGAGTACAGAGAGGCAGGTGAGCTTCGGGGAAGCCATCTCCGGGGCTTTCAGCGTGGGGACAGACAGGAAGAGTCTTTAAATAGGTAAGGAAGGTAAAATGAGGTCATATGGGGGGGCCCTAATCCGGTATGACTGCTGTCCTTCGAGGAAGAGGGGGTGACACCAGGGAGAGCAGCCTCGGAAGGAACTGACCCTGCCAGCACCTTGACCCCAGGCTTCCGAGTCTCCAGAACTGTGCTGAAATAAATGTCTGTTGCTTAAGCAACCCCGTCTGTGGAATTTTATGACACCTGACCTAGCAAACTAAGACAATAAGTAAATACAAAAAATCTTTGGAGGAAGGGCGCTCGCCTGTATATGGGGACCACACAAGGAGTGGTCAACTCTCTCTCTTCTGTAAGCCCAGGGCTGCATTCTTCCTCATCGTTCTCCTAATATGTCCAGTTTTCTCCAGTATCCGTGGCTCTGCTCTGTTTCGTCCCTTGTACAGTCTCCTTCCTGCTCCACCGCTGCCGCCAGCGTTCACCGTCGAGGCCAAGGACAATGTCACCACAGTCTTTGCTCTGTTCTGAACTTGATTTCACTTGTCTCTCCTTTTTGCTCCTGTACCATTTTCCAGGTGCCTTTCCTGTAGTCCTCATCCCCCTCATATTTATTTCTGTATCTCTGTAGTTTGGCCAACTCTTCCCAATTATAAATGCTTTGATGTACGGAAATGTCTCTCACTTACCTTCATGTCCCTCATGGCACCTGTTACCGGGACTTAACACACAGAAGATGCTCAGTAAATATGTATCTAACTGGAGCAAGGGGGAAACTCTGCTAGAATAAAGGAAGCCAATCATTTTTAAATTCTTGTTGAATGTTTATTTAGTTTTGACGGGGAGAGAGAGAGAGAGAGAGAGAGAGAGAGCGAGCGAGCATGAGCGGGGGAGGGGCAGAGAGAGGGTGAGACACAGAATCCGAAGCAGGCTCCAGGCTCCAAGCTGTCAGCACAGAGCCCGACGCGGGGCTCGAACTCACGAGCTGTGAGATCACGACCTGAGCCGAAGTCGGACGCTCAACCGACTGAGCCACCCTGGCACCCCTTACCTGAACTTTTAAGGAGAATACGGTTGTTCCTTCTTTCCTGTAAAACAAAGGCAAAAGCTACTGGGTTCTTTTCTGTTCTCTTGACGTCCTGACTCAGCCCCCTCATGATTTTGCAGCTTCATCAGATTGCCAATGTTTCCTCTCCTGTGAACAAAGTATTTGGCCACATCTTGGCAGTCAAAGCTGTGAGCTTTTATTTTGTTTGTTTTTGAGAGAGAGCACGAGCTGAGGAGGGACAGAGACAGAGAGAGAGAGAGAGAGAAGGAGAGAGAGAATCATAAGCATACTCCACCCCCAGTGCAGAGCCCAACATGGGGCTTGAACCCACGACCCTGGGATCATGACCTCAGCTGAAATCAAAACTCAGACGTCTAACTGAGCCACCCAGGGGCCCTAAAGCCATAGGTTTTCAATTTACAGAAGTAGGGCTTTAGGTTTAATGGGGATAATCAGGAGACTGAAGACTCCAACCTTTCTGAGTCTTCAAATGTGGTTTATATGGATCTAGATGAGATTTGGATGAAACAGGCACACTGGCCGCGAGCAAACCTATAGGATCTAAGTACTGAGGAGCGAACCCGGAGGGGCTGAATGGGAACCCCTAACTACAAGTCTAACATTTTCTGCCCTCTGGAAATGCGGCCTCTCTTCCGGAGGTGATTTTCCCCTTTTCCCGAGGTCTGCCTTCACCTTCAAACCCGAGGGAGCCCAGAGAACAGCTTCAGAATTCCCCCCCTCATTCTCAATCACAAACAAGTGGTTTCACCCGTAAACGTTCTCCTCTTCTCCCCTGCTAGCTAGACCTTTATTTTAAAACTGTAATTAAAATATCTCTCAGAAATGTCGAGAACTCAAGCATGAGTAATCCTGGAGTTCAATAGGAACAGAGGCTGTATTGCTCTATTGTGCTCGTAACACAGTCGTCTTCGTGTAAACTGAAGCTGGGAGACCCTGTGCTCGTCAACTCGTGGGAATTCTGCCGCACAGTGAAAACGTGAACCACAGTTACGACCGACGGTGTCAGCGAATCTCACGGACCTAACGTCGAACGCAAGAAGCTGCTCACAGAGTCCGACCTTGGTAACTATTTCATTGTTACCAAGTTCGAGAATGGGCAAAGGGAATCTCCCGTGACGGTGAGGTTTACATGAGCAGATTCACGTAAAGTCCTCGGAAAAGTAAACGACTGGAAATCAGTCCATAAGTGTGAGCCACTTTTGTTAGAATGAGAGACGTTCAGTGAAACCCCTCTGAAATGAACGGTGCACGTTCAATGGTCCCAATGAGGAGCCTGAAGGTAACCCCGTGGGAGAACCGCACAGGAGCCTCACTGAGGAGCTCGGCTCTTGCAGGCAGAGGTGATGTCAGCGGGGAAACGGGCTCCCGGAAGGGCAGGAGGCAGAGGGGTTGGGAGAACAACAGGACCCATCGCACGGCTCAGGCAAGGGGTGGGACGGGGGTGGTAGCAAGTTACTTCTGAGAGGAGTGGGACGGAAGGAGCAGGAAAGCTTGTAGCAGAAGCTCCAGAGAGGGATTTCGGGGACACCCACGCCCCGAATAAGTAAAATCTAGGGCCGGCGCTTGTTATAGCTTCAGAAAGCCACATCCTTGCTTTGGAAACAGCTCCAGGAAACGCCCCCCAGCCTGTTCCAACCAGATCCCTCCCTCTTAAGATTCAGGAAGGGCCCTGGGCCTCTGCTCCCGTATTTTCCTGAGGCATCTGCCCACTCAGTCTTCCATGCCTTCACGCTCCAGCCTCGCTTCGTGTTCTCCAGGAAGAATGCACACATGCTCAGGAGTGTTGAATTTGTTTCAAAACGTTGGAACATTCGTTTCTACCTGCTGCTCTTTCCCGCCTACTCTCCTTTTACTCAGGAAGTTTCTGATCCCAAGAGACTTAAAGAGTGGCTTGGGAGTTGATAGCAGATGTTATCAAGAAGGCTTTGATACTGGTTTTTAAAGTACTATTTTCTTTAGATTTATCTTTCCATATATAAATGTAAAAATGTCTCCATAAAGTGCCCCACTGCACTTATAAACTATCATTCTCAAATTAATGGACAATCATAATGAAAAAGTAATTATAACCCTCTGTAATTATAACGGCACCATTAAGTTCTTCACGCCTCAAGACTTGTTCTACATGAGAATGAGGGTTTCAACAGCGTGGCTCATCACACAGTTGCACAGATGCTATTTGAGGTTCTCACCCTGATTGTGTTTCCTTCTTCCTCACCCCCAGATAAAAGAAGTATGATGCAGGAAAGGCATGAGCACAGAGGATCGAGTATAAACTATTCACGCATTTTTTCAAAAGAAAGAACTAATTCAAATTATGTTTTGGTAGTAGAAAAGGGGACGCTTAGGCAAAACTTGCGGACTGGTTGGCGTTCCTCTAGATAAATAGGGGAAGCCTCGATCTTTCACTCCGCCAAACACGAAAATCGCTAGGGTGAGGGGACGCATTGGGTTGGCTCCGACAGTGTGTGCTTCTGAGAAGCCGTCTCACAAAACCCGACCCCAGTGAACTCCTGAGCCATTCATCACAAAGACTTTAAAAACATAGGGTATACTTTGTCTCTGATATATTGGGTCAACTTTGTCTATATAGTTATGGTTTTGTATGATAAGACCCAAACGGAGAGATTTCCACGAGCATACTAAAATTGTATGCAAAATCGTGTGTGTACATGCATGTGCGCGCTTTGTCTTGTGGGGACGGATGTATATCCTTCATCACGTTCTCAAAAGGAGCCACAACTGAAATAAGGTTAAGAATCACTGACCTCCGGGTGAGGTTCAGAGAAACAAGACAAACCAAACCAAAACAAACCCGGAGAGCCTAAGAGCAAAGCCCACAGTTCACACAAAGACAGTCACAGGGTGGGTGGAGGGGACCACACAATAAAGGTGCTGAAGCATTAAACTAGCAAATAGCTGTGCAGAAGCAGAGAGAGCCGTCAGTCCCCACCAGACAGGGTTTGCATATTGTGGATGCTCTGAGCTCGGTTTGCCAGAATTGATTTTTTCGAGTCAGGCTCACAAATCATTCGGGTCAAGACTGTCCTCCCAAGCCCTTGGAGAAAGGGAGAAAGCCCGCGTGGACCGCAGGTGGGGAAACAGTCCAGCCAGGAGGGAAAGGTTGCTGGGGGGACGAGGCCTGGAACAATGCTGGGCTTAAACCTTATGGAGGCATGAGACAGGGCACCCATTGTTTAGACGGATCATTTCAAGCCTTTTCCGTTTGTTTGTGGTGTGCCTAGAGGCCGTCCTTCCCAAGTGGCACCTTTTCTTGAGGGATGGGTCTCAGGAGCCTGGAGGGGGAAGGGGAGGAGAAGGATTCACCTCCCCCTGGGCTCACCTCCCCCTGGACTCACCTCCCCCTAGATTCACCCCCCACCGCCCTGGATTCACCTCCCCCCCGGACTCATCTCCCCTAGATTCACCTCCCCCTGGGCTCACCTCCCCCTGGTTTCACCTCCCCCTGGACTCACCTCCCCTTGGACTCACCTCCCCCTGGATTCACCACCCCCTGGACTCACCACCCCTGGACTCCCCTCCCCCTAGATTCACCTCCCCCTGAACTCACCTCCCCCTAGATTCACCTCCCCCTGGACTCACCTCCCCCTGGTTTCACCTCCCCCTGGACTCATCTCCCCTAGATTCACCTCCCCCTGGGCTCACCTCCCCCTGGATTCACCACCCCCTGGACTCACCTCCCCCTGGTTTCACCTCCCCCTGGACTCACCTCCCCCTGGTTTCACCTCCCCCTGGATTCACCACCCCCTGGACTCACCTCCCCCTAGATTCACCTCCCCCTGGACTCACCTCCCCCTGGGCTCACCTCCCCCTGGTTTCACCTCCCCCTGGACTCACCTCCCCCTGGACTCACCTCCCCTTGGACTCACCTCCCCCTGGACTCACCTCCCCCTGGGCTCACCTCCCCCTGGTTTCACCTCCCCCTGGACTCACCACCCCTGGACTCCCCTCCCCCTAGATTCACCTCCCCCTGAACTCACCTCCCCCTAGATTCACCTCCCCCTGGACTCACCTCCCCCTGGTTTCACCTCCCCCTGGACTCACCTCCCCCTAGATTCACCTCCCCCTGGACTCACCTCCCCCTGGTTTCACCTCCCCCTGGACTCACCTCCCCCTGGTTTCACCTCCCCCTGGACTCACCTCCCCCTGGTTTTACCTCCCCCTGGACTCACCTCCCCCTAGATTCACCTCCCCCTGAACTCACCTCCCCCTAGATTCACCTCCCCCTGGACTCACCTCTCCCTAGATTCACCTCCCCCTGAACTCACCTCCCCCTAGATTCCCTCCCCCTGGACTCACCTCCCCCTGGTTTCACCTCCCCCTGGACTCACCTCCCCTTGGACTCACCTCCCCCTAGATTCACCTCCCCCTGGGCTCACCTCCCCCTGGTTTCACCTCCCCCTGGACTCACCTCCCCCTGGTTTCACCTCCCCCTGGACTCACCTCCCCCTAGATTCACCTCCCCCTGGACTCACCTCCCCCTGGTTTCACCTCCCCCTGGACTCACCACCCCTGGACTCCCCTCCCCCTAGATTCACCTCCCCCTGAACTCACCTCCCCCTAGATTCACCTCCCCCTGGACTCACCTCCCCCTGGTTTCACCTCCCCCTGAACTCACCTCCCCCTAGATTCACCTCCCCCTGGACTCACCTCCCCCTGGTTTCACCTCCCCCTGGACTCACCTCCCCCTGGGCTCACCTCCCCCTAGATTCACCTCCCCCTGGGCTCACCTCCCCCTGGTTTCACCTCCCCCTGGACTCACCTCCCCTTGGACTCACCTCCCCCTAGATTCACCTCCCCCTGAACTCACCTCCCCCTAGATTCCCTCCCCCTGGACTCACCTCCCCCTGGTTTCACCTCCCCCTGGACTCACCTCCCCCTGGTTTCACCTCCCCCTGGATTCACCACCCCCTGGACTCACCTCCCCCTAGATTCACCTCCCCCTGGACTCACCTCCCCCTGGGCTCACCTCCCCCTGGTTTCACCTCCCCCTGGACTCACCTCCCCCTGGACTCACCTCCCCTTGGACTCACCTCCCCTTGGACTCACCTCCCCCTAGATTCACCTCCCCCTGAACTCACCTCCCCCTAGATTCCCTCCCCCTGGACTCACCTCCCCCTGGTTTCACCTCCCCCTGGACTCACCTCCCCCTAGATTCACCTCCCCCTGAACTCACCTCCCCCTAGATTCACCTCCCCCTGGACTCACCTCCCCCTGGTTTCACCTCCCCCTAGATTCACCACCCCCTGGACTCACCTCCCCCTAGATTCACCTCCCCCTGAACTCACCTCCCCCTAGATTCACCTCCCCCTGGACTCACCTCCCCCTGGTTTCACCTCCCCCTGGATTCACCACCCCCTGGACTCACCTCCCCCTAGATTCACCTCCCCCTGGACTCACCTCCCCCTGGTTTCACCTCCCCCTGGACTCACCTCCCCCTAGATTCACCTCCCCCTGAACTCACCTCCCCCTAGATTCCCTCCCCCTGGACTCACCTCCCCCTGGTTTCACCTCCCCCTGGACTCACCTCCCCTTGGACTCACCTCCCCCTAGATTCACCTCCCCCTGGACTCACCTCCCCCTGGTTTCACCTCCCCCTGGATTCACCACCCCCTGGACTCACCTCCCCCTAGATTCACCTCCCCCTGGACTCACCTCTCCCTAGATTCACCTCCCCCTGAACTCACCTCCCCCTAGATTCCCTCCCCCTGGACTCACCTCCCCCTGGTTTCACCTCCCCCTGGACTCACCTCCCCTTGGACTCACCTCCCCCTGGATTCACCTCCCCCTAGATTCACCTCCCCCCGGACTCACCTCCCCCTGGTTTCACCTCCCCCTGGACTCACCTCCCCTTCGACTCACCTCCCCCTGGATTCACCTCCCCCTGTTCACCTCCCCCTGCACTCACCTCCCCCTAGCGCCTCACTGCTGATTATCTCTTGTTTCTGGTTCTCCTGGCATTTTTGTAGCCCTGAACTTGGAGCACTCGCCTCTCTTCTCCCACCACCTTATCCTTCTTCCTCCGCGTTTGACTTTTGTAGTAAGGGGAATAGGTTACATTTGCATTTTTCAGACCCCTTTGGAGGAACGACCCTTGTGTGAAACACTAGTGTATTGAGCTTCCCTGCTGTCAACTTGTACAAAACTAATCATCTTGAGGACCAACTTGTAGTACGTGCTGTGTATTTATACACCTTTTTAGCATAATTTTTTAAAAAGTAGTAGGATGAACTGACAACATTGGGGTCCAATTAGAGTTTATTTGCATCAGAAGTGACCTGGCCCAAAGGCTCACCTACTGTCAAGCGAGCAGTAGGCAACGGCGGCAGGTGAAGGCAGCAGGTGGTGAAGGCGGCAGGTGAACAAGGCAGCAGGTGAAGGTCTCTACGCCTCTGTCCATTCTGAGTTGCTCTTACTCGATCACTTCATTTACTTGTTCATTAACTGAACACATAGTAGGCACCGGAGTCCTCTTTTTGGGGTATATTCCTGCCTTCCAAGGATGGAAGATTCTTGTAAGGAGAGACAAGTATGTAACTGTGTGAGGTGGTGCACAGGGGGGCTATTGACTCATCAGGTATGAAGTCTCCCGTTGGCCTAGAGGACATGAGTCGTTTCCTCTCTATGAAGTCACATCTGGGAGGGGCTTGAGGGTCGAGTAGGGATGTGTGGTGGAGGGAGAGGCAGAAGGAGAACATTCCAGTGCCGAGAAAAACACATGAAGACACTCAATAAGAAAAGACTGGGAAGACAGTGGTGCTAGAAAGTCCAGCCCTCGGAACCTTCTAGCAAGGAAGTAGATTTTGTCAGAGGGGTGAGGAGACAGGTAATGATGGGTAGAAGTGGAGAGGGAAAAAGTGGAGGGTGAGTCTACAAAGATAGCTGGAGGTTCCTAGTAGGAAAACCCATATCTGCTACAGAATTGCATTTTATCCCCAAACGTTTGTCATCATGTTACAATTTCACATATTCATTTATTGCTTTCTTGTTTATTTTTTGCCCCCCCCCCCCACTTTGGAACACAACATGAGGATAACAGCGTTTTCAAGTGTAGCAATGATAGCCATCACATGTTTCATTTTGTCCTAAGTACTTGTCTACATTAACTTATTTAGACCTTATACCAATTTTATGAGATAGGTACTATCGTTGTCCCCATTTTAAGATAATGAAACGAAAGCACAGAGAGGTTAACCAAATTACGAGGGCCACACAGCTAGTAAGTGATGAAGCTGTGTGAATTAGTTAAGAGAGATTTGGACAAATACTGGAGAGTAATGTGCTGTGTGTCCCAAGCTAGTGGCAAGGAATCCAGTCTGGAGGATGTTATAGCAATCCAAAAAAGGGATCTTGTGTTGAGACAGAGCTAAGATGTAAAAGTGCATCAAAAGTATTCTGTGTGGGGGCACCTTGGGCTCAGTAGGTTAGCACTCGACTTTGGCTCAGGTCATAGTCTTGCGGTTCATGGATGGAGCCTCACGTCAGGCTCTGTGCGGACAGCTCGAAGACTGGAGCCTGCCCCCTCTCTCTCTCTGCCCCTCTCCTGTTGTGCTCTCTCTCTCTCTCTCTCAAAAATAAATAAATATTTAAAAAAAGTATTCTGTGTCAAAATCCTGTCTCTCATCTGCTTGTTACCGGATCCAAAGCAGTCTGAGTTTTCCAGGATGACTTCATCATAGATTAAAGCTTTGATAAAGAATGTCGACTGAACCTGGGTGAGCATTGACTCTTGGTTTTGGCTCAGGTCATGATCCCAGGGTCATGGGATGGAGCCCCGAATTGGGCTCCTTGCTGAGCGTGGACCCTGCTCGAGATCCTCTCTCTCTCTCTCTCTCTCTCTCCCCCCCCCCCCCCCCGCAGCCCCACTCCCTGGCTCGCACACACTCTAAAAAAATAAAATAATAAAATAAAAAAATAAAGTGGGGTGTGGTATTTCCTTAGTGAATGAATATAAAAGAAAAGATGTTCTTTTATAGGGGTTCAGGCAGGGGGTGCTGCTCACAAGGAGACCTTGCATTTGCTCTGCCGAAGAAGGTGGCTTTCTGAGAGCTTAATGAGCAAGTTGGGGTTGGATGTCACGCCTTCAGGCACTGGTCTCAATTTACTTAGCTGGTGCATAGACAGGATATTTTTGCCTTATTCGTTCAACAAACCTTGTTTGGGCACTGTCACCTGCTGGGATTGTGCTGAGTGCTTGCAATCAGAGCCAAATAAAACGTGGTTGGTGAGTTCAGGAAAGTTCTCTCTGGCCCCTTTATCAGTCAAGCTCCAGCCAGGAATAAGAAGCAACACCAGTTATCCTAACGAAGAGGAATTTGTGCAGGGGGTTGGTTTCCTGGGCGATGGGCATCTGGGGAGGCAAGGGAGGCATGGCTGGGAATCCAGGCAACACGAGTGAAGCACGAGGCCGGGGAGCAGGGTCGAACCTGGGAACCCGTCCCAACAGCCATTCCCAAGGCGAAGGGTCACCCCAGGTGATGCGACAGAGGAGGAGGCAAGTCCTGTCAGCCTCCAGGCTGCAGTCTTCCCTCATGACCCCTCCGATGCCCCCAGTGGGGGCGGGGGGCAGTGTGCAGAGGGGAAGAGTCTGCAGGGCTCAGGCGGGGAGACAGCAAGGCCAGCAAATCAGTCATTCTGGAAGAGAGTCCAGTCTGGGTCTGAGCTGGAACCGAGACATGCCTGAGCTGCAGGCCTCCGAGTTGGAACGCCCAGAATTTGACTCTCTTGCACCCGCCTTGGGGCCTTTGCCCGGGGGGTTCCTTCTGTCTTGGAACACTTTTCCCCAGCCCTTTTGTTTTCACTTTTTTTAAGCCTCTGCCCCAAAGTCCCATCTTGATGATTGTAATCGAAACCCTACCACTGCCCCCATTCTTTTATCCTGCCTTATTTTTTCCCTAGAATATTTATCATGGTGGAAAATAAACATGTCACGTTATAACAAATAAACGTTTGTCATCATGTTACAATTTCACATATTCATTTATTGCTTTCTTGTTTATTTTTTGCCCCCCCCCCCCACTTTGGAACACAAAATCCTCCTGGGTGGGAATTGTTGTCTCTTGTTTCCCCACGGGCCGAGAGCAGTCGATGCCATCCGGATAGCTGTAGAACGAACACGGGAATGAGGGATGCTTAGTTGAGGAAGAATAAGAAGGTTGTGTGGGGCAAAAGGCTAATAAGACTAGTAAGAAAAGACTCATAAGGAAAGTGCTGTGTCTGTCGAGATACCTGATCGCTCTCCCACGTAGGAAGGAGCAGCTGCAGGAAGAAAATGCAGCAGGTGTGTCGCAAACAGTATCTACAAGGTGAGCCCAGGTGCCAAAGCGGGATCAGGGCTGGGGACAGGACACCGGCCAGCGACTCCACATCGAGGCCTCGGACATTGTAGGTACACAGGTTTCTGGCCAGGCCAGCGGCACGGTCTCATAAACCGTGTGCGCTTGGGTTTGTTGGAGTGAACGATGAAGAAGGTGTGAAGGGGGAGGGCTCAGCGGAGGCCGCCCCTCTTTGTAAATGCAGAGCCAGTGTTCCGTTCGCCAGAGATCCTTCCAACATTCTTTGGGCCACACTCCGCTAATATGAAAATTCTACCGGACTGCCACGAGGAAAAAAGAGTAAAAGATACAGAACACGACTCAAAAAAAAAAAAAAAAAAAAAGAAAAGAAAAGAAAAAAAACAACAACCCACTACAGAAAAGTACTTTGAAAGTACCTGCGGTGAAGCGAGCAGTGTGGCTCAACGGCATCTCCTGCTTTGTTCTCAGGTAAAATCCCAGACCCCTGCACCTGTAAGTTATTCCCCACAACCATGTGGACATCATCTCAGCCTCTCTGATTCAGTCCTACGCACTGTCCATTTAATTTTTTTAAATGTTTTCATTTATTTTTGAGACAGAGACAGAGCGTGAGCAGGGGAGGGGCAGAGAGAGAGGGAGACACAGAATCCGAAGCAGGCTCCGGGCTCTGAGCTGTCAGCACAGAGCCCGACGCGGGGCTCGAACCCATGAATGGTGAGATCATGACCTGAGCTGAAGTCGGACGCTCAACCGGCTGAGCCCCCCAGGCGCCCCTCCATTTAACTTTTAACAATACCCTTGGCACATCTGTGGTCTTGCTTCCTGTTTCTGTTTCTCATTGTAACACGTCAAGGAAAGTGTACAAAGACGCATAGCGTCGACACAGTATATTGATAGTCCAAAGTTCTATGCATACTTCTGTAGGAGGAAAAAGTTGTATTGCTGTATTTAAGGAATCTTTCTTTTAGAAATGTTTACGGAATGTTGCTTATGTGCAACGGGGTTGCCAGATTTAGTAAATAAAAGTACAGGATGCTCAGTTAAATTTGAACTTCAGATCAACAGTAAATACTTTCTTACTAGAACTACGTCCCATGCAATGTTTGGGATGTACTCGTGATGTAGGTGGGCCAGGTCCCAGGACCCAGAGGGGACCCCACAGAACCAGCCAAGAGGGTCCGTGGCTGCATGCGGGATGGAAATCAGATGCCAGCCAGGAGGCAGTGAGGGCAGAATCTACCGAATAACGCCAAGTGGTGTGAGTATAGTGGGCAGAGCGTCTGGGAGACTCAGATGGAAGGGAGTCCCCCCACCACTTGGGGTTGGGGGTTTATACTGGAAAGGGGTCCAGGGTAAATGTTCTTTCAGGAATCCAGGGTGGGGTCCAATTGAAAGCAAGTGGCAGGTGAACAGCAGGTGTTATAAATCACTGAAGCCGGGGGGGGGGGGGCGGGGTATTGATGCCAGTGTCAGCCGAGTTTGACAGACACAGAGCTGGAAACAGGCTTGGGGGCGGTCTCTTACGTTATCAGGTGTCGGGGGCCTAGGACGAAACACAGAGAACGATGAAGTTCTCCCCCCTCCCCCCTTGGGGTGGGAACATAGCTTTCTCGGTTTACTCGGATACCAGGTGAAACATGGCGCATGAGTGAGTGGGGCCTCGCAGAGAAACAGATGGAGCCCGTTGTTCAGCTTCCCTACCTTCTTTGTACTGAAGATAATAGGACGTCCCAAGTTGACTGGGCATCCTGCGTTTTATCTGGCAACTCAGTATTTGCAACGTGGTCTGTCGCGGGATAGAAACACAGAAGAATCAGAAAAAACTCTAGGCTCTGCCACGTCTCCTCAAGGCAGATATAACCACCCTGTACCGTGCTTGACTTCAAATGTTTTGAAGAGTGGGCTACCTGCACAGGAAGTGACTTCTTACTAACTAATCAGGATCCTGGTACAGAGAAGGCGTATTCCTTCTCTTTAAGGCTTATATCCACTGTTTTTACAGGTTAAGTTTTGCCTTGACCTTCCCAGCCTGTAGTTAATTTCTTCATAGGAAATTAAGTTTGTATCACCGAGACTCAGAGCTGAAAATTCATTTTATTGTTTACCTGGTGGTTAGATTTGCAAGTCGGGAGCAGTGCTGTGTGTCTCTATTTCGGTTACCCAACCTTGAGTGAAACCTGTATTCAAGAGGAAAGGCTTGCTTTCCGGCCCCTGTCGAGGTTTGGCAGGTGAAGCTTTCTCTGGCTTGAGCATTTCTGCTTAGCTGTGATGTTAGGAGGAAAACACGGGGAGGCTCGCGCACCCATCAGGTGTGTGGATTGCTCGCTGGTTTTGCAGAAAGACAAACAAGGTTTGGCATTTGCAGTTACGAACTTGTATACAAGCCCTTCAGAACACACCCACACACAAAGGGGCGCCTGGGTGGCGCAGTCGGTTAAGCGTCCGACTTCAGCCAGGTCACGATCTCGCGGTCCGTGAGTTCGAGCCCCGCATCGGGCTCTGGGCTGATGGCTCAGAGCCTGGAGCCTGTTTCCGATTCTGTGTCTCCCTCTCTCTCTGCCCCTCCCCCGTTCATGCTCTGTCTCTCTCTGTCCCCAAAATAAATAAACGTTGAAAAAAAATTAAAAAAAAAAAAAGAACACACCCACACAAACTGTTCAGTTAATGAGTACTACGCCAAGTTTCCCTGTCGTTTTACAGGTGGAATTTCACTGGTGTAGGCCTTAAAGGGGCCTGAAATAGAAGTATCTGATTATTATACGACGTGTCCCTGTGGAAATCACATTTCACTTGAATTCCACAAGAGAAAAGAGGTGAACAAACCCTATGTTATTTCTACTCGCAAGTGTTTACTTGCAGAGGATATGAACCCATGTTGAACATATTTCCATGGGATGCAACACGGACAAACCTACCCTGAAAGTGGATTTAGGGGAGGTGGGGGAAATGGAGAGATGCTGTTTCACGGGTGTTGAGTTTCAGTCTGGGGAGATGAGAAAGTTCTGGGGAGGGAAGGGAGTGATGGGTATACACGTTGCATATGCAGCAATGCCACCGCAGTGCGCGTTTGGACGTAGCCAAAATGGCAAATTTTATGTTTTATATATTTTACCACAATAACGAATTAGACCAGAATACCAAAAGTTACATTTTTAAATATTCTGGGTAACCTGAAACATTTCTGGGGCGGCCACCCTTTTAGGAAGAAAGCACCACCTTAACCGTAGTTAGGAGTCCTCTTTCACGTTCAGTGATACGGTTGGATCATAGGAGATTGAGATCTTCACAAAAGTACCTTGCCTACGGGGCCTTGCAGCAGTTGGGAATTATTAATTGGAGAGCCCTGGCTGACCTTAACTACCACTCAGTACATAATCTTTAATTAATATAACTCTACACTAAGTGGCTAGCGTTCCAAGGAACACGCTGCCGTGACTGCCTCCAAGCAGGCCGGTTCACTGTGCCACGTGACTGCATTAGTGTGTCCAAACGGTGGAAGGCACACTTGTGGACCTGCGGCTGCCGCGGCCCTTGGGGAGGCCGGTTGTTTCCATTTATGTTTATGAACAAATAAGGATAAAGAAAACACCCAGGTATGAATGGGAGTGTGGAAAGTGTAAATAAACTTTTAAACTAACCTTATTAGCTCTGCTAATTAACCCACTTATCTGTCAGAGCCAGGTGGTGAGTAAGGAGGGAACAAAAAGATATTTTTCCTTAAAACGTTTTCTCCCAGTTCTGAATACAACTACGCAGCGGTCATGATTTTGCAAAGGCTGATGCCGAAGGCCAGGTGGCGGGTGGGAGGGAGCTCAGCAGCACACTAGGGGGTCTCACAGGGGTCTGGGGGGGGGTACCGCACTCCCTCCACACCAGAAAAATTGGGGAGCCCGCTGGGAGGGAGATCAATAGTCCTGTCTCTGGGACCACTGAACTCCATCCGGGTGGACTCTCTTCCTCTCCTGTGCGTAACAAGGAATTTGGAATAGACCATTTCCCAAGTCTCCTTCCAGATTTATATGCTGATTATACAATTTGCCCCACCCGCCAGCCCCATGATAACTGAGGCAGTTTTCCTGATGGGACCAGGCAGCAGTGGCCCTCCTGTCCTTGGCCTGGAAGGACATGCTGACTCCAGAGCTCTGGTGACAAGAGATGGATGCTGTAGAGTGAGCAGGGGACCAGTGTCTTAGGGGGTGGTGTCGTTTCACTGGGAACAGGAACCCACTACAACTAACCCGAGTAACACGGGGACTTTACTGGAAGGACACAGAATTTTCAGAATTTAAGGACAGGAAGTTGAGCTGGACCTCACAAGGGACTGGAAATCCAACGCTGGAAAGCTGGGCACAAAGATGGAACACCGCTCCGATAACTCGGTCTTCCCTTCTCCCCTCTTTCCTCTAGTATCTCCTGCTTTTGTTCCACCAGCTCCAACACCCTGCTCATACCTAGAACCTAATCCCAGGTTTACAGGGCATTTCTATCTCAACACGAAAGAGACCAACTGCAGCTCCATTGGTGACCAAAACCCATGCTGCAGAGACTCTCAGCTGTTTGGGTTTGAGACAGGTCGACTTCAGTTTGCCATGCCAGTGAGTCTGGAGCATGTGGCTCAGTGCCCACTCAGCAGGGGCTCTGGGAGCAGATGCCCTTGAACAAGGACGTGCTATGCATACACTCCTCAAGCTTACTTCGGTTGCAAGCAGAAGCCTTCCCTGGCTCGTCAAGCAAAAGAATGTTTTGGAAATACACAGGGATTATCACCTGTAATCAAAGGAGGCAGGGCAGGTCCTGGTCCTCAGCAAACGGTGTTAACAGACCTTTTCTTTCGAGCACAGCCATTTATGTGACTGTTCTAAGGGTTACCTTCTGTGTTTTCCTGTGCCATATGTTAAATTCCTGGAGGTGGGGGAAGACCACGAAGGGCCTGGTTGAGGATGTGTCCATTTCTGGACTCATCTGTTTTACAGGGACATGACCAACCTGTCCCACTTTTCCTAGGACCATCCCAGTGTTTTAAGTGCCAAAATTCTAGTGTCCTGGGATCCCCCTCAGTCCTGGGCAAACCAGGACACTTGGTCACCTAAGAACATGGTCACTTGTACGAGGTATATGGTCCTTTGAGGGGACCTCTCTATTTATTAGAGGCATTTCTACCACAAGCAAACAATCGTGGTGAGCTATATGGAAACATTTCATGACATTTCGCGGAGTGCCTGTTACATTCTACTTCTTGATGGGGGGGGGGGGTGGTGCACGCATGTGTGTACACAAACACACGCGCGCACACACGCTCTTCCCAGTCTCTCAAGGCCACACCTCTCCACTACATGATTTGGTGATGTCACGCACCACCACAAAGCGACTGCTAACCTCCCCAACGTGGGCAAGCGGGAAGCTGCACCCTGCTGCTGGGTGCGGGGCTGATGTCGTGCCCTGTAGGCAGACTGTCTACATGTTGTCCATTCTTCCTTCTCTGCTGTTGACAATCCTGTCTGTACGTCTCACAACATAACCTGAGAGCGAGAGAAAAAAGTTGTCATACCTTTTCTTCCTAAAGAGGAAAGGGGGGACTTGGCGCGCAAGAAAGTATTGATTAGACACTAGCAGCAAGCAAAACAGCCATAGAGGTAACCGTCCTCCTCCCTGTGGCTGGTAACGAAGCCTCATTACCCTTCTAAGGGCTCAGTAGTTCCAGCGGGCATTTCGGTTGGTTGGGGCGACCCGCCCAATGCGGTGATAGGAGGGGTAAGAGCCCTGCTGGTCCCCCCTTAAAGGCCTCGATCACTGTCTTGGCGTCCCCGATGCAGCCCCCCGGCTCCCCCGTGCGGCCGGGCTCTCTCCGACGCCCCTCTCTCCCGCAGGCCCTCCCGCCTCCTCCGATCTCCAGCGCGCGCTCGTCGCTCCCGACCGTCTCTCCGAGAAGGGGGGCGGGGGACTTGCACCTCCCGTCCCGCAGCGCCGGTCCCTCTCCCCGCCCGCTCGCGTCACCTTCCACCCCGCAAAGCGGAGCTCCGCGTCTGGGCCCCGCGACGCCCCACCGCCGCCACCAGCCCACCAGCCCACCAGCCGGCCGCCCCGAGAACCCCGCGCCCCTGCCCGCGGCCTGGGGGCGGAACTTCCGGTCCCGCGCTCCTACGCCTTCCGGCGCCAGGCGGAAGCCGGCTCCGGGTCCGCGTTGGGGCCGGAGCGTCCCGGACGCCGGTCTCCTCAGTGGACGCGTCTTGGCCACGCCGCCGCCGCCGCCGCCGCCGCGCGACGGGGAGACCGGGTAGGGCCGGGGGGACCGGGGGGACCGGGGCGCCCCGCGCGGGCTGAGGGCGACCGAGCATGGTCGGGGCCGCGGGAGGGGTGCCGTGAGGGGCGGGGGGCGCGGGTGGGAGGGGTCGGGGCGCCCAGCCGCGTAGCCTCGCCGCGGGTCCGTGCTGGCTTCCGGATGTGTGTGCGGGTTGGAGGGACATCGGACGCTCCGGGGACACTCGAGGTCTCCCTTCAGCCGAGTCCCCTTCGGGCTGCACTTCTTTGTCACAGGAATTTAGCAGCCCTTCCTCCGGTCGGGGGCTCGGACCCCAGGCCGCACGTACAGTCGCCCACGCCCCCGACTGAGCCAGCAGGCGCCCGCGGACCGTAGTGCTGTCAGGCTGACCCGCAGTTCTCGTTCTGGAACCCTCCGTGGCGCCAGAGTTTAGCTTGTGCTGCTTCCACTGCCCCGAGCGACCTCGTCAGCACGCTTGGAGCTGCGGAGAGGATCGCAGGGAGCTGTGCCTGCGCTTGTACTGGAGCCCCTATGCGTTAGTGACTCGGTTTACCCAGTGAGGACAGTCTAGGTGCGGTTTCAGCGGATTACACCCACTCCCTAGGATACGGGTTAGTGACTCCGTTTACTCAGTGAGGACGCTCCAGGTGCGGGTGCAGCCGATTACACCCAGTCCCTAGGATACGGGTTAGTGACTCGGTTTACCCAGTGAGGACAGTCTAGGTGTGGGTGCAGCCGATTACACCCAGTCCCTAGGGTTTGGGTTAGTGACTCGGTTTACCCTGCAGATGCGGGTGGAGTGGATTACACCCAGTCCCTAGGATGTAGGTTTGTGACTCGGTTTACCCAGTGAGGACAGTCTAGGTGTGGGTGCAGTGGATTATACCCAGTCCCTAGGGTTCGGGTTAGTGACTCAGTTTACCCAGTGAGGACCCTCCAGATGCGGGTGGAGTGGATTACACCCAGACCCTAGGGTTTGGGTGAGTGACTCAGTTTACCCCGTGAGGACAGTCTAGGTGTGCGTGCAGTGGATTATACCCAGTCCCTAGGATATGGGTTTAGTGACTTAGTTTACCCAGTGAGGACAGTCTAGGTGTGGGTGCAGCCAGTTATACTCAGTCCCTAGGGTTTGGGTTAGTGACTCGGTTTACCCAGTGAGGACCCTCCAGATGCGGGTGGAGTGGACTTCACCCAGACCCTAGGGTTCGGGTTAGTGACTCGGTTTACCCAGTGAGGACAGTCTAGGTGTGGGTGCAGCCGATTACACCCAGTTCCTAGGATATGGGTTAGTGACTCGGTTTATCCAGTGAGGACAGTCTAGGTGTGGGTGCGGCCGATTACACCCAGTCCCTAGGGTTGGCTACCACAAGGCCACAGACTGTGTTGAGTGTTCCCGGAACCATGGTGTCTCACTCACAGTAAACACAGGTGGTTTCTCTAGTGGCCAGGGAGGGGCGTGTCGGCTTACTTTGTCATTACTGCAGCTCATGCTGAGTATTCTCCTCATTGTCTACACTGCATGTGATTTTTATTGGCTGCGCTTCCTGAGGACATCGTACAGCCTCTCACTTAGGTGTAATTAGAGACTCCGACCTGAAAAGGCGAATTGGGTTTTGCCACAAACTGGGCACCCAGCAGGGCAGTCCTCGTGCTGTCACTGTTGGAGGGGACAGCTGCCTAGCGCCTTCCTCCTCTTGGGTGCTAGACTGCGTCGGTGCAGGTCGCCCAGAGACCAGGTTCGGGGGTCTGACTTGCACTAAGTGAACTAGAACGTTCTGTGTTTGTTGGTGCCTCAGTGTATTGCTGACTTGTAAATCCCTCACCGCCCCCCGGCTTTATCAGGTGTAATTGACAGACAAGAACTGTGTGTATTCTAGGCGCACCGTGTGGTACGCATTTTGATGTACATTGTGACATGATGGTCACAATGAAGCTGATGACACGTCACCAGTACCTAACCGTCTTAAGATCTACCTCGTCCAGATCTCAGATCACAGTGTTAGTAACGCTTATGAACTCTTGATGGACTTGAAAATTTGTACTTGAGCTGGGTGTAATCTCCTTATATTTAAGGACATAGCTGATATTTACAGGTGGAGAGCAGTGTCTAGAAATAAACAGTGCTTCAACATGTAATTAAGTATAGTGGGTAATTTCTCAACTAGAAAATGGTAAAATGGCCTGACCTTTATAGTTATTGTGTTGATTGTTGTGTGGATTTCTCTATATATCTTCATTTAATCTGTTTCTTTAAGTTAGACAGTGTTCCTTTTCTGATAAGGCTTGTTCTGAATTGTCCATAAAATCTTGGTTTAAGAAATGTATTCCTCCCCCCCCCCCCAAAAAAAAAAAAGAAATGTATTCCTCCCCCTTTCGCTTGGTTTTTGGGAGATAAAACAGTTGGGAAAGTATGCAGATCTTTAGACTTTAGTTTGCGGCTGAGGAAGTGCTTGTTTTTGAAACACAAGAGCCCGCCCTCTCTGGCAACTGTCTAGTTATATGTCTGAATGATATATTTGAAATTGGATTGCTGTGTGTTCTGGATAATCTCTGGGATTTTTCTTTGTTCTAATCGTTGAGTAAAATTTTAAGTTTTCTGTAGATGAACCCAAGTGTTCTGTAGGATTTAGATACATTTTACACTTTAACCAATAGTGGAAATTTTAATAGGGCTGGGCAAATTACTAGTTATTCTTAACGGATTTATTACTTACTTTTGTTTCTGCGATGGCAAAATGCGTAGCTGTGCGATGGGAGAACTACTAAGACAGCGATGGCCCGGGCTGTTTTTATATTCACGTATTTACACATTGCTTTCCATAGTCACCTGTTTGTAATATGTGCAGTAATTTGCTATATTGGGATTTTGGGCTCTTTGCTCCCTGACTGTCAACCTTATAATTACATAGTCCGCTCTCTGTTACCCGTATACCCCTTTAGAAGGGCACCCCCTGTCGTTTGATGGTATTGATGAAAGGACAGTGTTGATCTGCAGACCTACTGTCCAGCTGCAGGGCCTGTGACGCATGCTGGCTGTCACCAAGATTAGCTGAGGCATCGTCAGCCTCTTCTTTTAGTAGGACTTTCTGCCCTTTCTGTGCTGCTGAGTTAGACCTTTTCTCTCAGTGACTGAGATGACGTTGGCCTCAGCCAAAAGGGCTGTCAGTATAGCCTAGTTCGTTCTGCTGACCTTGATCCCATAAATCTTGGCAAATTTTTTGCCCTCCTGACATGCAGTTATGGCTGTGAACCATTTGTTTACGTTGTTATTGTTTGAAAAACAGTTTAAATACTGAATCATGATTGGATTATATAACTGGACTACACTTACTTTTGCTTGGAGCAAGGCATCACATTAAATTCTACAGGAACCATTCTATTGAAGTGATACAGTTGCAAATACTACAGAAAATACACTGATCGTCATTAGTCTTTGTTCTTGTTATGAGTTTTGTTTGTTGGTTTGTTTTAGTTTGAGATCCTCATGAAAAGAAAAACTGTTCAGTAGGAGATGGGGGGGAGGGGATGTTAGGAGGTGATGGTGGGGGCTTTCTGCAGTGGTTGTATCTCACGTTGTTTACAGTTATCAGTGCTTGGTGGTAATAAAAAGAAGAAAGACGTAGTTGGCTTTATCATTGTTTTAAAATACCTTACAGACAGTGCTCTCCTTTATTGCCTGCGGGGCGTAGAGAGAGAAATTCCTCCTGCCGCTCCCACCTGCCTGCGAGAGACGACCTGGCAAAGGCTCTTGAAGTTGGAAAGTTTACGTGGTCATTGGGAATCGTGGAGAGGCTTGAGGGAAGGATTGAAATGTGAATAAAGAAACAAACATTGAGGTTTATTTTAGCATTGGTATTTTTCGTGGACATTGACGGGAACACGGCGCATACGAGAAGACCAAGCACCGTGTACGAGTGACCTCGTCTTAGTTAAAGCAGAGACGATAGGGCCGACCCGGGAAGTGATGCATTGTCAGGTTCTAGACTTTCCCACAAGAACTAGTGACCACACAGATAAGAAGTATCGGAGTCAACACCGAACATTTAGACCTAGGCAGTGACTGTTGACTGACTTGGTCTTTCTTTCCTGACAAACAGTTACTGGTTCCAGTTTGCTCGGTGCTCCAGCTGGAAAGTACCTTGGGAGATACTCTGACGGCACTCCTTGGAGCCTTGGAGCGTGGCGAATGTTGACCAGCCACGATGGGTGGGCTTCAACTTCCAGACCTCTGTAGCCTCTGCAGGCTCTTATCATCCTGACAGGGGTTGTAATGCCTGTGTCAGCCTGTGCTTGTGACTTAACACGTTTTCATTTGATCTCAGAATAAGCGGTCAGCTTGCGTCCATTCAAGTCACCTCTTCTTTTTTTTTTTCTCTTGGTGGATCGGAGTTTTCTTTTCACACCTGCAGGCTCAGAGGAGATCCTTCTCCAGAGATCTGAGCCCTGAGCACAGCATGGGGGACAGTTTATCCTGCATTACTTCCGCATTCCGCACTACTAGTAATTTGGCGCCCAAGGCAAGCAGGGCAGAAGGAAGAGCCCGGAAGAGGAGTGTCTAAGCTAGGAACTAGAGTCCTGTTAGTCCCGTCCTCTTATGGTGCAGAACTTTACTTAATTTTCCCAACATTCCCCCCTTGGATGCTTTTTTAAAAACATCTTTTTAGTAGGCATCATCCTTTAGCTCTAGGGGTTGGTACTCTCGGAGGGCTAAGATGCGTGTTGCAGTTCCAGGTAATGTTGAGGGACCTGGTCAGGGTTTGTATAACGTCCGCCACATATGCAGGCCCGTTGTCACTGTGTATGGTTAAGGGCAGACCAAACCGAGGCATCATTTCACGTAGAAGAGCTTTGGCCACCTCACGACTTCGTTCCGTCCTGGTCGGGAAGGCCCTGACCCATCCTCAGTACGCGCAGATTATCACGAGGAGGTACCTGAATCCTTTGCTTGGTTTTATATCTGTCAAGTCCACCTCCAAGTCTTGGAAAGGGGTGGGTTTCTGGTAACCGTCAGACCAGGTTTAGGGAGGATATGGTTTGCGTATTTAGAGATTGATGAATTAGCCAGGCCTCAAGTACATAATAAAGCACGAAAGTCTTTATCTGTTGATGGGTCTACAGTGAGAAGTCTTGGCATACAATGGTTGGGGGGAATCCATCCCATTTTCTAGTTGTTTAAATAATCATATGCCCACGGGGTCTTATTATCCCCACAGAATAACAAGCACAGAAGATTGTCTGTACATGAAATACTGTGACAATTTTTCTGAAGTTTACCTCAAGTTGTGTAGGTTAGGCACACAACAAACATTTAAAGGCAGTCGGAGCTAGAATTTAACATCCATAACTGTGCGCTGTTGAAACATAGTTTTTCTCTCTAAAAACCCTCATTTCCAGAGATGGCCAAATCAAGACCAATGCATTTGTAGAACAAGTCACGTCTTAAGAAACCTGGCCTAATTATTTACAAAAGCTCAGCAAGAATAGCGATTGATCCTGAGGATCTGTTAAAGTTTGCTTTCCTGGAACCTTTTATAAGGAATCTCCAGATTGAACTTTTAGTAGCCTCTCCAGGCCAGAAGCCAAGCCAAACACTTGCCATCAGACGGGCCTGCAATACCTGTGGAACTGGGTGAATTCCTCTTCACAAGGTCCCCAAGATATCCTGAGGTTCCTGCACCTGCCAGGAAGTGACCTTCTTTACTGCTGGGAACTCTGTAAGCAAGGTATCCGGCCAGCATTTCCAAGGGCCTTTATCAAGTCAACTCTTAATCTGTAGTCTTTAGTTATCAAAAAAAGCAGAACAGCATCCTTTTTAGGAACACTTAACCTGTTCTGTAATAAATGCCTTGTTAACCCCTCGGGTAAGACTGTCTTTGTACTTTTAGGATCCCTGTACTTTCCGTTTAGGATCCCTGCTTGAAAAGGACTTCCTCCCTGGTCTGTTCACGCAGCTTTGTGTTGGTTGATGTTTCAAGAGTCTAGGTTTTTCATAACCCTTTTTTAAGGGGGTGAGCAAAGCTTAGAAGAGTCTGACTAATGTAGAATAATAACTGGTGATTTATGTATAAATATTTACAGAGTGCTTTTCTTATATCGTCATTTGGTCCTTAGGCAGGATCGAATGTCAGGGACAGAAACCCTGAGCTTCAGGAAGGTTAGGTGACCAGCCCGGTGATGTCTTCTGGAACGAGGTGCTGGACCTGGGGTGCAATCCCAGCTCTTTATCTGGACTCACCTGTTCAATTGCGTCTCAACTCTTGGGCCCTTATACATCAGGTATTTTTAAATGTATCTTGGAGCCCCTTTGGCTTTCTCATTTCTTCTCCCTTGTCACCAAACTAACTTGTCTCCAGGGAGATAAGTTGCTGACTCAGCTTAATTGTTCTCTTCTGCAATTACAGTACTGTCGTCGAGGGATTAGCGTGAACCTGTAGCGGCCATGTAATGCGGTCTTCTGCCTGATCTGGGTACTCTCATGACCCTTTCCTTCCCAGAGTATCTACGGCCCTTGCAGGAATACTTAGAGTGACAAGGTGTTCACTTTCTGGTGCAGCCTTGGTTCGTTGTTGGGTTATTCTTTTCCGTATAACAGGTCCAAATTGCCTGTTGTGGTGTTTATTTTATTGTTTTAATTAATTAAAAAAAATTTTTTTTAACGTTTATTTATTTTTTTGAGACAGAGAGAGCCAGAGCATGAACAGGGGAGGAGCAGAGAGAGAGGGAGACACAGAATCCGAAACAGGCTCCAGGCTCCGAGCCGTCAGCACAGAGCCCGACTCGGGGCTCGAACTTAACCGACCAAGCCACCCAGGCGCCCGCCTGTTGTGGTTTTTATGTTTTAGTTATAGCATCCAGAGCAACACTGAAAATCTGTTTTCTCTTTGCAGTGTAAAATTTTGTCATATATTTAAGGATAACTGTCTCTTCTCCAGGTTAAATAATGCCAACACCTACGTGTGCTACTGTCCCGATCGTCTTATTCTGGCTCCACTAGGTTGTCAGTATCTTGAAGATATGGCTTCCCTAATTGTCTACACTATTTTATTTTATTTTTAAAATGTTTACTTAGTTTTGAGAGAGAGAGAGAGAGAGAGAAAGAGAACAAGTGGGGGAGGGACAGAGAGAGAGGGAGGCACGGAATCTGAAGCAGGCTCCATGCTCTGAACTGCCAGCTCAGAGCTCGATGCGGGGCTCGAACCCACGAACTGTGAGATCATGACCTGACCCAGAGTCAGACACTTAACTGACCGAGCCATCCAGGGGCCCCTGTCCACACTATTTTAGATGTCTGATCAAGGCAGCAAATATGGGGGCTTTTCCTTCCTGTAGGGTGGACACCTACTGTCATATTATTGCACATTCAATACCGTTGAAGTTTAAAATTACATTAACGTTTAAGCAGACACATCTAGCTCTTATATTAAGCGTTTGGTAAACCACAGCTCCCAAAATTATATGGGAAATCTGTTAATCTGCTCCCTCTACCTGTACAGCTGGTTTTTGAACTCCTCTACAAGACTTTACGTTTATTCCTGTTAACTTTGATCCTGGCTGGGTTTCAGAAGCTCAACATTTCAGCTTGTAATGATCTGTTTTTGTTCCGTTTTCTAACACACTTATCCTTTTCAGCTTTTGTGTTTATAATGCTTATCCCTTAAAGCTTGGTTGAGTCAGGGCTGGCTTTCATTATAGCTAAGTAGCTAATGCTCCTTGTGAGGCTTTGCGGCAGATCACCTACGGGTAATTTTATACCAGGTTTTCCGTGGAGAAGGGTGACAAGTGATACTTCTCTGGATCTGGTACCCTTATTCCCTGGAAGACCCAAGAATTACTTATAGGCCAACCCAGAGTTGTGTCGGATTTTCCGCTCCCTACCACTCACTGTCACACGCATGTCTCCAAAGAATAGAGAAGACCAACTGCTGGAATTGTGTTCCTCGGCACCTGGCTCTCTCCTACCTACCCCTCCAGACTGGATGTTACCACTTAAACCTAGAATAGTCGAAACCTTGATTCAAAGAAAGCCTCTGGGACCTGCCGTTTCTTATGTTAATGATTTTGCTCGAAGTTCATCTTTCAACTATGTATGAACTCTTACCCAGCTGCCATGAGCTATAAAAAAGATTTAAAAAAAAGATTTATAGAGGGAAATGATAATAAATGTTCTTGGAAACTACACTTGCCAGTGGCCTCAGTCCATTATTGTAATCGAGATATACGGTTATACCTTTGGGTTATGTGGAGATCGACATAGATTGTATGTAGAGATTATTTTCATTTTTAGTCAGTGTGAAACCTTTAAATCCCAAACTAGTAATCTCTCATAGACAGCATTTTTAAGCTTTAGTTCAAATCTTAGTTTTTTATCTCCATACTTTTAACATTATGGTGGCTTATAGCTCAGTCTAGATTTGAGGAAAGTCTGTCAGTTGTGAGATTAATTCTGTATGTATTTGATGGCATATGGGGAGTGAGACATGAAATAACTGAGTTTTTATTGAGTCAGCAACAGGACGGCAGAGGAGTGGCTCAGGATGCGTGGCTTCTAGAAGTGGCTGTGCTGCTCATGCGCTGTGGCCGGGCGAGGGGCCTGTTCTGGTAACGGAGTAGGTACATCCCTCTCAGCCTCCGTTGCTTAATTCCTACTGTGGTAAGTCCTTTTCTGAAGCTAGACGTGGCTGTGATCTGTGGCCTCCGGGCCCCTTTCTAGCTCTGATATTCTGGAGCTGTCCGGTCCAGTCGTGACCAGTCACAGGTGGCCACACGGAACCTCACTGCACGTGCCCAGATGCCACATGTGGCCGTGGTTATCACACCAGAGGGTGTGGGTAAGTGTCCTGGTGGACGCTGTTCTAGAGCCTGCCCTGTGTAAAGCCAGGGACAGATCCCAGTAGCACAATTTAATGTGGGAAATGGGCTCATTAGGAGAGTCTGTGTCTGGTGCACAAGGGCAGTTGCCTCAGTGACGGCTGGGTTCTTTCATTGACACGTAATCACTGCCGGGTGCCTTCACCAGCAGGTGCGAGTAGTTGCACAGACAGACCCAGTGTGCTGGAGGGTTTAGACGTCCTACGCACTTGGTTTGCACAGCCCTTTCTTGTATCTGTCATACCACAGAGGACAGGGGACACGGGAACTGACCCTCTGTTGTGAGATCTCTGTTTCTGTGAAATGGCTTCGGAGGGCCAGTGACAGCTGCTTTTGAACAAATGCATTACATCTGTGTCCAGAGTGTGGACAAGAGTAGTGTCTGTGTTAGGGGAATTTGGCTAAACAGGTTATCTTTAGACCAGTGATTTTTAACCTGTCAGATCCAACACTATTTTTATAACAGGTATTTTACAGTTCCTCCTTTACCATCCTGAAATGAATTCATAGGCATACTGTAACTACTTACAAATCTGATGGCAAAGAAATGAACACAATTTCTAACTACGATATAAAGGAGGAATAAAAATAAAATCATTAAAAAATGATTTAAAATATTTTTAATATGTGTGTGTTCGATAGATTCCAGATGGTCAGCGTTTTGTGTCTGTGTCTGGAATTACTGTGGATGAGACGGTTACAAATGCACACTTGTGCAGGTGGGTTGTACTTAACGTATGTGCTGCCATTGAAGTGATTTTCCAAAATGGCGAATAATTTGGTAAAATGCAGAGAATAGTTAGGTATGGTCTTGCCTTGGCTTCAAAGCAGTTTTATTTTGGGAAAATTTGGTGATCATTAAAAGTGTGAAAAAGATAATTTGTATTTTTTTTTAATGTTTTCATTTATTTTTGAGACAGAGACAGAGCATGAGCAGTGGAGAGAGGGAGACACAGAATCTGAAGCAGGCTCTAGGCTCTGAGCTGTCAGCACAGAGTCTGATGGGGGGCTCGAACCCACGGACTGTGAGATCATGACCTGAGCTGAAGTCGGACGTGTAACTGACTGAGCCACCCAGGCACCCCAAGATAACTTGTATTTTTATGTTACGTGGTGTTACACTCGAGGCTTAGGTAATTTAGACATGCTTTCCATCCACATGTATTTCTGGTGGGTTATTAAAAACGCAGAGGGACGCCTGGGTGGCTGAGTCGGTTGAGCGTCCGACTCTTGATTTTGGCTCAGGTCATGACCCTGGGGTCATAGGATTGAATCCTGAGTCGGGCTTTGTGCTGGGATTCTCTCTCTCTTCCTCTGTCCCTGTCCCCCACTTGCACATGCTCTCTCTTAAAAAAAAAAAAAAAAAAAAGACAAAGTCCAGCGTCAGTATTAAAGAATATTGTGATTTATTAGTCATACCTGCCATAGATAGAATGAGGACGTCTGGGTAGGACTTGCCGTGTATTCCGCCTCTGTTCAGTGGATCCTGACACCTCCCCCCCAGGGGCTTTGGAAAGATGCTGGAGAGGGTTTTGGTTGTCATAGTGATGGGTGTAGGTGTGTGTAGTTAGCACTTAAGATTTGGGAACCAGGGATGCTTTGGACAGCTGTACACAATGGGAAAATATCCCGTCCAAAAATCTTGCTGTCCTCATTGAGGAACACTGTCCAGCTTGGAGAAGAGTCTGATTATGGTAACCGTTCTGCGCAGGATGGTCACTGGGACTTAAACAGAGACCACATCTCTCTTTGTTGGGGATATTGTTATGGGTATCTTGACATTGAGTGGGGTATGGTACCATATGGTCTTCAGGGTTTTTTCTGGCTCTGTGATTGCCTGAGTTAAGTCAGGGGTCAGGAGACTGCACCCCTCAGGCTAAATATGTCCTGTTGTAGTAAATAAAGTTTTATTAGAACACAGTTCTGCTCATTCATTTATATATTGTCATTGGCTGCTTTGGGGCTACAGTGGCAGAGTCAGGTAGTTGCCATGGTGATGTTTTGGCCTGCAAAGCCCGAATACTGCTGGCCTCTTTACAGGAAAAGTTTCTAGATATACCACGTATCAGGAATGTTTTTTGAAGGACACCAGTGTGTGAATTGATTACTAAGTATGTGATTCTTAGATCTTTAGTAGTTTTCTGTGTGTAGTGATTCTGAAGTCTTTTCTGTGTCCCTGTAGCACTGAAGACTAGCCACGAGACAGATCAACAGTAAAACTTGGAGCAGAATTCTGGGCTTGAATTTGCAGATGTCACTAAGTAGTCCAAGGTCTGTGCCAATTTCGTGTGGCTCTTCAGCTTTGGGATTGGGCTGATCGTTGATTTCCTCACAATGGTGATATATGAACTGGTAGTTAGGAAATACTTTCAAAGCCAGGACAATGAGAAAAAAATTGCATCTCACAATCTTGTGAAATCAGCTCTGGAGCTTAGAAATTCCATGTAGGGAACGTCACTGTTCTTTCCCCTCCTATGGATTTTAATAAAGAAAAGTTGGCATCATGCAGAAGGTACTAACGAAATAACCTTCTGAGCACTTAAAATATTAAAATGCTTTAATATTTTAAAGAGGTTACAAGAAACAGACATCTGTTAATCCTAACTTAAAAAAGACAAAAAAAGAGCACCTGGGTGGCTTAGTCGATTGAGTGTCCGAGTATGGCTCAGGTCGTGATCTCGTGGTTCACGGGTTCGATCCCCGCGTCGGGCTCTGTGCTGCCAGCTCGGAGCCTGGAGCCTGCTTCTGATTCTGTGTCTCCCTCTCTCTCTGCCCCTCCCCGCTCACATTCTGTCTCTCTCTCAAAAATAAACATTAAAAAACCAAGCAAGAAAGAAAAATAAATACCTGTTTGAGTCTTTTGGTATGTTGGTATATATTAGGGTTCTCCAGAGAAACAGCCAATATGGTGTATGTGTGTGTGTGTTTTAAAAGAGATTTATTTTAAGGAATTGGCTCGTGAAATTGTGGGGATTAGTAAATCCAAAATTTGTAGGGCATACCAACAGGCTGGAAGGTCGGGCAGGAGTTGGTGCTAAAGTTTTGAGGCAGAATTCTTTTTTCTCTGAGAAACCTGTTTTTGTTCTTAGAGCCTACAACTGCTTACATGAGTCCCACCCACACAATCCAGGGTAGTCTCCTTTATTTAAAGTCAATTTAGTCAAATTAGTCACATCTACAAAATACTTGAACTGCAACCCTAGATTCATGTTTGATTAACTTAGCTGTATCCCAACCAAGTTGACCCATAAGACCAGCTATCAGCACTACAAACACATTTTGGTATTTTAAAATTTGTGGTGTATAAAGTATTACATAGTGAGTACTAATTAAGGAAGTGTCTATATTTGTAGACCAGTAGTCTCTAAGGGACTACCTCGGTCTTCATTCGTGTGTCAAATAAAGACTAACAAATGGACAATTTAATCAACCTTTGAAATTTGAAAGTTCTCTTTTGTGTGTGTGTGGTTTTTGTATGTTGTGTATTTAAATGTAGGGTGCCTTGAATAATTTAAAAATGTTATAGCAATTTTTTTTTTTGTTTTTTAATAAGTTAATGTTGTTGCTAACTCTTTTGTATAAAAAAAATCTTAGAGTTGGGAATTGGTTTTGAGCTTTTTAGTCAAATTCTCGTCATTTGTGGTTGGGAAACTGGTCCCAGGAAGATGGAGTGATTTTGCCCAGGTAACACGGTGAATAAAAGAACCATCTTTAGAAGCCAGATCTGGTTTCCAATACAGTGCCCTTTCTGCTGAGAGCGATTACAGTTGAAGTGACGCTAGTTAAGGGGTTTTCTGAAGAGGGGGTGATTTTGAGTGTGTACTTCAGGGACTGAGTATGAACTGATAGTTACCAGAACGGAGGCGACACTCAGGCCGTTCTCGGGCCCTGGGGGGAGGGTGGGTGGAGAGAAGGGGGTGTAGCATAAGGGGTGTACAGGCGGGCCCCACATTCACGAAGGGCACTGTGCGACCCGTGAGGCTCGGAGAGGTTTTACAAGTACAAGCTAGCCATCGGTTGGTTCACAGGGGCTATTCCAGAGGACCTTGCAGTAGAGAGAACATGTGGCCTGAAAGACCTCAGTGAGGGAGCTTTCCTTCGCGAGGACCGTCAGAGAGGAACAGGGAGCTGTGGGGACCCTGCTCCTCTCTGTAAGGGGCGCAGGGCAGGGACTTGGAAGTCCCCTGGAAGGGAGTTTGAAGGGTTCCACGGGGCGTAGAGAAGACGTTGGAGGGTGTAAATGGATTCTTGAGAAGGTTGCCAGGTTTGAGGCATAACCTGAGTTTACTTCCTTACCTGCAAAATGAGCATAATGATTCCCAGTGCGCTAAGTCGTTAGAGGGAGTGAAGGAGATGATGTATGTAGTGCTTATTAGCATAATGCCCGGCACGTAGGACTCAAAAGTGATAGCTTTTTTATACTACCTCATGGCAGCTGCCTGAGGGTCTTACCAGGAGGTGTTGCAGGAGTGAGATCCTCTTTTTAATTCCCCTGTCGCTTGTTCTAGCTACTCTGTGCCACCCTGCAGTTGTGCAGTGTGGGTTCTTTCTTCAGGCAGGTGCACGTCCCTGACTACGTGGAGTACTTTCTTACCGCTGCCGCACTCTTAGGCACTTTGTGGGGGGGTTGTATTTCAGTTGCAAATTTAATTTCATCAAATTGAAAAGATGTACTTAAATATGGCACTACTTCCAATTAATTTTACTTTTTTTTTTTTTTTTTGCACTTTGGAATATAACTACAAAGATAACAGTTGGAAAGGGGAACGAAAGTCCAGGATTTTGAAGTAACTTCTCCCTTTCCTCTTCAAAGGGTCATTTCCTTCAGGTTGTAAGTAAAAAACAAAATGAAAAATGTATATTTTTTAATGTTTATTTATTTTTGAGAGAGACAGAGACA
Organism: Lynx canadensis; assembly: GCF_007474595.2. NCBI lineage: Eukaryota > Metazoa > Chordata > Mammalia > Carnivora > Felidae > Lynx > Lynx canadensis. The sequence goes on from NC_044319.2 coordinate 211,999, forward strand.
GAATGTGAGTGGGTTAGGGGCAGAGAGAGAGGGAGACACAGAATCGCAAGCAGGCTCCGGGCTCTGAGCCGTCAGCACAGAGCCCGACGCGGGGCTCAAGCTCACGAACCGTGAGATCGTGACCTGAGCCGAAGTCGGACGCTTAACCGACTGAGCCACCCAGGCGCCCCAAAATGGAATATTTCAATGGATGCCAACTCCAAAGAGAAGGGACTTAAAAGACATTTTCTGTGGTATTTGCTTCTTAAGATACAAAAGCACTTCAGGATATAGACTCAGCAGTAATTAAATAACAGATTTTTTTCATTGTATGGGATCAAATATGAGATTACTAGATCTGAGGCATAGAGTTTCTGCCCCAACTTTATTGCGTAATTATTTCTGAACTGGACCTGGGAACATTTCACTGTATTCAGAACATTGGTAGGATATGCTTTTGACTCCGAGTAACTTAATGTGTTTAGATATAATTTCAAGCAGCCTTTGTGACATTTGAAGATCTGTTGATAAGGGCTCTCTCTGCAACCCGTGGGGCTGGAAGAGAGCTCTCAGCACAGGTTTGTAGGCTGGGTTTAAATTTAAGTTGAGAAATTTGTGTGTGTCTACATTCACAAGCAAAAAGAGTTGGGGGGCGCCTGGGTGGCTCAGTCGGTTAAGTGTCTGACTTCGGCTCAGGTCATGATCTTGCAGTTCGTGAGTTCGAGCCCTGTGTTGGGCTCTGTGCTGACAGCTCGGAGTCTGGAGCCTGCTTCGGATTCTGTGTCTCCCTCTCTGTCTGCCTCTCCCCCGCTCATTCTCTGTCTCTCTTTCTTTCAAAAATACATAAAACATTAAAAAAAAAAAAAGTTTGGAAAAGTTGAAAGAGATCCTTAGGGGAGGGAAGTACAGTTGAAAAAGTTTCTTTGGGGGCTCCTGGGTGGCTCAGTTGGTTAAGTGTCTGACTCTTGGTTTCCGTTCAGGTCACGATCTCATGGTTTGTGAGTTCGAGCCCTGCATCAGACTCCATGCTGTCAGTGCAGAGCCTGCTTGGGATTCTCTCTCTCCCTCTCCCTCTCTCTCTGTCTCTCTTTCTTTTTTTCTGTCTCTCTTCCCCCCTTCCCTCTCTCTCTCTCCCTCCCTCCCTCCCTCCCTCTCTCTCTGGCCGTCCCCTGCTCATACCCTCCCTCTCTCTCCAAATAAATGAATAAACTTGAAAAAAGTTTCTTTTTAGCAACCTCTAACTGCTTTTTTAAAAAACGACGCAATTAAATGAACATTAATTTTTTAATGACGGATGTTCTGTAGTTTGATCGTAAGGTTGAACAGTTTTGTATTTTCAGGCCCCAGTGTTTCAGCTTATGTGGTGTCCGGTGTCAAAGTCCTAGGGTAGTTAGGTGTTGTAGTCTCTAGTGGCACTTGATTTTCAGTGAGATGCGCTGGTAATTCTCGCCCTAAAAAGCCGGAGCGGTTTGTGGACCATCGTGTTTGCTCCAGGGCCGCTGGTGGGCACTGTCCTGCTGTCCCCTCCTCTCCCTGCTCCGTCGTCCCCTCCCTTGTGGTGCATCCCCTCTCACAGGCGCCGCACGTGTCAGCGTCACCCCGTTGCTCTAATTGTGTCCCTTAACCTCTCCCCCAGACCTCCGTTTCCCTCGTAACCGGCAGCTCATCTGTAATTATTTGATGACGTTAATTCAGAGGAAAGTGTGGAATGACTGATCGGTCTACTTATTATATGCAATTGTATAAACCGTGTGTTTTATTTTTTATTTATTTTTTTTTTTTTAATTTTTTTTTTTCAACGTTTATTTATTTTTTTTGGGACAGAGAGAGACAGAGCATGAACGGGGGAGGGGCAGAGAGAGAGGGAGACACAGAATCGGAAACAGGCTCCAGGCTCTGAGCCATCAGCCCAGAGCCTGATGCGGGGCTCGAACTCACGGACCGCGAGATCGTGACCTGGCTGAAGTCGGACGCTTAACCGACTGCGCCACCCAGGCGCCCCAAACCGTGTGTTTTAAACTGGAATTTGTAGAACCAAACAAAAACCTGTCAATCCAAAGTGTTAGTAAGTGGCTTAATACATAGAGACGGCTTCTTTACCTTGTTTCTTCAGACTTCCTTTTTTTGGATTCCCAGTTTCTCAGAGAAAACACACTTGTTCCCCGGAGGGGTGGAGGAGAGGAGACAGAATCATGGGGGGAGACAGACCTTTTCCAACTTGACGGATCGGTGGAGTTGCTCCTTGACTTTCTTCTGCAGGTGCTTCCTCTGTAATCTCACTGCATCTCGTTTCGCAGGTTCCTGTCTTCACCTTGCCCTGAGGTGGGTTCTCCTGCTTTCCATGTTATCAACTCACACCCTCTCCCATAGAGCGTAGGCTCTCACTTTGCTTTTTAGAACCATGCTGCTGAGTTCTGTTGACACAGTTAACTTTTTCCATCAAGGGGTGAAGGTCACCACTAAATGCGTTCCTCTTGTTGAGAATGTCTCTACTAATACTGGCTTCTATTTATTGATCGTATACTGTATGCCAGGCACTGTCCCAGCCGTTTACTGTACATTGTATTCAGGCCTCACGACAACCTTATTTATGGTAGATGCTTATATTTCCTTTGTATAGATGAGGAAACCAAAGTTTGCAGAGATTAAGTAATTTGTTTAAGTTTGTAACACTTAGAAACGGTGAAGCGAATTCTAAAGCCTGTCTGCTTTGGATTGTACAGTTTTCCTCTATGTTTTCAAAGCGCCTTAAATTCCGGGTCTGCCCTAAAGCACTTTCTATGAGAGTGTGAACAGCATGTTGGTTCTAGAGCTCTTTTTAATATTCACGCACTCGTAGTAGTGTTTGGGATCCACACGTTCCGCTTTAAACTTCCCTGAGATGCAGTCAGTGTATTATGGACGAGGGTGGTGCTGTCATTATCGTAGCTTCTAGCACAAAGTAGTAAGTGCTTACAAAATATTTGCTGCATGGATGAAAACAGTGACAGACCGAGAGGTGGCATTAGCGTGGGGGGCTATTCACAGAAGAATTCATTTCCTTTGGAATGTGAAGCAGGAACTTTCCTCCCATTACAGCATGCTGCAAGGCAGGGCCGGAATCCAGGCTTTGATTAACATCACCCACGCTCTTTTTTGTTTAGCTTTACAACCACAAGCTACTGCCAGCTGAAAAGGATGATGGGGAGCGATGATGAATGCATTTCCATTTGCTGCAAAGAAAATTTTAGACAGTTTCACTCATTTTAAACCGAGATAAAAAGGCCGCTTTGAAACAAAGAGTAAATTAATGGCTACCAAGTAAGTGGTTATCAGATTCCTGCTCCAGACGTCACCTCAGGTGGTGCTGCCCGTGGTCATCGGTCATCGCTGCCAGGTCACAATTCCGTCTCAGGTAGTTTCTGCCCTGGGGGTGGGGGGTGGGGGGTGATGGGAGAATTCCAGGGTTCTTAAAGGTCTTTTCTTTCCATCCCCGAGTTGTAGGTTTTAGATCTAGGTGTTACTTTCCCTGAGACTGCTTAGGGTTTCTTAGGCCATCAAGGTCAAATGCAAACCAGACTTTTGGAATTATCTGCCGTGGGTCCTCATGCCCCTGGAACGTATTACACAAACGAACGAAACTGTTTTGAGTAGGCTCGCATCTCCGATTCCCACCCCCAGCTGCTAAGGCTGTGAGGGGGGCATATTGAATTGTGGTTGCAGAGTAATTGGTGGTTCTTGATTATTTTTGACTTTTTTATGTTTTTTTTTAAATTTTTTTTAACGTTTATTTATTTATTTAAAAAAAAATTTTTTTTTCAACATTTATTTATTTTTGGGACAGAGAGAGACAGAGCATGGACGGGGGAGGGGCAGAGAGAGAGGGAGACACAGAATCGGAAACAGGCTCCAGGCTCTGAGCCATCAGCCCAGAGCCTGACACGGGGCTCGAACTCCCGGACCGCGAGATCGTGACCTGGCTGAAGTCGGACGCCCAACCGACTGCGCCACCCAGGCACCCCAAACGTTTATTTATTTTTGAGACAGAGAGAGACAGAGCGTGAATGGGGGAAGGTCAGAGAGAGAGGGAGACACAGAATCTGAAACAGGCTCCAGGCTCCGAGCTGTCAGCACACAGCCCGACGCGGGGCTCGAACTCACAGACCGCGAGATCATGACCTGAGCCGAAGTCGGACGCTTAACCGACTGAGCCACCCAGGCGCCCCAGACTTTATTACCGTTTTTTATGGTTGCCTCTCAAGATCACTGCGGCAGTATATTACAGAAAAATTTCATTAGTCCCTTAATACTGTAACCTGATTGTTAGTAATAAGATCTCTGGGCTCAGGTGAGCAGGTCAGTGGTCACTGGTATGCTTTAATAATTATTAATGATTTCATTTGTGGCTGTTTGGTATTGGATGTGGTTGTGTTGGCTGAATGCTGTATGATGGGCATTAGGATTACCTCCTCCTATCAGGGAGTGAGTAACTAAAATACAATTTCTTTAATTAACGACTGCGCAGGGTGCTTTTTGATGCTTCTAGTCGTGCCGTATTGTAAAATAAGAGAAACGGGATTCCGTGGCTAGCTAGAATCATTAAATGTTTATTATATGCCGATTCTCGTGCTCAGGACTTTGTGTCTGTTCTTTCGAGTTTAACCCTTTCTGCAGGCCTGTTAAGGGCTATCATGCCAGCCCCACAGTTAGGGGCACTGAGGTCTGTGGAAGGGACGTAGACTGCCCGTGTTGCACAGTAACTGGACCTGGGATTTGGACCTGGGCACCCTGACCTCAAGCCCTTGGCTTGAGGGCTACCCTGACCATAGCCCTTGGCTGCTGTGCCGCGCATCAAGCCCGGAGGCCTTGCTGTGTGTGGCATACAGCTCTCTTGAGGGCTTCACTCCTGAGGTCCACCACGTACGTCATTTCCTGTTGGAGCGTGTGTATACATGCAGGGTTTTCCATTTCTGTTCTAATGAAACTTTCATCTTTAGTTTTAGTGGTTGCCAGTTGGTTTCTTGCAAAACATTTTCGGCTTTTAGCATTTAAAAAAGATTTTTTTGTAATCTTTATTTATTTTTGAGAGAGTGAGAGACAGACAGTGAGAGCAGGGGAGGAACAGAGAGAGGGGCAGACACAGAATCGGAAGCAGGCTCCAGGCTGAGCTGTCGGCACAGAGCCCGACACGGGGCTCGAACCCACGAACCGTGAGATCATGACCCGAGCCGAAGTTGGACCCGAGCTGAAGTTGGACGCTTAACTGACGGAGCCACCCAGGCGCCCCCAGCTCTTAGCATTTTTATTCAGGTGAGAGGATTGGGTCACTTTGCTGACTGCCATGTGTGCTTCAAAGTCGGGGGTAGTCAGACCTTTATACTGGTAGAAACAAAAACCTTAAAGCATTCATACTTTATTTTGGGTCATGTTATAATTTGGGGGGCAGAATTGCCTTGAAGTTTATCTTAGACAGTTATGGAAATTAATTTCTGTTCTTTAAAATGTACAGACGGGGAAGTTCTGGAAGCATCCTGTGAAGAAGAGAAAAAATCCACTCAGAATTTAAAATTGGCCATGGAGGGGGCGCCTGGGTGGCACCTGGGTGTCTCAGTCAGTTGAGTGTCCAGCTTCGGCTCAGGTCATGATCTCAGGGTTCACGGGCTCGAGCCCCTCATCGGGCTCTGTGCTGACAGCCTGGAGCCTGGAGCCTGCTTCCGATTCTATGTGTCTCTCTCTCTCTGCCCCTCCCCTGCTCGTGTTCTGTTTCTCTCTCAAAAATAAATGTTAAAAAATTAAAAAATAAATAAAATTGGCCATGGACAGTTTAAAAAGGGGGTGTGGAGAGAGCAGGGATAATCCATATGTGGGCTGTTGAACTCAAGGAGTCTCACGTTATTTTGTCCTAGAGTCAACCTTTATAACACTATTATTGAGAAATACTTGACTTACTTATCTTTTTCTGAACACTCTGATTTTTGGAGCACAGTTTCTAAATTCACAAAATAACCTTTATACAACAAGATGTTATTGTATTTTGGGATTATATGCTCATACTGAATTTTAACAAATTTTAACTCGCTGAAATGAGTTTTTATATCTTTGAGGTGATATAATTAAAAAAAAAAAAATTTTTTTTTTTTTTAAATTCCAGAAAGGTGGGGGTTGGACAGGTCGGTAGGTATCTCAGAAAGCAGCTACTGGGTTTTCTTTATCATATACGAAGTGTTATTAGCCTTTGCATTTTGCTACGAAAGGGGCATTCGCTTCAGCTTGAACTTCATCTTTCTTGCGAAAACCTATACATGTAAGCACACTTTTGGAACAGTAAACAGCTTGAGCTACTGTATATGCTACAGTTTTATTTGGAATCTTTTCAGCTGAATAAGGAAGGAGTACAGTTGACTGTACCAGCTGTGGTATTCATGATAAAAATGATCTGATCTAGCCGCCTGCAACAGTGACCTGCTTGGTGGTGAACACACTCGAGGGTCATGAAAAGCAGGAAGGGAACCGGCTTGGGGCCGGGTATCAGGTACTCCAATGTTAACTCAGATCCTGGGCTGGAAGCTTTGTATTATTTTCTCTTTTTAAAGATGAAGAAACTGGAATTTGAGAAGCGGATGGCTTGTGTTTGTGGAGAGAACTGCCAGGTGCAGAGCTAGGGTTCCACCCTGGGCCCCCCACCTGGGGCTCTGACTCCGAGGCCCGGATGCTCTGTCCTGTCCTGGGCTGTCTTCTCTCTTCGTTCCATTTTCACGCTTTGACCTCTGCTGGAAGGCTTTCATTCCGTTTCTTTTCTTTTACTGGTTATCCTAAGGAAGTTAAGGACAGTAGGATCAGCCTCTTTCTGATACGCACTGCTTTATTGGCATTACAGTTCTGGGACTTGATCTTTTAACCCCAGAAAATGACATAGTGTTTAGATTTACCCATATGCGTTTATCTTTTTTTTTCTTTTTCTTTTTTTTTTTTTTTTTGTTTTTTTGTTTTCCTTCTGACCATTCCTTCGTGTGTATCAACAGTACGATGAATTGTTTTTTAACGCTTCTCCCCTTTAGGGCTTTATGTGGGAGGGTTTCTGCTCTGCACCTGGCGTACACCCACCGGTTTGCCTCCTGTGACCTTTTCCTCTAGCTTCTCCTCTCCCCTCTTCAAGTTCTAGCTCCCCTCTTCAAGTTGTGTGCGGATGCGCATAGGACATGCTGGTTTCAGAACTAACTCGCCTCTAGGTTTGTGCTTTCTTACCATTTCCGCCTTGGAACATTTCTCTTGCTTTACAGCTAGCTCTGCCCTACGTTTTAAAAAGAATTTTGAAATCTGTAAGACAGCATCTCTGGGCGCTCTCCAGCCATCAGGTTTCTACTGCCAGAACTAGGAGTCCGCCTTGTCGTTGTGCCTGGCTGGAGTGTTTTGCACCGAACCTGGGGGCGGGGGAGGACTTGCATACCCATTCTTACTAACTAGCAAAGCTCTTTCATTGAGAATCATAGGAAATAACTTGTGAGCCAGCCACGCACCCCGGAAATGACTGGTTTGAAGGAGAATGATGGGGTTTAGGACGCGCTACCCCAAAGTACGGCACCTTGGCATGTTGGATATTTTAAGCTGAAGGAATTTGAGGAATGGCAGGTGCAGGCAGGACTTTCTGACCTTCCCCCGAAACAGGTCACAGACCCTCATGCGAGGGGTGCCCTCCCTGTGCCCAGAGGAGAGGAGCACCCTTCTCTCTGAGGGTGAGGGATGCCACGGGGAATTGAATGAACAGTCTTTGCTAAGGTTCCCCAGTTTACTATTCCTAGCTTTTATCTTCCTTTATCTTATCGTGTTTTCCCATGATTGTTTTCGTCATACCCAGTATGAAAAGTTAGGTTTAACCATTTCTTTGGTCTTAATTTCCTTACAAAGGCTCCTCTGTCACATAAACTTACGTTTAAAACAAATAATATGCCTTTCTTTGTTGATCTGTCTTTTGTCACAGAGACCCAGCCAAAAATTTAGAAGAGTAGAGAGAAAAGGTATTTTTCCTCCCTTGCAGTTTCTGGTGACCATGAGGGGCTGGCTGGGACCCTGCTCACTCCAGAGTCTGCAGACGGGATCTTGGGAGAACTGGCCAAAGTCCATGAAAGGCTGGAATTCTCGCCGCGGCCAGCTGTCTCACATCTTCGTGTAGTGCCTGGTCTACGCCAGAGAGAAAACGGTAAGCGCTTATCTTTGTCCCTTCTGTTCCAAATTCAGACTAGCAGGGGGGAAACGGTTGTAGAAACTAGATGGTTGAATTGTGACTCTTGTGGATTTGATTTTGGGCAGCCATTTGTTGACCCTTTCCCTCCAGGGACTCCCCCACACTCTTGCTGTCCTGGTCCTCCTGTGTGTCTCATCTCTCTCCCTGAAAGCTTGGCGTGGCTTTTCACCACGGGGCGTGCAGGTTATACACTTGTGTGTGTAGGGCTCAGTTGTCAGGCTGGGGTCCCCAGGAGCGTGGCTGGACACAACTGTGAGTTGCACCCCATTTGTGGCTAATCCCACCCCTCCCCCAAACTGGTGCCACCTGTCAGCCGTGTTGTCAGAGTCTCTTCTTGGCTGTTTCTGGCTCTGGATGGTGGGAGGATTCCTCTGCACCCTCGTTGGGAAGCTGGTTGTATCCGTGTCTGAGCCGTAAAAGGCTCATTGGTTTTAAGTCATAAAAGGCTTATTATCAGTTTGGAATCACTTGAAACAGGTGCAGCTTTGGTTTAAAAAAAAAAAAAAGTCGGGGTGGGGGCAGTTCATGACTGTCAGGGGTATTTGTTGTCTGTCCTGTCTGAAACCTGGTAAGATATTTTAAAGGAGGTCTTTAAAAAAAAATACATGGTCAGAAGTTGCCCTCCTTGGAAGCTGATTTTTTTTTTTTTTTTTTATTTAAGTCGGCCCTTCTCTCTGATCCTGCTCCTCCCGTGGGAGCTTCTAACCCTTCTCCAGCTCCTGCCCACTGTGTGTCACCAGCTCCCTCTATGTCCCTTTGTGTCGGCGCGGTTTTGCCGAGGATAATTTGGAATGTCGTTGGCTTCTTTAGGACACTTAGAATGGCAAACTGCTCCTCTGAGACATCTGTCTGCCTGTGGCTTCTCCTCCTCTGTCTTCCTCTTGCTCCCTTGATCCTCCATTCAGTCCCCTGGGTCCCTCAACAGGTAACCACCCCCCCCAGCCCCTATCTCATCCGTCCTTCTGTCCATGCTGCCAGACCTCTTTCCACTCCAGCTCCACAGACACTTGAACTTCAGACTTCCTAGCATTATCAGGCTGAGAAGAAAAAAGGCCAATTGGAAACTGATTTAATATTTTATCTGCTCAGATGCGCAGTGGAGACTGCACTAAATGTCTCTTCAGTCACTTGTGTAAAATATAGCTTACAACCCTCATAAGATTACGAGTCAGGGCAAATGAAACTCCTCTAAGCCTTCTCCAAAAATATTAGTCAAAGCATTAGCCCTCATCGTGAGGAGGTAACCCCCAATTTACCCTCTTTGTCACAAACACAATTCAGATAAAAATATAAAGTGGATAAAAACCAGTGAGTTTGTTTTATTATGTTTTATGGACACATCGCTAAAATTTTATTTTTTTAAATTTTGGAGAGAGAGTGTATGTGAGCAGGGGAGAGGGGCAGAGGGAGAGAGAGAGAGAATCTTTTTTTTTAATTAAAAAAAATTTTTTTTAAATTTATTTTTGAGACAGAGAGAGACAGAGCATGAGCAGGGGAGGGGCAGAGAGAGAGCGAGACACAGAATCAGAAGCAGGCTCCAGGCTCCGAGCTGTCAGCACAGAGCCCGACGCAGGGCTCAAACTCATGAACGGTGACATCATGACCTGAGCTGAAGTCGGATGTTCAACCGACTGAGCCACCCAGGCGCCCCGGGAGAGAGAGAGAATCTTAAGCAGGCCCCAGGCTGAGCCGATGCAGGGCTCTATCCCATGACCCTGGGATCATGACCTGAGCCGAAATCAAGAGTCAGATGCTTACCTGACTGAGCCACCCAGGTACCCCACCGCTAAAATTCTAGAGTGGAAGCTGTGAAATCTTTGTGTTTGTATGCATCTGTAGGTTATGTGTATGTGATATTTTTCTATCTCGGGAAAGTATTACCAGGTTCATTTATACAATCCCTTAAAGGAGGTCTTTTCAAGTTGGCTTGGAGATAAATGAGCACTTACATAAATTCAAGTATTGCTACAACTCTGCTACAACTCTAAGGAATATAGAAACTGACCCAAGCCTTTTATTTTAAAGTTCACATGATCTGGGTTAACCTCTGGTAAATAAAGCTAGCTTTAAGATTGTTAATAAAATCAAAACAGATAAATTTTTAAGGTTGTCAGCCTTAAATATAATGCAGCCATACAGTTTTTTCCTACCTGGGTTTACTGGTCACATGAGCTTATGTTATCTCTAGTAAATGCATAAGGTTATGGAAATGTAAATCCAACCTAAGAGCAAAAGGTACAATCAAAATAAATTGATATATGTCAAGGACAACAGTAAAAAAAAAAAAAAAAAAAAAGAAAGAAAGAAAGAAAGACGGGAGACATCAAGTATTTTTCATGCCTGCCTGATTTGTCCACAAGAAAAATCATTTAAAATGATGGATAGTTTTCTTTAATATCTCACAAAATTTTCATGATTAATTCAGGCATACTTGTTAAGAACAAGTGAATTAATGTAAGAGAGGTAAAAGTTTATGAGCTTCTTTTTTAAAATTTTTTTTTTTCAAGGTTTTTTATTTATTTTTGGGACAGAGAGAGACACAGCATGAACGGGGGAGGGGCAGAGAGAGAGGGAGACACAGAATCGGAAACAGTCTCCAGGCTCTGAGCCATCAGCCCAGAGCCCGACGCGGGGCTCGAGCTCACGGACCGCGAGATCGTGACCTGGCTGAAGTCGGACGCTTAACCGACTGCGCCACCCAGGCGCCCCTTTATGAGCTTCTTAAAAACAATCTTGTTGTATAATATGTGTACTTTAAAAAAATTTTTTTTAATGTTTATTTTTGAGAGAGAGAGAGGCAGAGCACAAGTGGGGAAGGGGCAGAGAGAGAGGAAGACACAGAATCGAAAGTAGGCTCCAGGCTCTGAGCTGTCAGCACAGAGCCCGACGTGGGGCTTGAACTCAGGAGCTGGGAGATCATGACCTGAGCTGAAGTCGGATGCTTAACCGACTGAACCACCCAGGCTCCCCTGTCCACTTAAACAGAGTTTCCAAAAATTTTTTGATAACTTGAAACATTAAAGCTATCCTAAGTTAAATGATGGATATTCACTGAGTATCTACACCATTTCCATATAAGATAAAGCACTGGAATACTAACTGCAGAACATAAATTTATGTACGTTTTGCTTCTTAAATTTTATAGAGAGACAAAAGATATTTATGTGCATCTATTTAGCAAACATGTCCTTTGTCACATCCAAAAGTTGTACTTAGAAGAAGCATATGCCTCTAGAAACTGAAGTAATGAATTCATAGATTCGCTAGTTTACTACAGGATGTTAGCATGTGGCAGACAGCTCATAATTGCCTGCTTCCTAGTTTTCACTGAAAATTAGGGTTACTGAGGGTTAAACATTCTTATAGATTGTGTAAATGAAACTACTAGAAATAATAAAGGCAAAGAAGAAAAGTATGCAAACTATGCAAGGAAAATGTGTTTATGATAAGAAAAAGTATATAAGGTGTAAAGGATATATTTTTGTTAGGAGAGAAAGTAATTTGTCCTAATATAGGATATGGCTGGCTGTTCTAGAATAGAAAAATGAAAAGAGTAGGTAGATGAAAAATGAAAACTAGGTAGATACATTTTTTAAAAGTTTGTAGAAGGGTTGAGGAAAAGGGATTTTATTGTGTTGTCAAGCTGCCAAGATTGAATAGCTTTATTTGTAAAGTAAAAGATGAACCTTAATATCAGAAGTATACTGATGTAAAACTAGAATGATGAATTTTCTTGGCTTATTGGTGTGCTTTCATTAAGAAATTGTAAAAAGACTTTTTAAGTAATTTTCCTGGGGAACCAAAATTTTGTTATCAGAATGATTTCCTGGGCTTCATGTTGTGCGTATCAGGTCTTTGGTTACTTAAGAAAACCAAATCTTCTCAATATTAAAACAGCTAAGGGTTTTTTCACAACTATGTTACCTTCTGTATCTGCCTTTAGGAACTTTTTGTCATTTTGGTTAAATAGATAATTAAGTATTAGAATGATCTATGGTGCTATTTGATCAAGCATTCAAATCTGTTGACGGTTTTGACCAGTTTTCCAAAATCCAATTCTAAATAAAGTCTTGGTGACTTAAACTGACTTGAGCTTTTAAAGAAAGTCCCTGGAAAATCTCAAAGGATTTGTTTCTCACTTTGTAAAAGAGAGAGATGTTAAACTAATTGGGCTTATTTGGTGTATTAAACTGTGTTGCAAGTATTGTCAAATCAAGTGACGATAAGCTTTCTTTAGGTTATAATGTATGGATATGTGCTATTAATATAAATATAAACATTTCCGAATTGTATGAAGTTCATGGAAATTCATCAGCACTTTTGATGTTTATGAGGTGTTCAGCATCAGGTTATCAGTCATACTTCTGGTTATTATGTCACTGAAGTACCGTGCCTTGTCAGTTAACGTCGGAGTGACCTCATCAGACCTTTAACCAGGGCCATTTTACGGTCTTGTGTCGTGTACGGACTGGTGGTGGTGGTGGTGGTGGTGGTGTTTAACTCCTGATCCTTGTCTGAAAGTGTTTACAGTCAGCTACAGGCCACAGTGCCCAGTGATGCCCTCCCATGAATGACTTTGAGACCATGCCAGTGGTCTGAGTAATTTTCCAAACTGATGAAGTTTGCGGGTTCCTAAAACTGCTGATCAAAGATCAGCCAGAAAAAGAATTAATTACATGAGACTGAACTGCTGAGGAGAGTTATAATTTTTTTGACAACTTGTTGTTTGAAACATTGCTCATTCTTTAATGTTTGGTTTTTCTCTTAAACTGTCTGTTACTTACAGCAGTTTGGTAAAGTATAGTGTTGTGAACGGAGATGAAACAATGACTTTTTCTCCCTCCCTGGTCCTTCCAGAACCCCGAGACTCTTACTGCCTTTTTATTTTCATGGCAATATCGTTATTTCCATAGGTCCTACAAGAATCTCTTTTCCTTGTAATAGGATGTCATTGAAAGCTTTGGTTATATTACCGATGTTGACTCGACTGTCATATTTGGGAATGATGTATACAATTAGATGTGACCAGACGGTTTCAAGGAACTAAGATGGTCTTTATAGAGTGGTGGTAATGAAACTCTCTTGGGGGAAAAACTGGCCTGGTATCTGGCTTACAGGTTTCCCAGCCTTGTAAGTGGGTAAGGAATGTCGCTTGCTGGGAGGCCCAGGAACCTTAAAATATTTTGGGACCCTTAGGAAGAGAGGAATTCAGCCAAATCTATAGGTGCTGAAGGCAAAATATAGTGGCAGTTTCCTGGCTTGGCTTCCCAGCCATGAGAAACTTTGGAAGCTGAGAGTCCTTAAAAATTGCAGCAAAGCATGGGGCACCTGCGTGGCTCAGTCAGTTAAGCGTCCGACTTCGGCTCAGGTCATGATCTCGTGGTCCGTGAGTTCGAACCCCACGTCGGGCTCTGTGCTGACAGCTCAGAGCCTGGAGCCTGTTTCAGATTCTCTGTCTCCCTCTGTCTCTGACCCTCCCCCGTTCATGCTCTGTCTCTGTCTCAAAAATAAATAAATGTTAAAAAAAAAAATTAAAAAAAAAATTGCAGCAAAGCAAACTTAAAAATTTCAGTCACTTTGGCCACAGAACACAAATGTTGTAGCTGCACTTGTGTAAATAATCAGGCCACTTATTGAGGCTAGGCTTATTTTGCAAACAAATACTTTCTTATCTTTGATAGAAATGGGAGTGACTAAAGAGAGAAAAATAGTATTTCAGGAGCTAACTGTAGTCGATTGAGTTGAAGGTTTTCATTAGGAAATTGTAAACTTTCTTAAAGTATCTGTCTATAGAGTGGGCTGGATCGTGAGTTCTTCCTGTTTTCTCAGTACCTGGCTGTAAGACTCCAAATTAACATTTCTAATTTTTTCCCTACCCTTTCGCTTTGGGACCATTCAGAACTAAAACTGTCCTTTTCTTGAACCGTGCAAGCTGAGGCTAGCTGACCTGATGTGACCCAGCAGGTCACGTGTGAGCTCCCTTCCTGCCTGTAGCTGTGTGGGCCACTCGGGAAGTTCATGGGGTCACCCGATGGCCTCACACAGACGTTCGAACTGCAAAGCCGGAGAATCTGTTGCAATGTCGCCCCTGTCCTCACTCCACCGTCTGAAAGATGCTTTGAGCCGAGCAGGTAGAATCTTACCTGACTGCCTTCTGGACTCAGAAACTGAGTTTATAGTTTGTTCTAACCATCTTTGTTTTCCTCCTGCTTCTAGGGAAACGTCCCTTCTTAAAGGCCTGATTGTTCACACCATACAGAGACCTAATGGGGGGGGGGGGTGCCTACTCACACCACTACCACCTCCTGAAACGAGACGCTGTTCACTGGGTCACTAGGTTAGAGGACAGTCCACCAGCTCGGTGTGTGGAGCGTGAAACCTGCTGGGAAAGTTTCACACGGGAGAATGACAGGGTTCAGGACGTGCTACCCCAGAATATGGCCCTTTGGCACGTTGAATTTTATAAACGGAAGGAATTCGAGAAATGGCACGTGCAGGGAGGACTGTTTGACCTTCCCTGAAGTGGGTCTAGACCCTCAAATGGGAGGTGCCCTCCCTGTGCCGGAGGAAAGGAGTACCCTTGTCTCCAAAGAGGAGGGACACCGAGAAGACTGTTTCCCCACTTACCCCTCTCAGCTCACATTCCTTTTTGTCCTATTGCATTTTTTTTCATTTTCTCTTTACTTTTGATCAAACCTAGTATAAGAATTTAGTATAACTATTTCTTTGGTCTTCATTTCCTTATGAAGCTTCCTGTATCACGTAAAGTTTGTATGAAGTAAATTTGTATGCTTTCTTTCGTGAATTTGTCTTTTCTTATAGAGACCCGTGTGAGAACTTAGAAAGGTAGAAGGGAAATGGATTTTCTCCCCTATAAGAACCACCAGATGACTTCCAAAAAAACTTTTGAATACTCCCCTTTCTGGAGGTTTTTTTTTTTTTTTTAATTTTTTTAAATGTTTTATTTACTCTTGAGAGAGAGAGACAGAGCATGAGCGAGGGAGGGACAGAGAAAGAGAGGGACACAGAATCCGAAGCAGACTCCAGGCTCTGAGCTGTCAACACAGAGCCCGACACGGGGCTGGAACTCACGAGCCACGAGATCATGACCTGAGCCGAAGTCAGACGCTCAGCCGACTGAGCCACGCAGGCGCCCCCCCCCCCCGCCCTTTTTTAATTTATTTATTGTTTATTTTACATCCAAGTTAGTTAGCATATGGTGCAACAATGATTTCAGGAGTCGATTCCTTAGTGCCCCTTACCCATTTAGCCCATCCCCCCCCACAACCCCTCCAGCAACCCTCAGTTTGTTCTCCATATTTATGAGCCTCTTCTGTTTTGTCCCCCTCCCTGTTTTTATATTATTTTTGTTTCCCTTCCCTTATGTTCACCTGTTTTGTCTCTTAAAGTCCTCATGTGAGTGAAGTCATATTATTTTTGTCTTTCTCTGACTAATTTCACTTAGCATAATACCCTCCAGTTCCATCCACGTAGTTGCAAATGGCAAGATTTCATTCTTTTTGACTGCCGAGTAATACTCCATTTGTATATATGTACCACATTGTCTTTATCCATTCATCTGTTGATGGACATTTGGGCTCTTTCCATACTTTGGCTGTTGTTGATAGTGCTGCTATAAACATTGGGGTGCATGTGTCCCTGTATCCCTTGGATAAATACCTAGTAGTGCAGTTGCTGGGTCATAGGGTAGTTCTATTTTTAATTTTTTGTGGAACCTCCGTACTGTTTTCCAGAGTGGCTACCCCAGTTTGCATTCTGTCTGGAGGCTCACTTTGACTATACTTTTGAGGAAGAAAGAAAAGTCTGAAAACAGATTTCTTTTTAACATTTATTTATTTTGAAGGGAGGAGGGGCAGAGAGAGAGAGAGAGGAGAGAGAGGGAAACCTAAGCAGGCCCCACACTGTCAGCGTGGAGCCCGACACGGGGCTCAATCCCATGAAATCATGAGATCATGAGCTGAGCTGAAACCAAGAATCGTATGTTGAACTGAGTGAGCCACCCAGGCGACCCCAAAAGGATGAACATTAAGTAAGTCCTTCTGGACTGTCTACCTTTTTGTTGAGGGACATTTCACGGACTCTGGTCCTGGGTTAACAGTATTGAATAGTGGGGTGTCCCCCCCCCCCCCACTAGGTTGTAGGACCATTTTTCTACATTTGCAAACTGTGAGCGGGGCCCGGGGGGAGGGGAAGGATTGGCCCGAGGAGGGGTTGGAGGACGGGCTCAGGCTGGGGCCTTGCTGGGCCTTGTTCTGGAGAGCTGACGCCCCTTTCGCTGCCCCCTGCTTTCCTCGGGCGGACACGGCTCTGCCACGACCCACACTACGGTACGAAGCATGGAGTTCACTTCACGTGCCCCAGGTGGGCTCTGAATCCACCTGCTGGCATCCAGGTTCGTGTTTCCTCCGCGACCGTGGGTGCGGTGGAAGTGGAGCCGGACGACGTGGGCCTGACTCTTGGCCTGTCCTCTGATTTGTGGCCCTCTGAGCGAGTAGTTCTCAGTCTTCCTCAATCTTAGTGAAGAAATAGTTCTCAGTCTTAGTGAAGGGATTCCTCCTGCCGGTGGCTGTCGCAGCGAGGCCTGAAGGCGAGGCCGAGGGAGCCACAGAGCTGTGCGTGGCCGGCGCGAGGCTCGGAGGTGGGCGGTGTGCCGCGGTGCCCTTAACGCCGGTCCTGAGCGGGACCTCTTGTCACACGCGCTTATCTCCTTTTGTTCGTTTCGGAGTTTAAGAACTTTTAATCATTTTCTTGCTGTTCAACCCTTGTCCTCGGAAGTTGGGGTATTTCTTCTCCATCTGAGAAAAGACTGTGAACAAAGCATGGCACCCTACCCTGTAGCGGGATGGATAGGCTCACTCTCGGGGGCTCATCGCTGCAGGAAGAGGCCGGAGGCTCGCTCTGGGCTCTCTGAGTTCTCTATCTGCCTCCAATGAAAAGGAATGAGGTAATAGATGGGAATCTGGAGGACGCAGATGCGGAAACGAGGGATGTGGGGGTAGCAGTTGGGCAAACAGGAATGCAGACTTGGCGGTTGAATGGCGAATTCAGAAAAGGAGTTTGGTCTGGGTCCGAGGAAAGATAACGTAGACGTGATGGGGTGCGTGGGCCTCTCCGTTGAGACGTCTTATCAGAGCCAGGTAGCGTACCCCTAACGTGTCCTGCAGGCCGCCTGCTTTCCAGATGCTACGCTGTTTGTGTCGCGTACGTAAGTCCACATTCATATACGCAGAGATGGTAGTTAGGACTTTATGGTTGAAGATGATGCCCATATCCTTCTCTTTAATAAGCAAAATATATCCTTCAGTTCATTTTTCTGAAAGTATTTGACTCTTCTGTAATCATAATCTTTAATTACATATTACATATTACATATTATAATCTTCTGTAATTACATAATCTTTATGTAATCTTTGGTAAGATTACATAAGAGTTACTGATACTGGGCAAGTTACTCAATTCCCCCCCCCCCCTTTTTTTTAAGTTTATTTATTTTGGGAGAGAGAGCATAAGCAGGGGAGGGACAGGAAGAGGGAGAGAGAGAATCCCAAGCAGGCTCTGTGCTGTCAACGCAAAGCGTGATGCAGGGGCTCGAACTCATAAACTGTGAGCTCATGACCCAAGCTGAAATCAAGAGTCAGACGCTCCCTGACTGAGCCACCCAGGTGCCCCCGAGTTACTCAACTTCTGGTGAATGTTCACTGTTTTTTTATCAGCGGCAAAAATAAAATGTTGCGGGGTTGTTGAGATGAAAAATCATGTTAAAAGTACTGGGTACTGGGGCGCCTGGGTGGCTCAGTCGGTTGAGCGCCCGACATCAGCTCAGGTTATGATCTCATCGTCCATGGGTTTGAGCCCCGCGTCGAGCTCTGTGCTGACAGCTCGGAGGCTGCTTCCCTGTCTCTGTCTCTCTCTCTGTCTCTCTCTCTCTCTCTCTGTCTCTCTCTCTCTCTCTCTTCCCCTCCTCCACTCATGCTCTGTCTCTCTCTGTCTCTCAAAAATTAATAAACATTAAAAAAAATTAAAAAAAGTGCTGGGTACAGTGGCAGCATTAACAGGAACCAGTTAATGGTGGTTAATTTTTATCTAGGTTAATTTTATCTAATTAATTTTTATCTAGGTAAAAGTGTTCATGTGTAACTATTTGTGTGTCATTGAGAATAAGTTCCTTTGGTGTGAGCATTCCACATTCCCATCTTGTGGGTTTCAGTGTTTGCTTTTAGGCTGAATATCTGTTATGCTCTTTCACAGATAGATTTCTGAGAGTGCAGACACTGCATTCTGCTGGGTTGTACACCCGTTGTCAGAACCAGCTTCACTGAACAAAAGGTGATTTCAGATTTTGAAAGGGTCACTTATTCTTTAATTTTACTTGGGTTATATTTGGATCCTTGACCAAGGTAATGAATAATCTTCTCAAACCAAGTTGGAGTCATCAGGACCATGAGATACACCGGTCGTGATGTCTTCTCTCTGTACCAGAGTCGTCGTCTCCTCCCTCCACCATTGGTAATACAACTGAAGTGAGCTTTCCAGCTCTGATCACCACTACTGCGCTCTATGAAATGGACGGTGGGAATAAGTTGTTGCCTTGCAAACATTTAAAAACTTGTTCTGTACTTCAAAAATCTGTTTCATTTTCAGTAAATGTACTGAAGTGGTAATGTCTGAGCAGACTTTCAGATCCACTTGGGACCAGAACTTTGTTCTCATGTGGAGGGAAAAATTTCTTAAACCATTTAACACATGGGAATGACTAATTACAAGACAAAGCTTGCCTTCCCTGGAAGATGGAACAGCATAGTGGAAAGAGCCCAGGATGGAAACCAGTGTACGACCTCTACTTGCCCTTGTTTTCACTAACTGGCTGGAGGACCTTAAAAGCAACACTTTTGATTTCTGAGTTTTTGTTATTATTAGTGTAAAATGAGGGATTTGGAATTAAATACTGAGAGCGCCTTCCATACCTAGATAGATGTGGATAGATGTTTATTACAGGGATTGGCTCACGCGGTTATACAGGTTGAGAAGTCCCACAAGCTGCCGTCTGTAAACCGTAACCAGGGCCGTTGATAGTGTCCTCAAGTCTAGGTCTGAAGGCCTGGGGATCAGGGAGGATGTTGATGGTTAAGTCCTCATAGGAGTCCAGAGGCCTGGGGACCGGGAGCGCCAGCGTCTGAAGGCAGGCAGATGGATGACCTAGATCAAACACAGGGTGAATTCACCCTTCCTCTGCCTTTCTGTTCTGTTCAGCCTCTCAAAGGATTGGATAATGCCCACCCACATTGGCAAAAAGAAAACAGAAAAGACCACAGTCTTGTTTTACTCAGTTCACCAATTCAAATGCTCTTCCAGAAATGCCGTCACTGACATGCCCAGAAATAAGGTTTTACCAGCTGTCTGGACATCTCTTAGTCCCCTGAACCTGACACATAAAATTAGCCATCACAAGTCCACCCCTTGTCAACTTGGCACTTGTACACATCTCCTCAGAGATATTTGGTGTTGCTGTGTTTGTGCGTATTAATACATGTGAGCAAAGAATTTCGCTTCATATGGACATTTGCTTAATGTATGTATGTAGACATGTAAACACAATTATAACAAGATCAGGAAATACTCATGACCATTGCAGACTTATTTCTGTACTTGGTCACGTGGCTGATATTTATACCCTTCTTCTCTTGCCCGTTCTGTGTACCCTTCAGCAAGTGCCTCAGCTCGTTGTGGTTCTTTACCTAATGGAGTGGCCCAAACCTTCATTCCTGAAGGATCTGGAGTGTTAGTAGTGCCACCTGGATTGCATTGTAGTTTTCCATTGATCTTAATTACGGCACTAGGGATAGCCTAGGGGATGTCCTGTATGCCAGACGTGCTTTTACCTCCATTGCGGGTAGTAGTCCCTTTTCTCCTAGAGAGTGTGGATCAGTCACCCCAGCCAACACCACAGCTCCCTTCCTTGCCCAAGGAAAGGGACCCAGAGTGGCCAAGTGGCAGTCTTAATTCCCAGTTCAACAGAACCGTGTCTACGGGTGCATGGTATTTCTCCCTTTAGAACTAGGTCCTCTACGTCAGCAGAGCATAAAGTCATGAGAACAGGAAACAAAATGTATGCTAGTAAGTCAGTAGGGGTAATAGTGGTATTGTGTCCATTTCTACCTGTGGATTCCTGGACCCCCGCACCCATGAATCCTGGTATCAGGGAAGGGATCCCGTTTATTCGATGCTGATTCAGAATGTGGACAGTCTTCTGGTGACCCTTGTCAGCACCCTGCACGGTGTTGCCAGTACCTAGCTGGCCCTGTAACCAAGTCTTCAAAACGCCATTCCACTGTTGTAGCGGAAAGCTAGCGCCTTCAGGGTGGTGTGGAACTTGGGAAGACCTGTGAATTCCAAGAACGTGGGCCCATCGGTGGCATTTCTTTTGCCATGACGTGAGTTCCCTGATCAAAAGCAATGCTGTGTGGAATACCATGACAATGGATAAGGTATTTTATAAGTCCACAGATGGTAGTTTTGGCAGAAGCGTTGTGTTTAAGGAGGGCAAGTCAGTATCCAGGGTGTTTATCCCAGGAGGGCGTGGATTTGTAAACTGGCGTCAGTCCGGGAATCGACTGGGGGACCGTGGCTCTGTTTGTTAGTTTTTCAAAGATAACCACTGTTTATATAGAGGAAAAAAGAATTGTGTGTATGGGTACACAGAGACATGTAAAATTGATTCTGCTTTATTTCCTGCTTTTCTTATTTAATATGTTGTAAAAATTTTTTCTGTGCTGAGTCAGAGGGTGCTATTTATTCTCCAACATCCACTTTCCATTCTCCCTTTACTAATAGAAACCTCCTTTTTTTTTTTTAAATGATTGTCAGCAAATTTTATTTTTTATTTTTATTTTTGGTGAAAAAACTCCTCTACTGTTTTTTTTTTTTTTTTAAATTTAAATCCAAGTTAGTTAACATATGGTGTAATGATGGTTTCAGGAATAGAATTTAGTGATTCATCACTTACATACAACACCCAGTGCTCATCCCAAGTGTCCTCCTTAATGCCCATCCCCCATTTAGCCCTTCCCACCCCACCAGCAACCCTCAGTTTGTTCTCTGTGTTTAAGAGTCTCTTACAGTTTGTCCCCCTCCCTGTTTTTATCTTATTTTTGCTTCCCTTCCTCTATGTTCATCTGTCTTGTGTCTTAAATTCCACATGTGAGTGAAGTCCTAGGATATTTGTCTTTCTGACTGACTTCACTTAGCACAACATACTCTAGTTGCATCCACGTTGCTGAAAATAGCAAGATTTCATTCTGTTTGATCGACCGTGGCTCTGTTTTCGTGTTTTGACTTAGACTTTTGTTCACTCGACCTAGATCTTTTTGGCTTAAACAGATCAGGTAGAATTTGTATGTATTTCACTTGTAGCACCCCATACTTAAGTGGCCGGTGCCCTGGGTCTGTGTGGATCTTGCCGTTCTGTTGGCCGTTTGGCTGCTGTCCCTTGTGGTACCTACACCAGCCACACCCCCTTGCCTTTGGCTGCTGAGTGAGAGCTACCACGGCAGCTGCCTCTCCGGGATCCAATTACTTCCATTGCGTTTAGGTTTTCCAGTTGAGGTGGTTGTGGTTCCCGGTGCAAGGAAGGACTGGCCAGACGAGGAGAGCAATTAATGGAGCTCTTCAAGGATGCTGGGGCCCTCCCTCACGAACTTATTTCTCCAAGTATTGGTGAAAATTATGCCTTCTGGATCCACCCACGCTGAGTGAGCTATCTTTAAATTTTTTTTTTTTTTTTCAACGTTTATTTATTTTTGGGACAGAGAGAGACAGAGCATGAATGGGGGAGGGGCAGAGAGAAAGGGAGACACAGAATCGGAAACAGGCTCCAGGCTCCGAGCCATCAGCCCAGGGCCTGACGCGGGGCTCGAACTCCCGGACCGCGAGATCGTGACCTGGCTGAAGTCGGACGCTTAACCGACTGCGCCACCCAGGCGCCCCAATCTTAAATGACATTCCCACTCTAACATTCCAGTCTCCTTAAGCCTTTGAATCCCTTCCTTGGCATTAAACCAAGGGAGGTTGGGCATTTCCAGTCTGCTCACAGCAGGTTATCTTTTGATCCACCTTTCAGGTCAACCAGCCCTTGGAGCCTTTCTGACTCCCTGAGCTGCAACATTAAAAGCAGAATTTCTTTGTGAGCCCGTATCAATAAATTCAGCCTGATCCAACCCTCTGTTTCTTAAATTTCCATTTTCACACATGTTCCCTGGATTTCTGTTTGTATAAATGAGAAAACCCAAGTAGTTGTTTTAAAATGTGGCACACTTCCTCTTGAGTCATACTTTGTACCTCACCTTTAGGGATCTGTTGGGACTGGAGTCTAGTTGTAGGTCTAGAAACAAAGAGGTGGTGATGGTGAATCCCGAGGAGAATCAGCATTGTCTTGCATGACAGCTGCCTCTGGGGATTAGGCGATGAGTTAATCTCGTCACACGGAGGTGGGAAGGTCCACACTGCTGTGGGTGGGGAAGCCACTACTTCGGACACCCAAGACTGGTTAGATCCGATCCAGTTGTGCTGTATTTTGCAAGAAATGTTAAAGTATGTATGTATTCCTCTTGTCACTTAGCATGATATAGTAGAATTAGGAACTAGAGACAGAATATACAGTTGAGCCCGAGCTGCATACTTATTAGCCGTGGGGCCTTTGGCAGATAGCTCTCTCAATTCCCTCGTTTAAAGCGTAGCTATGATAACCCCTACCTGTGACCATGATTGCTAAGTGAACCTCAGTAGCCGTTGTTCTCCCCTTTGAGAATAGACTTCTCAGTCCGGTGTTAGCTAGCCCACGGGCACCCAGCTCTAGCTGCCTTCCCCTGCGAGTCGCACCTGGATAGGGCCCTGTGACTAGGTTTGGGGCATTGGGATTTGGAAGGCAGAATTGTGGGCAACTTTTGGGTTCTCTTAAGGACTTATTTGCCCTGGATGCCCTCATTTCCTGTTTCTCTTTGGCTGGGAAATGGCAAGAATTGAAGCAGCAGTCTTGGATCCAGCGACAGGTACGACGGAGGAAGACAACGGAACCGGCTGTCTGCCCCAGGCTCCTTGGAGCAGAGCTGCTCACTCCTTCGCTTTTGAACCGTTACGTGAGAGAGAAAGAAACCTGTCTTATTTAAGCCCCTGCATTTCTACATGTCTTTGTTACAGGTCCTTGCATTCCGCCTGGTGGCCCTAACAAAACACCACCTTAAAGAGTCGTAGGGTACCTACTGAATGTCAGAAAATATTTGCAAATCATATGCGTGATAAGGGACTAATATCCAAATATATAAAGAACTTCTGCAACCCAATGGCAAAAAGCAGTGTGATTGAAAAATGGGCAGAGGGGCTGAAAAGACATTTTTCCAAAGAAGACATCATCCAGATGGCCCACAGGTGCTTGAAAAGATGCTCAACGTCACTCATCATCAGGGATGCAAATCAAAACCACAGTGAGGTACCACCTCACACCTGTTAGCATGGCCGTCCTCCAGGAGACAAGCGGTAAGTTGGTGAGGATGTGGAGAAAAGGGAACCCTCATGCGCTGTTGGTGGGACTGTAGGTTTTTTCATGTTTCTACACATAAGTGTTACTTTTTTTTTTAATGTATTATTGGGGGGAGGCTGTAAATTTGTGCTGCCGCTGTGGAAAAGTGTGAAAAAGTAAGGAAGTTCCTCAAAAGATTGAAAATAGAGCTGCTGTACAATCCAGCAATTCCACTTCTGGGTATTTATCTGAAGAAAATGAAAGCACTAATTCAAAAGGTATCTGTACCCCCATGTTCGTCGCAGCGTTATTTATAGTGGCCAAGATGTAGAAGCAACCTAAGTGTCCATCGATGCATAAGTAAAGAAAATACGATTCTGTGTGCGTGTGCGTATAAAAACTGCTCAGCCACAGAAATGAAATCTTGCCATTTGCAACAACACTAATAGATGCTGAGAGCATCGTGCTAAGTGGAATAAGTCTGACAGAAAAAGACAAATACCATATGATCTCACATGTGGAATCTAAAAATGAAAACCTGAGCTCATGGATATAGGGACCACATCGGTGGTTGTCTGAGGCCGGGGGTGAGGGTGGGCAAAATGGGTGAAGGGGGTCAAAAGATATAAATTTCCAGATATTAGTAAGTCATGGGATGTAATGTGGGGCATGGTGATGATAGCTAATGATCCCTGCGTTGTGTATTGGAAAGTACTTAGGAGAGTGGGTTGGTCCTCTTAAAAAAAGAATTTTAGGGGCGCCTGGGTGGCGCAGTCGGTTAAGCGTCCGACTTCAGCCAGGTCACGATCTCGCGGTCCGGGAGTTCGAGCCCCGCGTCAGGCTCTGGGCTGATGGCTCAGAGCCTGGAGCCTGTTTCCGATTCTGTGTCTCCCTCTCTCTCTGCCCCTCCCCCGTTCATGCTCTGTCTCTCGCTGTCCCAAAAATAAATAAACATTGAAAAAAAAAATTAAAAAAAAAAAAAAAAGAATTTTGTCACTCTGGGGTATTGGAAGTTGACTGGACTTAATTGCCGTGGTGATCATTTTGCAGTATATACAAGTATCACATCATTGTGTCGTTCACCTGAAACTAATACCAGGTATACTTCAGTAGAAGAAACACTTGTGAAAACTAGAGATGAGAAATGTCCTGGTTTAGTATATAACACATAGCAAGTGCTCTGTTAGTGTTTCCTACTGTTAAATAGTTACTTTCTACCTGTTGTGGGTGGGGTGCAGTGCTAAATCAAAGGTCATAAAAATGGTTTCTGTTGTTAGTGGATTTAAGAATATTAAGAGCAAGGATTATTTCAATTAAAAATGTATGTAAAATAGCTAATAGCAACTAGTGAGAGAACAAAACTTATAACGTTCATAATCGTAACAGAAATATACTTTATCTGGAATGAAACAATAAGACATGGGCAAGAGGACCCATATGAGAAAAACTTACAGTTTAAGACATAAAAGACTGTAGAAATGTGTGGAGAGATATTTTGTGTTACTTAATGTTATAAAAGGTTTCTCACAAAGGTTTAGAGGTTTAATGTTAAAAGGTCAAACAATGAAGTCAAGCCTGTAAAATAGATGTGGGTCTTCGCCTACCCTTTCTCGCCACTAGGTTGGTATCTGCAGAGGTGGCTGGTTTGAATTCTTTCAGCGGTTTCTTCTGATACTTACCTCTGTATTTTTTATCTCTTCTCTTTCTTGTCTGTCTAGAGAGTGTTCACAGGCGTGTGTGTATGCGCACAAGTAGGGGTGGGGCAGAGAAAGAGGAAGAGAGAATCCCAAGCAGGCTCTGGGCTCAAACCCACAAACCTGAGCTGAAATCATGACCTGAGCTGAAATCAAGAGTGGGATGCTTAACCCCCTGAGCCCCCCAGGCGCCCCTCAATATTATTTATGATGCCATTTCTTATTTTTTTTACTTGTCTCTTCACTTTTTAATGAGGTGAATGAAGATTTGCTCTTTTATACCTCGCTTCTCAATTATTTCCCTCTTCCCCTCAACATTGCTCCCCTGTAACAGGTACACGATTTTTCGTTGGTCAGTGACTTCATTATTATAATTGCGTATTATCTGTAGCTGAGACACAAAGTGATTGTGATTATATTCACTTTTCCCCATAACTTGTTTTTTCTTGGCGTTTAATTTTCCTGTGCTGTCTTTTTAATGATTTATTCTCCCCTTTCTCTTTTCTAGAATTTCTGTAGTCTGATATTGGATCTCCTGGATTTTGATCTTCTAATTTTCTTTTTTCCGTCTTTCTCTCTTTCTGGTGTCTGGGAGATTCCCTCTGCTTTATCTTCCAGTCTTACTATTGTATATATATTTAATTTCCTGCTCCCATTTTAAAATTCTAAAAGCTTTTTCTTATTGAGTAAACATCCCTTTCAATAGGCCCCATTACTGTTTTATGGATACACTTTCAACTCTCTGAAGATGCAGATTTCAGTTAAAAATAACAACCCAACAATTTCTTTGGGTAGTGATTACTTCTTTTTCATTTGTTTTTCCATTTCATTTGGTTTCTTTATTTCATGTGGAAGAATTCTTCACTGGTTCCTCAAATGCTTAGCTAATATTAACAGTCTTAGCAGAAGCTCTGTGCACGGGTTTCACTCTAGGGCTGTTTAGTTGAAGACCAGATTTATTTTATTGACACATCTCTGACTTTTTTTTCCTTCAAGTTTTTACTGAAATTCTAGTTAGCTAAAATATAGTGTAATACTGTTTTCAGGAGTCGAATTCAGTGTTTCATCACTTACACATAACACCGAGTGTTCATCCCGACAAGTGCCCTCCTTAATGCCCATCCCCCACCCACCTCCCTCCATCAGCCCTCAGTTTGTTCTCTATTTGTAAAGAGTCTCTAGGGGCGCCTGGGTGGCGCAGTCGGTTAAGCGTCCGACTTCAGCCAGGTCACGATCTCGCACTCCGTGAGTTCGAGCCCCGCGTCAGGCTCTGGGCTGATGGCTCGGAGCCTGTTTCTGATTCTGTGTCTCCCTCTCTCTCTCTGCCCCTCCCCCGTTCATGCTCTGTCTCTCTCTGTCCCAAAAATAAATAAACGTTGAAAAAAAAAATTAAAAAAAAAAAAAAAAGAGTCTCTTATGGTTTCTTTCCCCCCTCTCTCTTTTTCCTCCTTTTACATACGTTCATCTGTTCTATTTCTTAAATTCCACATATGAATGAAGTCATACGGCACTTCTCTTTCTCTGACTGACAGATTTCGCTTAGCAGAATACACTCTAGTTCTGTCCACATAGTTGCAAATGGCAAGGTTTCATTCTTTTTCATCACCAAGTAGCATTCCATTGTATGTATATACCGCATCTTCCTTATCCATCATCTGTTGATGAACGTTTGGGTTCTTTCCATAGTTTGGCTGTCGTTGATAACACCACTATAAACGTCGGGGTGCACGTGCCCCTTTGAATCTGTATTTTTGTGTTATTTGTGTGAATATCTAGTAGTGCAATTGCTGGGTCGTAGGGTAGTTCTCTTTTTAGTTTTTTGAGGAACCTCCACACTGTTTTCCAGAGTGGCTGCACCAGTTTGCATTCCCACCAGCAGCGCAAAAGAGATCCTCTCTCTCCGCATCCTCGCCAACATCTGTTGTTGCCCGAGTTGCTGATTTTAGCCATTCTGACCGGTGTGAGGTGCTATCTCATGGTGGTTTTGATTTGCATTTCCCTGATGATGACACAGCTCTGACTCTTAACGTCTGTAGTCTTTTCTGATTTTTCTTCGCAAAGAGGAACCCCTCTGCCTCCTGCTGAGGGAGTGCACCTGTTTCTGGCAGTTGAGTAGGGGAGAGAGCTGGGGGGAGGGAGACTCACGTCTGAGTATATCACTTGCATTCGCTCTCACTGCGATCTTACCCTCACGCCCTGTGCCCGCAGTGCCTCAATGCAGAGTCTGGCACGCTCCGTCTTTTTCCCCAGAGAGTAGACTGCTCTTTCTCCTGCCTGAGCAAGAGTCAGTTGGAGAGTTGGAGGCCGCATGGAGCGCCTGTCTCATGCAGACTTCGCGGTCCTCCTCCTTTAGCCCCACCCGCAGCTGCCCATGTTCCTGAGCCTTTCTGAGTGCCGCCTTCGTGCTGCCTCCCCTTAACTACACAGTTAGGGTTCAGCTGTCGCTGTTCTGCTACGGCAGAAACTACTCACTCACCTCTCTTTCCATCTTCCAAAATTTTCTTAATGTCTTTGGTCTATAACCACTTCTAGTCTTTATCCTTAGTGTTTCATACTTAAAAAAAAAAAATGTCTTTATTGTCATTTGAGTGGAGTTTGGGGAGTAAGTGGAAATAAATGCATGTATTCAAGTCACTATTTTAACCAGAAATCTTTGAGTTTTCACAAGAGTAAACTTTAGACTTGCATGAAAACAGGACCGTTAAGATGAGGTGGTTTGATGCTCAGTGGACCATCTGCGGAGGCAGACCTCATTTACAAGTGTCCCGTTCTCCCTGTGCCTCCAGGGTCTTCTCTCTTTTCCGCCGTTTGTGGCAGATACAGGGCCTCCGATGGTGGGAACACTCACTTTTCCTGCTCCCGGAGATGGCAGTCCTACGACCCCTGAAAATCTCCCATGTCAGCCATACCCTTGTTTTGCTTCCTACACCATTTCTGAAAGATACCCTAATAATTTCTAGTTCAAAACTTGTATTCAGTCTAAATCAGTGGAATTTTAGTAATGAATCACCTAGAACGTTGGCTTTCACCATGTCTATCAGAATGCTTCTAGCTGCAAATAACAGAAAGCCCAGCTAGCTGAAGGGGTTGGAGAGTTTGGGGCTCCTGGGTGGCTCATTCGGGTTAAGCGTCCAACTCTTGGTTTCGGCTCGGGTCGTGAATCACAGTTCATGAGTTTGAACCCCACGTCGGGTTCTGTGGTGACGGTACAGAGCCTGCTTGGATTCTCTCTCTCTTTCTCTCTCTGCCCCTCCTCCACTTACACACGCACACACACTCTCTCTCAAAATACATAAGTAAACTTAAAAAAAAAAACAAACAAAAAACCAAAGGGGGTTTATTCTGTTTACTTAACTGGAAAGTTTAGAGATAGGTCAGTCTTCATTGCTACTTGGTCAAGACTCTTACTCTCTTTCTCTGCATTTCTCTCAGCTCTGCTCTGATCTGCATGTTGACTTTTAGGCTGGCTCCCCTCATGGTTACAGAATGGCTGCGACAGCTCCAGGTGTCATGTTTCATACACACCATGCAGAGGAAGAGAAAGGTTCTTTCCCAGAAGTTACCAGAAGACATCTCCACACCTCGGGGTGGGGACAGGGGGCAGGAATTATACCAATTTATCTCGCATCACACCCCATTTCTAGAATGAGGGTGGTTATACTCCCCCAAAACATACAGGTTATGTGAGGCAGGAGTAATACTCATAATATCAGAATAGGGGGCGTGGATGTTGGGAAGGCTATCACGATATCCATTACTGTGCTTGTTTTTAATATCTCTGCTTTGATCACCAAGGACATAACTGTCTTTATATTTACATCCTTACACTTTTTATAAGTTGTTCTCGGGGCGCCTGGGTGGCGCAGTCGGTTAAGCGTCCGACTTCAGCCAGGTCACGATCTCGCGGTCCGGGAGTTCGAGCCCCGCGTCGGGCTCTGGGCTGATGGCTCAGAGCCTGGAGCCTGTTTCCGATTCTGTGTCTCCCTCTCTCTCTGCCCCTCCCCCGTTCATGCTCTGTCTCTCTCTGTCCCAAAAATAAATAAACGTTGAAAAAAAAAATATTAAAAAAAAAAAATAAGTTGTTCTCCCCTCATTCAGGTTCCATTGATCTTATGTGTTAACAAACCATCATTGTCTTTATCCTTCAGGCTTTTCCTTACAATTTTTTTTTTTTCTAATCTGCAGTTTAACCCACTGTGTGCATTTAAAAAATATTTCAGTGCTTATGAAATTCTTCCTCTCCATGCCCTAATGTTCACCTGGCCTTTTTGGTATTGTCTTTTTGTTGGCCCTCAAAGTTTTATAATGACTTTTGTTCTTAATAAATTTAAGCATGCTTTATAATTTCTATCTCTACTATTATCTGAAATGTTTTGTTGTCTAATTGTTATTTTTTACTTCTGCTCTTTCCCTCATGGTGGATTATTTCTTCATGTGCTTTGCAACTTTGGGTTGTGAGCTCATCTTCAGTAAGGCTTTAATTGTTGGAATTCTGCAGGTCCTGAGTAGTTATACATTTGTCTCTGCCAGGTCAGTCAGAGATCACTCTTGAGAAGTTTCTGAGCCTTGGATTTCTTGGGTCATGCAGGTAGTGTAAATTTGAACTTCAAGTCTTTGTGAAGGCTATCTCAGTGTAGATTTTGGGTTTTGTTTTGTTTTTTGTTCACCTAGAACCCGGGCCAAGGTAGCTAAGTTTCCTTGATGGGGAAATTGGTTTTATGACGGCATTTTATTCTGATTCCCTGCCTCCCAGGGTTAAGTGCTCCTTTCCAGCTACTTGATAGGTGTTAAAATTCAAGCCTCTTGGTTATTGAAACTGGTGAACCCCTGCCCCAACCACGAGCTCATGCTTGCTGCTGTGGTTTCCCGTTCCTGCCTGGTTTGGGCCTCTCGGTTTTAATTTCTTACTGTGCATTTGAGGAATGTTGACTTTATTTCATCCAGCACTTTTGAATGTTTAAGTTCGTCTTAGGTCTGATTCTCCAGGGAATAGAGATTTGAGGCAGAGATTTGCACGCAGGGGGTGTTTTGGACATTTCTGTTGGCAACATGCTTGTAGGGAGGTGAGGGCTTGTGAGGCGAGATGGGATGGATGGAAGAGCTAATGGGGGAAGAGCTAATAGGGAGAGGGAGGAGCTAATGGGGAGTGGGTGGAGCTAATGGGGGGAGGAGCTAGTGGGGAGAGGGAGGAGCTAATGGGGAGAGGGAGGAGCTAGTGGGGGAGGGAGGAGCTAATGGGGAGAGGGAGGAGTTAACCGTAGTGCAGCTGCAGCCCTTACTTGAGCCGGTCCCTTGGGCAGCTTCTAGACCTAGGGATTATGTGCACGCTGGTTCGGGCCAGGTCTTCGTAGCTCTGGGAACCCAGCTCCCTAACGGTGTTCCCGACGGTCAGCCCCCACTGAGCTGCTCGCCTGTACCGATCCCCTTCTTGTGTGTACCTTCCCCGCAGCTCCGGGAAGTGCGGCGCCCTCTGGGCCCTGCGGTGGCCAGCAGCTTGTGCAGCGTCCCCTGCTACCTGCTCCCTGGCCCTGCCCTTCCCTCATTCACTGTCTGCCACAGCAGCTCTGGCATTTCTCCTTCACGTGTTGAGGGTCTCCACTTCCCCACCTTTCGAGACTGTGTCGGTAGTGTCCTAATGTTTCCAGGGTCCTCCTCGGGGTTACCTCCTGTGTCGGGGGCAGTGCCCCCGGCTAGATGAGCTCAGCCCGACGGCTGAGTCCGTCTCCGTGCTGCACATACTCCTCTGGCCCCTGCAGCTCCTTCGGCCCGCGGGCCTTCCCTCCTGGCAGGCTCAGTGCTTCCTGAGCGCTGGTCTTTGCGATCGGCTTGGAGGCCAGGAGGAGTACAGTGTCCCGGAGGCCACGGTTTGTCCGCTAAGGTAAAATGCTCTGCGTCATCCTCAGGCAGGCAAGGTGCTAATTCTGCAGGATCGAGAGCTCCTGGGCGTCTGGAGACAAGTGTAGCCCCCACATGTCTTTGTCCGAGTCTCGGTTGCATGCCTGCCTCGTCAGAGTCTTGACTTGAGGCGGCTCAGCCGCTCTGTGGTTTGTCCCTGGCCCCAGCTTCAGTTGTCGGTTGTCAGAGATGACAGGTCTGCCTGTGCCGCCAAGGAGGCCCTTTGACTTTGCGCTTCACCCTCAGCTGGTGATCCATCACACGCAGCCTTGTGCCATCTTGGCTCCCGGCAAGAGCCGTGCGATTCCAGAGTCCTTGCAGTGACCGCTTTCCTGACGTCTCAGGCCGGAGATGTGTCTGCACGCCCCTTCGTCTGGCCTTTCGGCCCACATCACCGCAGGTGAAAGCGTTAGCAAGTGTCCTACAGCCTGCGTGGGGCTGATGGTGCTGCATCTCCCCCTAGTGAAGGGGGGCTTGGGGTGAGAGCAGCTCCCGGACCGACTTCTGGCTGGGAGCCAAGGGTGGCTGACGTTTCCGGCCGCTGGGGGTTAGTCCTCGGGGGCCGCGGATCCAGCAGTGGACCCACAGCACCCCCTGCAGAAGGGCCTCAGGTGCCCTGGTGCACAGCACGGCCAGAAAGAAAGGCCAGCTAGAGCACGGACGACAGAAGTTCTTACGTGGACTCCTTCCTGATACATGGCACGTTCGGATGTGGTTTCTGGAAGTCATTCAGTTCTCATTTTAGCCAGGACTTTCATTTTCAAAGAAGTGTGTAAGTCATTAATCGTTTCACTGAAATGGGGGGTGATTTTGAGATAAACCTAGGCATTATGGATTTGTTGCTTTAAAGGATAGATGCACTTTTTGGTGATGGTGATGTAATTTCTACTTTTAGGAAGTTTTATAATAGGGTGTCAGATTGCCAACTCATAAAAAACAAAACAAAACGAACAAAACTTGAAGAGCCAAGTCCTGCAGCTTAAAATGCTGACATTCATGAAAAAGAACACATACTCAAAGCTAATAGATCTCTCTAATTTTTTGGGGTGACTGGGTGGCTCAGTTGGTTAAGTGTCCAAGTTCGGCTCAGGTCACGATCTCGCGGTCCGTGGGTTCGAGCCCCGCATCCGGCTCTGTGCTGGCAGCTCAGAGCCTGGAACCTGCTTCTGACTCTGTGTCTCCCTCTCTCTCTGCCCTTCCCCCACTCACACTGTGTGTGTGTGTGTGTGTGTGTGTGTGTGTGTGTGTGTGTGTCTCAAAAAAAAAACATTAAAAAAAAATCTCTAACTTTCTAAAGTTTTATTGAGATCTATTTCACATACCATAGCCATGCACATCTTGTAAGTATATAGTTCAGTGATTTTAAGTATATTCACAGATGGTTGTGCAAGCATCACATCTAATGTTAGAAAGTTTTGACATCCCCCCAAGAGAAACCCCGTGCCCATTAGGAGTCACTGCTCCTACCCTTCCCTCCTGCCTCTGCACTTGGCAACTACTGACCTGCTTTCTTTGTGGATTTGCCCGTTCAGGACATTTCACATCCGTGGAATCATGCAGTATGAGGCCTTTTGTGACTGGTTTCTTTCAGTCAAAGCTAGTATGTTTTCATTCCAGTCTACGTTAAGATTCGGACTAATTCTCTTTCTTACGATAAGGGAGACTCAGAACGCTGCAGAACAAAGCTGAGACTTCCAAAACCATGTCTACCTACTTGGTGCCACTGGGGCTCTGTCAGCTGGGGCTAGGTGAGGAGTTTCTAGTTCTCGGTCGCAACCATAGTATAGCACTGAGGTCGCTGCATTTCAGTAGGTTGGTGAAGTTGTTTCAGTGGTTTGTTTAATTTATTCGCTGATTCATTCATTCACTCATCCGTTCGAATTCACTTCGTGGACTGATGGGAATGAGACAACGTGTATCTCACCGTGCTCTCAGGAAGGACTGGCTTCCAGCAGGTGGTGTTTTTGACTTTAAAAAGCAATAGCCCAGTGTTTTTTCTTAGAGAAATCGAATTGCGTGGCCCCTGTCTTCTACTGTTTGGCTGTAAGAGAAGTGCCATGCCCATCATCACCATAGTTACTATCTTCGTGCTGCTTTTTGACGGCTCACGGTATGTTGGGCGCCGTGCTAAGCGTGCAACGTGAATTACTCCTTATCAGCCTAGCAGTCCTGTCAGGTGAGTGCTGCCACCCCATCATAGAGACGAGGAAAGTGAAGCCCGGACAGTGAGTGGCTGGTCAGGACCACCGAGTGGCACTCAGACTCACACGTATGCTCCTCAGTGTTCGTGCAGTTCTAGGTGGCTGCTTCCTGAGTACTCTTTTATACCCTGTAAGATTAGTGCTAACCCGACGTTGGAAACAGAGCAGTGCAATGCGTTGGTCGTGACTCAGATGACATCTTCACGAAAGTCTGTGGAAGTGTAGCTGGGTGCCCTACAGCTCCACAGCAGTGTTCCTACTTAACATTGTACCTAAAGAGCCACAGAGTGGTAGCGTCGTCCGTCTGTCTTTTTTTA
This sequence comes from Lynx canadensis, assembly GCF_007474595.2. Taxonomy (NCBI): domain Eukaryota; kingdom Metazoa; phylum Chordata; class Mammalia; order Carnivora; family Felidae; genus Lynx; species Lynx canadensis. The sequence continues at coordinate 245,838 of NC_044319.2, forward strand.
AAGTGAGCTTCGTACCAGCGCAGACCCCCAGCGCGGGGCTTGAACTCAAGGCCCCGAGATCAAGACCTGAGCGCAGATAAAGAGTTGGACACTTAACCGACTGAGTCACCCACGTGCCTCGTGTCTGTCTTTTTTATGAGCCGACGTCTGTTGGGTGTTTATTATGTACCAGCCTCTACGCTGAAGGCATTATCTCATTTGAACCTTAAAACAACCTGTGCGATAGCAACTTTTAGTATCGTCGTTTTCAGATGAAACAGTTGAGGCTTTGACAAGTTAAGATGCTTCTCTTAAGATACCCTATATTAGGGGTGTCTTGGTGGTTCGGTGGGTTAAGTGTCTGACTCTTGATTCTGGCTCAGCTCATAATCTTGTGGTGGGGAGATCGAGTCTGGCATCAGGCTCCACATAAGCGTGGAGCCTTCTTAAGATACCGCTCACGCACGCATGCTCTCTGTCCCTCAGAAAAAAACCCTAAGGTGTCTAACTGAGAAAAGACAGAGCTGGGATTTGAACCCATACGTTAACATTCTGGTACTGAAACCTGCGCTCTTAATGCTGTGCTGCCTCTCTGTCTTCCCGCATTCCTAGTCATCATCTTTAATTGTCTTTGGTGAACTTGGTCTTTCCTTCCGTTCTTGTGCTCTTTCTGCTTAGTGATGATCCTTATCTTGCCGCTGGTCTTGTCTTTTCAATTTTGATAGAATGATGAATTGATACAAGTCATTTATAAGAGTTGATTAATTGTATTTTAGTAAGAAAATTTGAAAGCAAATGCTTGATTAAGCCATTGAAAAACAGTTTATTACAAATTTTCTCCATTGCAAAAGTAGTACTTTCACTGTAAGCAAAGGGGAAAAAAGCTTTAAACCTATTAGTATAGTTTTTTCCTTTAACTTTTAATTTTCATTTTTAAATGCTTTTTATCCCTAATTATCATATGAAAGTAATTACCATCCTAAAGAAATTTTAGGGGCACCTGGTGGGGGGGGGGGCTCGGTTGAGCATCCAACTCTTGGTTTTGGCTCAGGTCATGATCTCATGGTTTGCGAGTTCAAGTCCCGCTTGGGCTCTGTGCTTACATCGTGGAGCCTGCTTGGGATTCTGTCCCTTTCCCTCTCTCTCTGCCCTTCCCCTGCTCATGTTCGCACTCTCTCTCTCAAAAATAAATAAATAAACTTTAAAAAACAAGAAATTTTAAATGTCAGCAAATATGTAGAAGGAATGGTACCTTCCTACGAATGGTACCGTGTGGGGGCACCTGGGGGGCTCAGTCAGTTGAGCTTCCGACTTCGGCTCAGGTCATGATCTCACAGCTCGTGGGTTCAAGCCTCATGTTGGGCTCTGTGCTGACAGCTCGGAGCCTGGAGCCTGCTTCCGATTCTGTGTCTCCCTCTCTCTCTCTCTCTCTCTCTCCCTCTCTCTCTACGCCCCTCCCCCACTCATGCTCTGCCTCCCTCTCTCCCTCTCAAAAATAAATAAATAAACATTAAAAAAAAAAACTGTACTGTGTACATGTGAAATACCAAAAGTAAAACTTGGTTTACCTTTAAATATGATGTCAGGAAAGAGCACATGTTAATGTAGTTTCTTGTTAATTCAGGTAACCTGTGGCTCTTTGGGGACGAGCCACCCGGAGGCAGAGGTCTGCATGAGAAGCAGGCTTCTAGGGGTGCCTGGGTGGCGCAGTCGGTTAAGCGTCCGACTTCAGCCAGATCACGATCTCGCGGTCCGTGAGTTCGAGCCCCGCGTCAGGCTCTGGGCTGATGGCTCGGAGCCTGGAGCCTGTTTCCGATTCTGTGTCTCCCTCTCTCTCTGCCCCTCCCCCGTTCATGCTCTGTCTCTCTCTGTCCCAAAAATAAATAAACGTTGAGAAGCAGGCTTCTGACCTGGGCTGTTGCGTGCAGAGCACATGTCCTATTCTTACTGGTCCCTTCCAGAGTCAGAGCATTATTGCCCCTTGGCGTGCATGTGCCATGAAGACCTTCTCTTTCCCTCCTCTCTTCCCCCCCGAATACAAGTCACGCTTTTCCTTCGTACTTGTGCTTATGTTCAGCAGGTTTCCTGGCATACTTGTGGCTGTTCTAATATTCAGTAATATTTTCTTAAGGAAACCCCTTCTCTGGAATTTTGGAATGCAGTTCTGTGCCTCTGTTTTTTACCCTCCTGTGAACATTTTCTGATAAGTATTTCATTGGAAAGGCTGGTAGGCACTTCTGTTCCTCTTTTAACCTTTTCTAGGCTAAGTAAATGTTTTTGCCAAAAACTTAAAAAAATTATAATTGATGTCTTCCCTTTTTCCCGCCGAAATAAATCATGTGTGTTTTAGATACATTGGATTTAAAAATGTACAGCTTGGAGCATCTTCGGTTAAAATTTTGGAAGGTCTAGTTAGAGTTGAGTACATCTTTTTTGCCTGTAAGATACAGAAACAAGAAACAATTTAATCTACATAGGAGGGTGACTATTCATAATATGAAAGGATACTGAGTGTATTGCTGGGATTACGGGGAATCCCAGTGTATTGCTGGGAATACTGAGTGTATTACTGGGTAATAACGAGTGAGCCTGACTAGGGAAAAATGTCTAAAAAGATATCTTAGATGATAACAAAACGTAGAGAAACAGTGATCTGGAGTGCAGACCCGTCTAGTGTTGTGTCTCGTATATATGGACTCATCTCTTTGGAATAACCATTATCTTTTAGTTCCTGTGCATTTTTGTATTCTGGATGGGAACCTACTTTACATGGCAACATATTTGCTATTGAGTGGAAAACACTGCAGTTTAATTTGCATGGCATATATAGATTCCATCCCCTAAGTCTGCATTAATTGTGTGATTAAAATATTTAGTTCTCAACAGTCTTAAAATTTGTTTTTCTGTTTTATAAGATACCTACTCTACTTGTCAATTAAAAATCACTACAGATTTTTTTCCCTTTCTATTTAAATTTTTTTTTTTTTCAACGTTTATTTATTTTTGGGACAGAGAGAGACAGAGCATGAACGGGGGAGGGGCAGAGAGAGAGGGAGACACAGAATCGGAAACAGGCTCCAGGCTCCGAGCCGTCAGCCCAGAGCCCGACACGGGGCTCGAACTCACGCACCGCGAGATCGTGACCTGGCTGAAGTCGGACGCTTAACCGACTGCGCCACCCAGGCGCCCCTTTCCCTTTCTATTTAATAGACGTACTGTTTAGAGCAGTTTTAGGTTTACAGAGTAATTGAGCGGAAAGCATGGAGAATTTTGATATAACCCCGTCCTCCTTTTATTAACATCTTCCATTAGTGTATATGTTTATTATGGTTAATGAATGTTGATAAGTTGCTATTAACTAATGTCCAGGTGTACATTAGGACTCATTCTTTATATCGTACAGTTTTCAATTGTGACAAATGTAGGTCGTACCCACGATTATCAAATATCCACCATTACAGTTCATGACTTTGTGAAAGATAGTTTTGCTGCTTTAAAAATCCCCTGTAGGGGCGCCTGGGTGGCGCAGTCGGTTAAGCGTCCGACTTCAGCCAGGTCACGATCTTGCGGTCCGTGAGTTCGAGCCCCGCGTCGGGCTCTGGGCTGATGGCTCAGAGCCTGGAGCCTGTTTCCGATTCTGTGTCTCCCTCTCTCTCTGCCCCTCCCCCGTTCATGCTCTGTCTCTCTCTGTCCCAAAAATAAATAAACGTTGAAAAAAAAATTTAAAAAAAATAAAAATCCCCTGTGGAATAATGTTAAATGGAAATAAGTCCTTTTTCTTACCTTCCTTCCCAGTGTGACTCTAAGAAACTATTGTTGATATTTTCTTGTGTGTTTCAGTGACACAATGAAACAATGAATTTTTGATCTTGCCCATACGATACAGGTGGATACCTCATATTTTCCAGCGGCAGCAGTGTAAACACTCTTGAAACCGCTTAAAGAAAGGGATTGTGGGGGCGCCTGGGTGGCGCAGTCGGTTAAGCGTCCGACTTCAGCCAGGTCACGATCTCACGGTCCGTGAGTTCGAGCCCCGCGTCAGGCTCTGGGCTGATGGCTCGGAGCCTGGAGCCTGTTTCCGATTCTGTGTCTCCCTCTCTCTCTGCCCCTCCCCCGTTCATGCTCTGTCTCTGTCTGTCCCAAAAAAAAAAAAAAAAAAAAAAAAAAACGAAAAAAAAAAAAAAAAGAAAGGGATTGTGGGTGACTGAGGAGCTGGTCCCGCGCACCTGTTAGCGATGGTGTCCAAGAAGGAGGCCGTAAGGTGGCATGTCTGGCTTGGCACTGAGGCTGGTGTGGCTACTGAATGTCACAGCATGTAATTTAAGATGTGAGGGTTATTGGACACATAATAACATACTGTTAGCTAGAAGATGAAGACAGTGCTCTGACATGTAAACATGTACTGTGTTCATTTCGTGAATACCTTTGTCTCGGTAGAAAAACTTTTACTAATATTCAACAGTAGTTCCTCATTCCTGGCATTTTAAACTTTTAAGAAGCTTCCATTGATCATGTGATTAAATGCGTGTCAAAAACAGATATGTTATATTTTTGAAATATGGAGCTTGAAAAAAAATATACCTCAGTCTAGGAAGTTGTAAGGATGTTTTATGAAAAAAATCAGGCATTACTTTAAGCTTTTGCATAAAATTATCAGAATATTTGCCATGGAAAAGTACTTCTGGAGATTTCTGCATGATAAATTCTTGGTATGTATTAATTTTTAAAACATTTAAAAAATATTTATTTTTGAGAGAGAGAAAGAGAGAGCACAAGCGGGGAAGGGGCAGAGAGAGAGGGAGACATGGAATCCGAAGCAGGCTCCAGGCTCTGAGCTGTCAGCACAGAGCCCCACGTGGGGCTCGAACTCAGAACTGGGAGATCATGACCTGAGCTGAAGTTGGATGCTTAACCGACTGAGCCACCCAGGCAGCCCCCCCCTTTTTTTTTTTAATGTTTTGTTTTGTTCTTTTAGATCTTTGATTGTTATTTACAGAAATTGTCTTTAGAGGGATTTGAAATGGAATAGAAACTTTTGGAGCTGAGCAATAAATACAGGACCATTATAAATATACAGAGAAAAACTGAGTTTTGAAACCACAGTGTTGAGTCTGTCTCCCATGCTGATGTGTACCGACTTTTTTTTTTCTTCTTTTTTAATGTTTATTTTTGAGAGAGAGATATAGTGTGAGCGGGGGAGGGGCAAAGGGAGAGGGAGACACAGAATCCGAGCTGTCAGCACACAGCCCAACGCAGGGCTCGAACTCACAAACCGGGAGATCATGGTCTGAGCCGAAGTCGGATGCCTAACCGACTGAGCCGCCCAAGCTCCCCTTGATATTTTTTAAATATCATAATTAGTTATGTTTAATTGACCTGGTTGACTTTCAAAACTAATTGTGAAAGAAATAGAACTTAGTGATAATTCAAGTCAATAAATGGGGTTTTTGCTGTTTTTCTGCCATTCCACTGAGTGGAAAGTAGCATATACTTTATTAGAAAGCCAAGTGATAAGCTTATTTTCCTTGACGTTTTGTATTTTTCTTACCTTTCGTATGCATCGTTGAATGATTCTGGTCGTGTGCACTTTTGACGAATCGTTTAATTTACGCTCACGTTCAACCACGGCATTATTTGCCGTAGTCAGAAGGTGGGGGCTACTCATGGGTGTCCATGGAAGGATGACGGATGATCGAAATGTGTAAGCATACAGTGGAATATTATTCAGCTTTAAAGAGGAAGGAAACTCTGACGCCTGCTTCAGCAAGGATGAACCTTGAGCCTTGAGGACATGAAATGCTAAGTGAGACGCTAAGTGAAATAAGCCAGTCCCGAACAGGGAAGTAGGAGGTGTCTAGAGTGGTCAGAGTCACGGAAAGTAGAGTGAGTGGTGGCTGTGAGGGGCTGGAGGTGGGGGGGGGGAGGGAGGTGCTGTTTACTGGGTGCAGAGATTCAGTTGCAAGATGAACGTTGGTTGTACACAGAGTGAATTTATTTAACGCTTTGAACTGTACACTTAAAATGGCTAATGATGTAAATTTTATATATGTACTTTTCCACAATTAAAAATTTTTAAAAATCCATTGAAAGGTAAACGTATGCAACTAAATTTGTCCAGTGGAGTGGTTTAGCAGGGAATGGAGAAGTCTAGAAGTCTGAGGGACTTCTCCTAAGAACGTACTATCTGATTTCCTAAATATTTGTAAACATAGTGCTGATTTCAACTGCTGAGACAGGTGCAGAGGGAGAGAAGTGTTTGGGTAATTGCTGTCTGCTCAGGAAAGGGTTATGGACGTCAAGCTTTTTAAAATTTCTGTATAAAAGTTTTCTTTTAAAAACCAGCTCACCCTTTATTTGTGTTGGCTGAAGTTTTGTGTGCTTGGTGCATACTTGAATAATCTAATGTAGAGATTATAAGGTGAGGGAGATCCACGTGGCCAAGTTAGAATGATGGACGTGCATCATAATGTTACATGTCAGCTGACCCACCGCAGAAACGGGAGGGGGTAAGGAGGTGTACATCTGCCTCAGAAAAGAGGCAAGTCGCACCCTTCAAATTATCCGTACTAATTTTTCTCAGTGTGAGCAAATTACTTTTTAAAAAATTTTTGATGTTTATTTATTTTGAGAGAGAGAGAGACAGAGCACGAGGTGGGGGGGGGGGCAGGAGAGGGAGGCACAGAATCCGAAGCAGGCTCCAGGCTCCAAGCTGTCAGCACAGAGCCCGACGTGGGGCTTGAACTCAGGAACCGTGAGATCATGACCTGAGCCCAAGTCAGTTGCTTAACCGACTGAGCCACCCAGGCACCCCTCAATCAAATTGTTTGATAACAGAAAAGAGAACCTTTCAGTTTAGCTGTCAAAGCCGGGCTGTCGTTTCCGATGTGCTTTATTTAATTAACTACCGAGTCCGGAGCAGAAGTGAAGAGAAGTGGTTACATGTGCTTGTCCATCCAGATCACCAGCTGTCAACTTTCATTTGTGACACGTCTAGAAAGTTCTTAATGGACAGTTACAACAAAACCACATATCTGTGTATAGTTATACCATTTAGCTAGATACTGTATACGTATAGCTTGTTATCTTCAAAGTTTTGATACAAGCCAGAGTGAGAGTGAGCAGAGTGCCCGAGGAATCTCGGGCTAAAGATTTGATCCGTCTGTCTTTGTGACTCTGGCACCTCCCACACTGCTGGGCATATGAGAAGCTATTAATACATGTTTGAATGAATGAACGAGTAAATTAATGGGTATGTACCAGTCTGTAGATTGGTATACGTCTTTTCATCTATAAATCCTTCTGTTCTGGATATAATGTTTCCTTTGCTTTCCCTGGGTGTTCGACTCCTTCTTTTTAAAAGATTAGTAAGCTTTATTTCAAGTAATATTCTCTTATAATAGGACTCAATCACAAATAAATAAAACCATACTTAACAAACATTTATATAGTGCTTACTGTGTGCCTGGTACTCTTGTTCATTCGTCATGTTCTTCTCGTGAAAACCTTATGAGGTGGCTGTTGATATTCCTCCACTCGCATGGGGAAACTGAGGCACAGACAAGTTAGGTGACTTGCTCAGAGTTGCCAGCTAGTAAGTGTCTCAGCAGGATTTGCACCAAGTCTGAGTTCCAGAGTCTGTGCTTCACCACCACACGGGGCACGCTGTTTCTCACAAATACCAGCTCTAAAAACCATTTCCATCTCCCCAGAAGACCGCCCATACTAGGGGGGCTTATCTTATTTACGGTAAAATTTTGTTAAGATAGAAATTTTCTAATGGTGACATTCACTCTCTTTTACTGTCAAGCTATGTGATGAATATGTTGTTATTTAAAAGGTTATGTTTATTGTCACCACAGGCCGTGTATCGATAGTGGTGAATGGGCATAACTTCCAAACGAAGAGGGGTATATGCAGCTTCTGGGGTGCTTTGCCTTTCTGCTGGTAAGGTGTTCCTTCTGTCCGCAGCACGTCTGAGGTGTCAGAAGGCACGACAGTCGTCGGATCGGAAGGACTGGATTTGTAGACCTCTGGCTGCTCTTGTGACATCTGTGCTGGTTACCTGATGAATTTTGAACCTAGGAACGCCCTTGGCCTGCTATAGCCCAGGGACCTGAGGAATTGGACTGTCTGTGCGCCCCCGACCAATTCCGTGGTCTGGGAGAGCCCCCCTGAAGACGTGCGCTCTAGTCTGGCCGGAGTGTGATGTCACACAAATCAAGGCGCTCCATGCACCTTCTGTTTATGGTTATAGGCAGCCCTTCCTTAAAAGCCCTTGGCGATATTAGTATTTTAGTTGTTTAAAGTCCCCATTAGCCTGAATTTTTAGTGAAATGTCTAATTCACTGTGGCATCTATTAAACACAACCTGTCATTAAAAGAAAAAGAAGGACTCATCTGTAGCTGTAGGTACAGCAGAAGGGTTCAAGCTGTAGGTACAGCACAAGGCTTGATGTGGACAGAGCATCGTTTGTCTTTTCAGGTGTTACTGTTTTAGGGGAAGAGTCATAACTATGTTTTTTTATTTGAAAGAGAGAGCGTGCACGAGCAGGGGAGGGGCAGAGGGAGAGAGCATCTTAAGCAGGCTTCACGCTCAGTGCAGACCCTGAAGCGGGGCTCGATCCTGCGATCCTGGGGCCAAAAGCAAGACTTGGGTGCTCAACTGACTGAGCCACCCACATGCCCCACTGTGTATCTTGTTTAAACTTTATGCCTTCCCTCTTTCCCCACATAACCAGTACCTTTACAAAGACAGTACCTTGCAGAAATTGCATTATGTTAGAGATTGAAAACAGCAACCAAGAGTGACTGTTGTCTGTAAATCTCAGTATTTGCCAGAGTGTTCTGAGGGACTCTGATTTTGGGAGATGCCCTTCTGCGATGTGGTATGTACTCCCGAACTGGGGAAGAGTTGCGTAAATGCCGTCCCTGCCAATGTACACAGACGCATGGGTCAATGCATGTTTTGAGGAGCCACGGTATATATTAATAAGTTAATGATGCTGAGAAGGCCTGTAGTGAGAATGGCTTAGCTTTTCTGGACTCCGCATTTCCCACATTTGTTTGAACACAGAACCCTTTTCCACCAAATATCCGTTGGTTGTCTCGTGCCCCTCATGGTTCACAGACTGAAATAACGCGGCACCGTATAGCAGTGTAGCCATATGTTATTTTGATGAGGTTTCAGAAGAATGGTCCAATCGAAAATCTGCCATTATTGTTTCATCCCTAGTTAATAAATCAATTTCAGAGAATAACACTTAGAAATTGTAGAAATTTAAGACGTAATGAATTTTCTTTGAATTTATATACTGTAGTTCCTTGCATTGGTAGACATGTGATTTACAAAAGACAATCTCTCTACTTGATTAATAGTGACAGAATGATTAACCCCATTAATTCCAACTATTGGGGGAATTTATGCAAATCCAAGATAATGTAAAAAAAATATATAGAATGTTTTTTAAGTAATTGTGGTTTATCACTGTAAATACTTTATCTCAAACTATATTAACAGGATATTCCCAAATGGAAGATTCTGGGTGGAAATTCTTTAAAAAAAATTTTTTTTTAATGTTTATTTACTTTTTTTTTTATTTATTTTTTTTTTTTTCCAACGTTTATTTATTTTTGGGACAGAGAGAGACAGAGCATGAACGGGGGAGGGGCAGAGAGAGAGGGAGACACAGAATCGGAAACAGGCTCCAGGCTCTGAGCCATCAGCCCAGAGCCCGACGCGGGGCTCGAGCTCCCGGACCGCGAGATCGTGACCTGAGCTGAAGTCGGACGCTTAACCGACTGCGCCACCCAGGCGCCCCAATGTTTATTTACTTTTGAGACACACTCACACACACACACACACACACACACACACACACACACAGTGCGAGTAGGGGAGGGGCAGAGAGAGAGGGAGACACAGAATCTGAAGCAGGCTCCAGGCTCTGAGCTGTCAGCACAGAGTCTGATGTGGGGCTCGAACCCACGGACCACGAGATCATGACCCGAGCCGACATTGGATGCTTAACCGACTGAGCCACCCAGGTGCCCCGGAAATTCTTTAAAGCATAAATAACAGTGATTGATAATTAGTTCAGGTGCAAATATATAGATACTTCCAAAATACTTGAGATTATTTTAGCACATTTCTTTCAAAAGCTTTAGCTTTTATTACATGAGTCTTACGTATGCTATTTGCTTGCTGAATCCTTTCTTTGTAGATTGATCTGTTACAAATTCTTAATATGGCATATCTCATAAAATTTTAGTTATTTAGTGAGCTGTATCCTAATTGAGAGTAGAGTGAAACATGGAAATAAGGCAAAAGAGAGGTCGTACTTAATGATGAAGAAGGGAAAATTTTGAGCAGTGATAAAAATAACAAAGGGGCACCTGGGTGGCTCAGTCAATTAAGCGTCTGACTTCGGCTCAGGTCATGATCTCACGGTTTGTGAGTTTGAGCCCCGCGTCGGGTTCTGTGCTGACGGCTCGGAGCCTAGAGCCCGCTTTGGATTCTGTGTCTCCCTCTCTCTCTGCCCCTCCCCCACTCACACGCTGTCTCTCCCAAAAACTAAACATTAAAAAAATAAAATAAAATAAAATAAAATAAACAAGAACCCAAGACTTGACTGTTCCAGCTAAAAGGAATGATTAGTAATTGCTAAGTCAAAAAGAAAGGCATCTGTCCAGTTCTGTAAAAGTCCAGACTGAATGGCAAGAAGTATTAAAGTCACAACAGAACGAAAAAACGAGAAAAAGAAAAATGAAAAGATGCTGAAATTATTTATGGAGGTTGTAGCAACCATGATGGTAGGATGTGAAGGAGGTCTGAAAGCAGGGGCCCTGCCAAGAAGACTCAGCATCGAGAGATACAGAAGCAGAAACAAGGCAGACACGTGTGTCACCATCATGATGGCCACTCCACATGCCGGTGGGTCACACGCTGTTGAAGTGTGTGCGGAGGCTTCAGGAGACACGTGTGGACTGGCAGTCGTCCCTAAAGTGCAAGGTGTTCATCTCTGGAATATTCCAGAGTAGTCAGTTCTCTGTTCTTTGTTTCTGTAATTTTAAAATAGCATTTACATGGGTCAACCAGGCAATTAGAGAAGAAATCAAAAAATGTATGGAAACAAACGAAAATGAAAATACAACAAGCCAAACGCTTTGGGACGCAGCGAAGGCAGTCCTGCGAGGAAAATACATTGCAATCCAGGCCTATCTCCAGAAACAAGAAAAATCCCAAATGCAAAATCTAACAGCACACCTAAAGGAAACAGAAGCAGAGCAGCAAAGACACCCCAAAGCCAGCAGAAGAAGAGAAATAATAAAGATCAGAGCAGAAATAAACAATATAGAATCTAAAAAAACGGTAGAGCAGATCAATGAAACCAAGAGTTGGTTTTTTGAAAAAATAAACAAAATTGATAAACCGCTAGCCAGGCTTCTCAAAAAGACAAGGGACATGACCCAAATAGATAAAATCATGAATGAAAATGGAATTATTACAACCAACCCCTCAGAAATACAAGCAATTATCAGGGAATACTATGAACAATTATATGCCAACAAACGGGACAACCTGGAAGAAATGGACAAATTCCTCAGCACCCACACACTTCCAAAACTCAATCAGGAGGAAACAGAAAGCTTGAACAGACCCATAACCAGTGAGGAAATGGAATCAGTTATCAAAAATCTCCCAACAAATAAGAGTCCAGGACCAGATGGCTTCCCAGGGGAGTTCTACCAGACGTTTAAAGCAGACATAATACCTATCCTTCTCAGGCTATTCCAAAAAATAGAAAGGGAAGGAAGACTTCCAGACTCATTCTGTGAAGCCAGTATTACTTTGATCCCTAAACCAGACAGAGACCCAGTAAAAAAAGAGAATTACAGGCCAGTATCCCTGATGAATATGGATAAAATAGCATTTACACGTTTGTTTCTAAAATCTTGTCATATCAGTGGTTCTTACCAGGCTTTAAGAAACCTGGTATGTTGAGATGTCCTTTAACTGCGTTTTACATCTTGGGTAGTTTATTTTCCTCTGTAGGGTAAGAAAGCATAGTGAAGCATGTCTTTGATATGAAGAGGGAAATCCAGGTGAAGGTTGAGTGGCTTACACAAAGAGTGAGGGAAGGAGGCTTTCAAGAGCGGGAGTTTGGTGTTTTTACAGGGAAAATAGGATCACTGATTGAGCAGGCTTTCTGAGTTTAACTTTCTTATGTTTGATTCTCCACTTAAGTATTAAGTCTTTCAAGTATTGTCTGTATCACACTGACTAATCTGCCTGTCGTTATATAACGGATAGCCGATCTGGCCTTTTAAGAAAATCCTTGATGTATTAGGTCGTTAAAACAAATTCTAACATTTGGTGCTCATTAGTGTTGTAACCGAAACAAAAACATTTTAATGGTTGATCCCAGAGCATTTTGAAGTTAGTGTAAGTTTGCTGGAAAGGTATTTAAGCTGAAGTATCAATTACAAACGGGCCATGAGCCAAGTTTCAAAGCTGTTTCTAAGTAAGACATTGAGTTTTTAGAATGCAAAAAATAAAGTATGTGGCACTGCGCCATGTGGCAAGGAAGTAGAATGGAACGGTTACGGTGGGATTTGTATTGATGATAGTGATTTTGAAACAATTGGATTCAATTAAAAATAAAATTAAAGTTTTTAGTTTATTAACTTGTTTTTTGGCTTATTATTTTGTTCCGGATCCACATTGTAGAATGTTGTTCATACAGAATAAAATGTCATTAACTCCAAATAGGTTTGAGTAATTCTTTTTTTTTTTTTTTTTAATTTTACAGAGAGAGAAAGAGAGTGGGGGTGGGGGGCAGAGGGAGAGAGAATCCCAAGCAGGCACCACGCTCCGTGCAGAGCCCGACATGGGGCTCGATGCCACGAGCCTGGGATCATGACCTGAGCGGAAATCCAGAGTCACATACACAACCGACTGACCCAGGCGCCCCAGTTTGAATAATTTTTGTGATCACCCGAGTGATACTTCTGTAATTTTCTGTTGTTTCTTGAGCCTGTTTTGGGGGAAGTGTTGCCTTCTGCCAGCCAGTAGGAGTTACAGAGAGAGTAAGAGCCGCGCCCTGCGGGTGGAGCCGCAATGTGTACAAGAGGGTCTCCCGCACTGGTGGTGACACCGAGGTGGTGGGCACGGGAGAGAGATGTGGGCTTTGCAGGTCAGCAGACCCCTCCCTCGGGCGCTCCCTCCGTGTTCGTCGCCTCCGGCCTCCTGCTTTCCTGCTCTTCTGTTTTCTCCCCTTCCCTTGTCCGGTGGCCGCCGGGCCGAGCCCTGGTCCTCCTTCTGTGGGCCTGTGTCTCTGCCTCACGGCTCCTGGCGGCTCTTTGGTGCCTTGGGGGAGGGAGGACCCTGGACTTGCACACGAGATGCTGTGAAGATGCGTCTTTTAAGGGAGGGTTTCCACCGTTCTTTCCCAGCGTTTCTGAGGACTCCAGGGGCTCTCCCTTCCCCGCTGACTGTTGGGCCCCTTTCCATCTGCCCCTCAGGCGTCAGAGGACGTCTCTGGACCCAGACGGTGCCCGCCACTCTGTTCTCTGCGCTCAGAGGGCTGGGACACCTGCACCATAGAGTCGTAGAAGGAACTTCAGGGTTCCCTGGTAGCACGTTGACTGTTACGTTCCCGTGTGTGCTTCAATACCTGATGCGACAGATTTGCTTTTAAAAATTTTAGTGGTTTTAGGGATACAACATGCGTTCCGTGTTATTTTCCCCATTTCAAATATTCCTAACAGGTGGCCAGCTCAAGTTAAAACAAAATAGATGCCTCTCATTTTAGTGGTATCTTTTCCAACTCGGAAACAAAGCATTCGTTGTTTTAGAAACTAATGGTGCAGTGGAAGAACAGTGTATTTGGAATCACTTATAAATTCATTAGAAAAAAAATTCAGATTGACAGCATTTTGGGTTTCTAATTAAGCCTTTGAAGGCAAGCATGTCAACTATAAGAAAACAGTAACGTAGACTTCTAGTATATTCTTTTCTAGTTGGCCAAAGACCCAAAGTTGTCTTCTGGACTAAAATTGTCATTCACATGAATCGTAATGATAGCGTGGAAAAGTTGGACTCCTTCAGGAGAAGGAGATCCCCAACTAACACAGCCTTCACACAGCTTACCGTGCGTCAAGAGTCTAGAGAAGGAAAATGCTCCTTTCATCTCTGCGTGGATAATTCTGACCTCAAAAATAAAATGGCCATTTTCAAGGATCCTAATTCTGCTGGCGAGTAGTCAGACCAGATTAATAAACACAAATCTCCCCAACCCCCCTTTTTAGAAAATACTGGTGATCAATCCTGGCTCAGCTAACAGAGTGCGAGATTCACGCTTAACAAAGTCAAATTAACCGAGTGTGGCACGTGCTAGCTCTGGGATGTGATAGTGAACACGGCACTGAAGGTCCTTGCCCTTGAGAAACATACACACATATATGTATATGTGTATGTGTGTGTGCGTGTCCTACATGTGTCCGTATACAAACAGTGTGCAGTGCTGTAAAGTGAATGGGGCCTGAGGAGAGGGGAATTTTGGCCTTAAAACGCCATCTACAGTTAGCCATTTGGCAGAAAAAGTAGAGTCCTTCGTCTGGTCTTGATGATTAATGTGTTTTCTGCGTTTTAATAAAATAAAGTTGGTGGCGGGCCATGATCTGTGGCTGTTCGGAAAAGAGTCTTAGTCGTCCAACAATATTTGTGCCTCGAAACAGAAAACTTTCCCTGGAGGTGAAAATCTGCAGATGCGTACGCCCTGCAGGGGCGAGGCCGTGACCGTGTGCTTCTCGGGCCCCCATTTCCCTGACTGAGGCCCCGGCGGCTGGGGTCCCAGAGGCCGTCCCTGCGGAGCCTGAACCTGGTCCCCGAACCTGGTCCCTTGGCACCGTGCGGACATGGCCAGTCTAGCCTGAGTTCTGGTGATGAAATGGGGGCTCCTGTTGTCCAGCCAAAGTTTTCCGATTCACTGTTTTTCCTGCCCTGCCCTGCCCATTCCTCTTTTCTTTGTATTCAGCTCATACTTCGCCTACCCAGAAGGCTGTGCTTTGAAGCCTGAGCATTAGCGGGTAAATACGGATGCGGAACTGCTTTCACCGGACAGGATTTTGGGGAGCAGGAGAGTGGCTTCTCCAGATCAGTAGCAAATCTGTGTCCCGGGGACCGAGGCGGTTCAGTCTCAGTCATTTTCAGATTGGTCCGGGGGGCTTGGGGGCCCTTCGGAGGGCCCTGGGGGTGCCTGTGGGGGTCGGTTTGCAAAGGCAAACCCCTTCACCAGGGAGCCTGCAGAGCCACACAGAGAACCTGAAAACAGCAAATTCTCGCTTGTCACGGACCCTTCCTGAGTCAGAGCGTGAGTGCCAGCTCAAGAGTCCCTTGTGGGCGACCTTCCCACCCGGGTTTCCGTGTTCCGTTCTGCCCTGCCAACGCTCCTGGGCCCTTCTCACTCACGCCCGTCTGTGGAAAGCAGGGAAAGGAAGCGGAACCGTGAGGTCCACACGGTGGGGGCGACGTAAGACCTGTTGGAAATGCTGGGTTGAAGCAGCTCATTACCGTTCGAAAGACGTTCTTCAGTTTTCTGACCAAAGGAAAAACCGCATTATCTTCATTGTAGATAGAAGCCACAACACGCCGAACTACTTGGAAAGCCGCATGTTTTAGCCAGTAATGAGTCTTAACCTTTACGAGATCAGCACATGGAAATGGTTAGTGGGCGCCAGCAGAGAAACGCGGGTCACATGCCCTTCGGTCAGGGGCCAAGTCCTCGTCACTCCAGGCGTTCAGAGTTTTGCAGTTCATCTTCCTAGGTTGCTAAGTGCTTTTCATGCCTCATGACACAAAGAGTTGACTAGCTTGCTTTTGCAGTGTGAAACGCTTCCTTTTAAAATTTCGAAACGTGCTTTTCTCCTTACTTTTAAGATATTTTGATTCATTCAGATTTTGCATAATATTAAGAATAGCAGAATTTATAAGCTATAAGCATGTGTGATTTGAATGCTTCCTACCTAATGGGACTGGAATTTTTCTCCAATTATGGGACAGGGAGACCATCGTTCCCCGGTTGCCAAAACAGAATGCAGCTGGCTGCAGGAGGGCTGAGCTAGCAGAACATTTAATATTTTGAAAAATGTGTCCTGGGGGAAAAGACTTTCTGTTCAGAAAGATACTGAATTATTTAGCTGGGCAGCTGCAGGGTGTGAATATTTTGAGCGCCGTTGCTGTCATTTATTTTTTATTGGGTTCAAATGGAAAAATTGAAAACCGTATTCAGACGCGTAGCCTTTCGCTCGATGGCGTGTAGACCTCCGGCTGCAGCTGCCTGCGCTCCTGTGATCTGCACGGGCACATTCCACTCCGAGTGCATCAGTGTTTAATTTTCAAAATTCTCGGCAAATAGCAGAGCTGCAGCCAGGAATTCCTCCACTGAGATTCCTTCCGGCCCAGATGAAACTGATAATTCCCGGCTGGGTTGCTGTCATTCATCACTAATCCAGGTATGGCTGCTTGCCGTGTTTAATTTTCTTTTTTCTGAACCCAAAGGCACTGCTGGCTTGCGTTTCCCATGAGAAGGCGGCGGTGATGTGCCTGGAATTCCAGCCCCCGGAGGTGGTGGCTTTTCTAGACGGACGTAGCTGGCCTTTGTCGTGGGGCTGACGGACGTGAGCTTGCTGCTAGACACAAAACCATGCGCGACCGGCTCATGGTAGGGTCTTCAAGAAAAGCAGGACTGTATCAGGGACCTGCCTCTGAGTTTCTGAAGTTGGTGTCATGGAAAGCAGCTGTTTCCTACACAGGGTATCTGTTGATGCCACTTGCCATTTGGGAACAGGATGCTGAATTGGATGGACAGTAGGTTTTAATGTTTGTTGTATAGGTCTTGTAAAAAAAAAAAAAAAATAACAGTACTTTGGGAAGCATTCAAAATGTCATCAGCACTTAACATCCTATGAGAAGCAGGTCAAAATGTATTCATTTTGCATTTTAAACTGTTTTAATGAACACTTAAAAGCAGTATGTATAGGATAAAAATCACAGAATTTGGAAGTGGACAGTTCTGGCTTTATCTCAGCTGGCCCTGTGCCCTTACGCCAGTGACGTATGACCTCCGAGTCTTGGTCTTACGTATAAGCTAGGAGAGCAGATTACAGAGTTGGTGTGAGGGTTAACACTGTCGTAGGTATGGAGGGCCTACGTAGGCCTCGAGCATGTTGGTACCCGACAAAGGGTACGTTGTATGTCTGTTAGGGATTCTCTATCTCTACGGCCCACCCATCCACTTGCCCACCTACTTGCCTATCTGTGTATTTATATTTATCTTCTAGACCTTTTTCGGGCTTCCCCTTTTTTGTTAATCCAGCCATATTTTGCTGAAATTTAAAATATGAAAATACTCCACATGATGGATAAATGTATGGAAACAAAAAAAGGTTCGCTGGTGGTCTCCCAAGAGACTTCTAAGATTACATTATCTCAGTGTGACTTTCAGCCTGCTGGTGCTTCAGCCTCCTAAGAGCAGGTATCTCTCCTGCGGAGACTTTATCCAGGTCACAGACCCGTGTATGTACGGTCACCGCCTGTGGACGGCGATCTGTGGTGGATGAGCCTTCGAAGTAGCCAACATGGGAGCTGAGAAGCCGTCATCATCAGGGCTTTTCTTGGTGAGCAAGGGAGTGTGAGAAACGAGATAGTCGTGGGAATCGGATATTTAGCAACACAGGTGAATGTGGTAGACTGGCCACGTGCTCTGTTTTCTGCCTGGACTGAGATCTCAGGGAGTTGACTGTAACGGGGCGGAGAGGTGACAACCGTAGAAGAAACTCGAGCGGGGCTTTGGAGGCCGGGACCACGGAGGGACCAGCGCTGGCCGACTCAGCAGAGCGGAGAAGACGGAACAGGGTGGAAGCAGGTAAGCAAGCAGTTGAAGAGCAGAGCCTGGGAAGGCACAGACGTGAAGCGCAGACGTGCTGTGGGAGCCGAGAACAGAAGTATTTGAAAACCGGAGGAGCAGGGGTAGGGTTCCTGGGCTCCCGTCTCTGCTCCTGCGGCCAGGTGACTGCCGTTCCCCACGCTAGCAGAGGACTGGAGGTGTGTTTTCTAGAACCTTCAGTTGCGGACACAGTTAAGGGCAGGGGTGAATGCTGTTACAGGTGCTGGGTGTGGATTAGTGATCTAAACAGACCAGAACATCTCTGTTCCTGTGGGAGGAGTCGGACAATAAACAGTAATGCAGTGAAGTGATAATAGGAAGTCGTGAGTGCTGGGGGGGGGGGGGGAGGGCTGTAGTTCAAGACAAGGGTCCCTCGAGGACCAGGGAGGGGCAGGCAACTGTGGGGACGGCAGGGCGCGCTGTCCCAGGCGGAGGAACAGGCGTCACAAAGGCCCTGAGACGGAAGGGAGGCTGAAGTAGCGAGGAGGTGAGTCGTCCGGAGGAGAGTGAGCTAGGAGGTCAGGCATACCGAGGGGACACGTGACAGGCAGTGGCGATGACGTGGGGCCTTGCCGACTGTCCTAAGGACTTGCTTTTTCTCAGAACGAGTTTGAGTACCAGGGTCTGACTTGCTCTAACAGAATCGGGTCGGAGCGAGCACGCTGAGTTAAAGTACTCGGCCCACAGCCGGCTGCCAGGTCATTCCCACCCCTCTCCCTCCACCCCCACCCACCAGGCGGACACACAGCAGAACGGGGCTCTCTCTCTAGGGGACAGAAGCAGCTGGAGAGAGAGCAGGGTCCCCAGTGGAAATCCGCTCGTCAGGAAGTTCTGCCGTCCCCGCATGGACGTTGTTGGTCTCTGCTGTCTCACCCTTAACGCACACAGAGGACACAGGGGAGGGGGAGGAGGGTCTCTCCCAGGAAAGAAGCCAAAACAGACGGGATTACGAAAAGCATGTCAGAGGGACAGAAACAATAAAGGAGCAATAGCCCTTTCAAAGAAACTGTAGTTAAAATCCTCAGAGATAAGAGCAGACACTGTACCTGGGGAACAGCAGGTGCTCTTGGGTGTTGAAAGATTCTCAGTTCCGTGGACAGGCTGGGACAGGGTGGGACATAACGTAGGGGTCAGTCCAAGGGGAGGCGGGCAATCAAATGGGAATGGCGGGAGCAGCAGGTGTAGCTACAGGAACCTGGCCTGGCATTTGCGGGGCAGGCGGGGGCCCAGGGCAGCTGGGGGGGGGGGGCGGGGACTGATGTCTAGACTCCAAGTCGACAAGGTTGGGAGTTGTTCACCGTCCAGCGTGTACACGTACCACCTGGAGGTGTTTTCATTGAATCATCCTCGGGTTGAGAAGATGCATAGAAAAGAGGCTGCAAATTAGAAGGAAACATGGTTTCAGGAAAGGAATGTGATGGCCATTCTGGAAGGGATGCCCCTGGGAATGATGGTTAGGGGCTATTTAGTCCTAACAACCAGGCACTCAGTGCTAGTGAGGTGTGATGTAAGTGTCCCGAGCAGGGCGGGACGCCTCGGATGCCTACGTCCGCGTTGTCGCGTGCAACTTGAAAGTTCATGCTTGAAATAGAAAAACGTAGAAAGCACAGGGCGCCCGGCTGGCTCAGTGGGGGGAGCGTGCGACTCTTGATCTCAGGGTTGTGGGCTCCAGCCCCACGATGGGTGTGGAGCCTACTTAAAAAAATGTAGAAAGCAGTAATGAGCATGTGATCTGCAAACAGCGACAGAGACGGTGTAGCTGAAGAAAGGAGGGGCGGGGGCCACTTTTCTCCCCATTTAGTGCCTTGTAGAGCTACTTTTAAGACTGTAAATAGGTTGTTTTGATAAAAATAAAGATTAAATTTCAGATATTTATTTTGATTTATTTTTTTTTTAATGTTTCTTTTTGACAGAGAAACAAAGACAGAGCATGAGCGGGGGAGGGGCAGAGAGAGAGGGAGACACAGAACCGGAAGCAGGCTTCAGGCTCCGAGCTGTCAGCACAGAGCCCAACGAGGGGCTCGAACTCACAGACCGTGAGATCACGACCTGAGCCCAAGTCGGACGCTCAACCGACTGAGCCACCCAGGCGCCCCTAAATTTCAGATATTTAAAGGAACCCGGCTACATCCTTTTCTGCAGTAAGGCCACATTGGTCACCAGAGTGTGGCTGTCCCTGGGCCAATGGGCCTGCCCTGTGGGACAGCCCATCTCTTTTTTCTCGGCCCGTTGTTGACGTCCTGTTTTCTGAATTAACACGTTTCTTCAGAGATGTTAGTACAGCTGGTCAAGTCACAGCCGAGTGGCTGGGAAGGTTCTGCGTCTACGTTCTTGGTGTGTTTTGTGGTGACTTTGCATTTTAATCCCGAGGGACCCTGTCACCACCGACTTTGAAGCCAACGATGGCTATTTTATCGTTACCCCAATTGCTGGTAACACCTTCCACTATAGAGAAGCCTGCAGACGGTCTGTCGTTCCGGCCATTTACGTATTCTAGGCTCGAAATCCTGCAACTTCAGGGGTGGGTTGTTTTGTTTACTGTTTGGCTCTGTCACAAACGTGCCCATCGTAGACCCTCAGGTGCATGTGTCAGGAAGAGCAGATTACGTGGTGTTTGAGAGCGTGGCTTCTGAATTAGGTCAGCCTGGGCTTGAATCCCATCCCTGGCCCTCCTGGCTGGTGGCTCAGCCTCCTTCTAGAGCTGGTGTCCTTGTCTGTGTGGGGCAGGGACCCGTGCCAGAGACTGTCCACGGTGCGTGTCTGCCTGATCGTGGGGCTGCCGCGGCCCCGTGCTCCGTCCTTCCACCGCCCCCCCTGCTTATGAAGTAGGAGTCGGCCCTGTGGGCCCACGACTCGAGTGCGCTTCTTCAGCTCCCGTCTTTGGACGTGTTCTCACTCTTGGCCTCCAGTCGATGCCAGTTAACACACGTTTCTCCGTCTCACCGTCTGTTGTTCCTGGGCTTCGTCACACTGTTCTTTCAAAGTCCGTTCACCACGCTGAATGAGTAATGTGGCATTTAAAAGTAATATTTGTCTGGTGGGACGCGTGGCTCGCTCAGAGGGGTGTGCGGCTCAGGATCTTAGGGTGGTGAGTTCGAGCCCCACGTCGGGTATAGAGCTTACTTAAAATCTTAAAAAGAATAATACACAGTGTTAATAAAGCCATACGCCCTGAATCTCTAGTAATATTGTAATATAGATCACGTTACAACAGAAATATTTTTAAAGCAAAAATTCTGCTTCTTGGGTGATAGATTTATTTATTTTAGGAATGTTTGTTATTTAACTTCTAGTACAGTGGGAAAATGTTCACGTCCTTCACAATGCATTTTCCCTATGAGGTCTTTTGACTGCATTAAAAGAGAGTGGTAATAAGATAATGTTATAATTTGTTTTTCTGAAAGGTTGAGCAACCCTTTCAAGACTGAGATGTCCTCAAAGGTAGGAATCTGTGTTCTATGTATCTTTGTCCACTGACGTTTAGTAAAGTCCTAAGTGTTACCTGAGTGATCACATTCTTGAGTGGATTAACTGTAGTGTTTTGTTTATAACTTTTTATTTTGATATAATTTTGAACTTTAAGAAGAATCACAGGGGCGCCTGGGTGGCTCAGTCGGTTGAGTGGCCGACTTCGGCTCAGGTCGTGATCTCGCAGTCCGTGAGTTCGAGCCCCACGTCGGACTCTGTGCTGACAGCTCGGAGCCTGGAGCCTGCTTCTGTTTCTGTGTCTCCCTCTCTCTCTGCCCCTCCCCCGTTCGCGCTCTGTCTCTCTCTGCCTTTCAAAAATGAATAAATGTTAAAAAAAATTAAAAAAAAAACCTTTAAAAAAAAAAGAAGAATCACAAAATTAGTACAAGGAAATGCCATATACTGTTTACCTAGATTTACCAGTTATTTGTTTTCTCTTTCTTTTTGTTTTTTTTTGTTTTTATTTATTTATTTATTTATATTTTATTTTCTAGATTTACCAATTATTTAGCACGGTTTACTTATTTATATGTGCATAACGTTTTCTGAACCATTTGAGGATAAGTTGCCAACATCATGCCCCTTTACCCCTGTGTCCTTCCATATGTAGTTCCTAAGGACACATTCTCTCATAAAACACAGCACACATACCAAAATCTGGAAATCTAACCTGGATATAATACTGTTTGGTCATCTGCGGTCCACATCCAGATTTGCCCTCTGTCTCGAGTACGACATCCAGTCCAGGGTCACACATTGCATGGCAGTTTCCTGTCTCCTTGAATCAAATCTGGAACAGTTCTGGAGTCTTTCTTCACTTTCTTGACCTTAGTTTACATATTTTGAGGAGGAGAGGTCAATTATTCTGTAGAATTGACCTCGATTTGGGTTTGTCTAATGTGTTCTCATGATGAGATTGAAGTGTCGTCATTTTGGGGGGAAAGCCAAGGGATGGTGTCGTGCCTTCTACATCCTGTCAGTAGGCGGGCAATGTCGGTACGAGTGTTACTGACTTACCCACCAAGTTTCTCCACTGTAAACTTACCGTTTTCCTATTGTAGTTAATACGTAATTTGTGGAGAGATAGTTTGAAGTTCTTAGTATCTTCTTCCTCCTCAGACTTTCACTCCCTCCTTCTAGACTTCCATATTTATTAGTTGGTATTATGCTCTAAGAAAGAGCTTCCTTTTCTTCCTTTTTAAAATTTATATTAGTTCAAACTCATAGATTCTTACTGTATTCAAGGAATTATATTCCTTACTGTCCTTAATTATTTTGATGGTTGAATTATTCCAGCTTTGGGCTGTGGGGGCCCCAGCTACAAACTGCCCCTCTGTCCTTTGGATATGTTTCCATAATTCTTCAAAGATTTCTTAACTTTCGGTGGAACAAGATGTTGTAAGTTCTTCATGTACTTCTTTGCACCAGCCCCGGACACAGCCTTTCCTAGGGTGCTTTGGTTCCTTTTCGTGGAGAATGGTATTTTGAAACCAAGATCCGGGTGTGCACATTGCTACTAATGTGTTGTTTGTTGTAGACCCTGTTAGGTCTCAGATCTCTCAGACTGAGCCAGGAAATAATGTGTATGTGTCTATGCCCCCGTCTCCGTCTGAGTTCAAGCTCTACGTGTAAGTGAAGGATTCACATCCCTACACTTCACATTCAGCAGCCCAGGCTTCATTCTAGTCTCCAGCAGTGGGAAACATGGCTCAAGACAATGTTTTGAGTCCCTAGTATCTTGTCAAAGCCTTGGCATAGGTGGTAAATCCATGTTTTAAGGATTTGGATGAATGAATGAGTCAATAAAATAGTTACGGTGTTACCTCTAGATATGTCCTCACTGCTGGGCCAACGTTTGGCGTGAGGTGCACGTTCAATAAAACTGTGTTGAACAAGTGGTTCAAGTGGTTCTTTCCCCTCCAGTATCTTCATGTTTTATTTTCAAACCACGTGAGAATAGGACTCCATGTAAGTGTTCTTGTTTTTTTACCATTTAAAGCTTGAACCCAGATAAATTATTCAGTGAATATGAGCAGTCTTTTTCCAATAAGAAAAAGTCATAAATAAAAATAAAATGGCTCTGGAAGAAAAACAGTTCTTTTGGGACGCCTGGGTGGCTCGGTTGGTTGAGCATCCGACTTTGGCTCAGGTCACAGTCTTGCGGTTCGTGAGTTCGAGCCCCGCGTCCGGCTCTGCGCTGACAGCTCGGAGCCCGGAGCCTGCTTCGGATTCTGTGTCTCCCTCTCTCTCTGCCCCTCCGTTGCTCACGCTCTGCGTGTCTCTCTGTCTCAAAAATGAATAACTGTTAAATTTTTTCTTTGAGACACACAGTTCTTTTGTTTGAAAAACCTGAGATTTGGGCAGCATCAATTGAAAAGGTTTCCATTTGTCTAATTAATAGAAATTGTGGCTTTCAGAGTTTGGCACAGTTTTCACATTTGTCAGCTCTGGCGACATGAAATGTGTTCTTCGTCTGAATTCTCTTCCTATGCCGCTGCTGTCAGACAAAAAGAATTTCCATGTCACTGCTGCTTGTTACTGAGCTGCTATAAAAAAGGATGCTTGACGATAACTTATGAGTAAGTGATTAGAGATTTCTGGTAACCTTCAGATTGTTGCCAAATTACATTAACTGTGAGTAATCTGGGGGGAAAAGCAGTCTCATTCACCTATGCCCTCAAAGGTTATAGATGTACAATTTCAGACAGCCGTTAATGACGTTCCCTTTTGAGGTGCATTTTTTTCCCTTAAACCTCAGGAAATATGGTCTGCTTTTCTCTCCATATGATTAAAACTAATAATTCCTTGCTCATAAGTTCATATTTTATCCCTTGAAACTTGTTTTGAAAACTGCTTCATCCTTTTCTGTGTTTGAGTTTTCTGTTTACCCAAACTATATTAAATGTGGCATGTGCATTGTAAGTTCTAGGATTGAATTGACTGTGGAATTTCTAATGAGTCGTAATACCAGAAAGTAGGAAAGAAACAAGGGGGTGAGTTTTATGTCAGGAAGTCTCTTCCATACACTTGCCTGGGAGTTGATTATTTTTTTTGTTTTAAAGAAGTTTTCTTCCGGGGTACCTGGGTGGCTCAGTCGGTTAAGAGTCCGACTTCAGCTCAGGTCATGATCACACGGTTCGTGGGTTTGAGCCCCGCGTCAGGCTCTGTGCTGACAGCTCAGAGCCTGGAGCCTGCTTCGGATTCTGTGTCTCCCTCTCTCTCTGTTCCTTCCCTGCTCTCACTCTGTCTCTCTCTCTCAAAAATAAATAAACAGTAAAAAAAATTTTTTTTAATTAAAAAAAAAGTTTTCTTCCAACATTTTCTTTAACCCTTTATAGAAACATTTAAGTTTTTTGTTTGTTACATGTTTACACATTTATTTAAGTTTTCCACGCTGATCAGGAGTGCTGGGAGTCTGCATCTTCTAAAACTAAGAAAAATCGAGACAGTTAAACAGCTCAGTCTTGAAAGCCCTTCCTGTTTGAAGAAAAACGAAATCGCAGTTTACATAGTCTTTTCTGAGATTAAATTTTGAAGGTAAAGTTTTATGGTTTTCTGTCTTTTAAGTATAGACATACAAAGCCAAAATCCCAAAATTGTTGCTTAGAAAATACTTAGTGGGTGGTGAGGGCTCTCCGGAGCCTGTTCTGGTTGGTCTCTATAAATAGAAATTGCTAAAGCATAGGGGCGCCTGGGGGCTCAGTAGGTTAAGCTTCCGGCTTGGGCTCAGGTCAGGATCTCACTGTTCCTGGGTTCCAGCCCCGAATCAGGCTCTGTGCTAACAGCTTGGAGCCTGGAGCCTGCTTCAGATTCTGTATCTCCCTTTCTCCCTGCCCTTCCCCAGCTCATGCTCTGTCTGTCTGTCTCTCTCTCTCTCAAAAATAAACATTAAAAAAAAATTAAATATATAAAAGAAATCACCTAGGCATCAGCCCGCAGTACTGATGCACACAGGAACTACTCACTATTAGAGGCAGGTACACCTGGCGAATTTCCAAACATGCCTTTGCACTTTTAGCCAAAGTTACTTTTTTGTTTTCTCTTTGAATTTGCACCTGGGGGCCCCCTGCTGGATTTATGGTAATGCCTTCTCTCCTCCAAGGAGCAGACCAGGAGCCAGAGCCACATGTCCCTGGGCGGGGTTAGTGCAGGGAAGTCCTCCCTCAAGCCCTCTGCCCCTCTGCGCAGTCCTCCCTCTAGTCCTCCCCCCCCCCCCATACAGTCCTCCTTCCAGTCCTCAGCCCTTCTGCTCGGCCCTCCCACCAGTCCCCCGTCCCTCTGCTCAGTCCTCCCTGCCAGTCCTCCGCCCCTGTTCCATCCTCCCTCCAGTCCTCAGCCCCTCTGCTCAACCATCCCTCCAGTCCTCAGCCCCTCTGCTCAGCCATCCCTCCAGTCCTCAGCCCCTCTGCTCGGTCCTCCCTCCAGTCCTCCACTTTCAAGACACGGAGGAGCTGGGCTCACCCCAGTGAATCTGTGTCCGGCTCCACCTGCCCAGCTCCTCCGTGTCTTGAAAGTGGAGGACTGGAGGGAGGACCGAGCAGAGGGGCTGAGGACTGGAGGGATGGCTGAGCAGAGGGGCTGAGGACTTGAGGGAGGACTAAACAGAGGTGGGGAGGATGGGAGGGGATGAGCAGAGGGACAGAAGACTGGAGGGAGGGATGAGCAGAGGGGTGGAGGACTGGGGGGGAAGATTGACCAGAGCGGGGGAGGACTGGAGGGAGGACTGACCAGAGGGGTGGAGGACTAGAGGGGGGATCGAGCAGAGAGGCGGAGGACTGAGGGGGAAGATTGACAAGATTGACCAGAGGGGGTGAGGACTGGAGGGAGGACTGAGCAGAGAGGCAGAGGACAGGGCGGGGGGGAGGACTAAGCATAGGTGGGGAGGATTGGAGGGAGGATTGAGCAGAGGGGCGGAGGAGTGGGGGGAGGGCTGAGCAGAGGGGCCAGTGCGGTCTTGGTCCAGGTTGGCAGTTTGCAGGGTGGGACACTGGGCCGTGTTCTCCCCTCACTCTCTGCAGACGCACTTCCATCCTAGCGGTGGTGGCTTCTGTCTTCACTCCTTTCTTTCATAGGGTTGTGTGGCCCCCGAGGTGTGGGGTCCGTGCACGTATTTGGGGATCGTTCTGTATTTCCTTATGTTGTGCATGTTTTGGAGCCCGAGATCAAGCAGATTAAAATGCAGGTACATGTTCACATCACTGCACGGTGACTTGTGCATGTTCACGGGACTGCACGGTGACTTGTGGCTGGGAAGGAACTAACTTCTTGTCACCTCCCCTGTAGACCAGCCGCAGGGCCCTGCTTCTGCGGTTCCGTAAACACTAGTATCCTTTTCTGTCTTGCAGAACGCAGCAGGGTGTTCCTGAAAATGACACATGAATCTTTTAACAAATACATTAAAATGTAACTTAATTAAGTCCGATTATGGGGCAGGCCGGTTTGAATCAGAAAACCATCTGGGGTGCAGAACTGTAGGCCGAGGCAGTGTGGCCACAGGGTGGTGGCGGGGGCGGGGGGGGGGTGCTGCCGGTCCCAGCACTGGGTTGCGGGGGGGCGGGGAGCCTGGGCCTCAGGGGCGTCGCTCCTGCATCTGTAACCTAGGGACAGCACAGGGCCCACCTGGCACTCTGTTCACGTTTGATAAAGATCGTTTAATAAATGAGTGACCCTAAAGCTTTGGGGTTCCTTTTTATAAATTAAGAACCTTAATCTAGAAATGGAATGGCTGAGGTGGAAATGGGGCCACGTTTCTCCATAGCCTTTCAACAGTTAGTACACTTTTTTTTAAATTTAAGTTCTAGTTAGTGACCATACAGTGTAGTGTTGGTTTCAGGAGTAGAACCCGGTGGTTCATCACTTACAGATGACACCAGTGCCGGTCCCAACACATGCCCCCCTTGGTGCCCATCCCCCATGCAGCCCATCCCCCACCCACCTCCCTTGTGGCAACCCTCAGTTTGTTCTCTGTGTTTAAGTCTCATGGTTTGCCTCCTTTTCTGTTTTCATCTTATTTTACTTTCCCTGCCCCTGTGTTCATCTGTTGTGTTTCTCAAATTCCACATGAGTGAAGTCATGTATTTGTCTTTCTCCAACTTATTTCGCTTGGTATCATATACTCTAGTTCCATCTACATTGTTGCAAATAACAAAATTTCATTCTTTTTCATCGCCAAGTAGTATTCCATTACACACACACACACACACACACACACACACACACCCCACATGTTTATCCATTCATTAGTTGATGGACATTTGGGCTCCTTCCATAATTTGGCTATGGCGATAATGCTGCTATAAACATTGGGGTGCATGTGGCCCTTCAAATTAGCATTTTTGTATGCTCTGGATAAATACCTAGTAGTGCAATTGCTGGGTTGTAGGGTAGTTCTATTTTTAATTTCCTGAGGAACCTCCACACTGTTTTCCAGAGCAGCTGCACCAGTTTGCATTCCCACCAGCAGCGCACGAGGGTTCCCCTTTCTCCGCATCCTCGCCAATATCTAGTGTTGCGTGAGTTGTTAATTTTAGCCATTCTGACACATGAAAAGATGCTCAACATCACTCATCATCAAGGAAATACCAGTCAAAACCACGGTGAGATATACTTTTAAAACAAAGTTTATTTATTTTGAGAGGGGGGTGGGGCAGAGAGAGAGGGAAAGAGAGAATCCCAAGCAGGCTCCACACTGTCAGTGCAGAGCCTGATGTGGGGACCGAACTCACGAACCATGAGATCATGACCTGAGCTGAAATCAAGAGTTGGATGCTTAACCAACTGAGCCACCCAGGCTCAGCCACTTACTACACTTTTTAAAACATTCGTTTTATTATTTTCAAGATCTGTAGTAATTGGAACTGAGCCAAATATGTATACTATGTGATGTTTAGTTACACTGCTTCCATAAAATGACCATTATAGTTGTGATTAGCATATTATTTATAAATAGGTAATTATAATGATATTATGGAAGTACTTAAACATTTTGCTTTCTTGAGTGGTTACAATATTTTTTCTTTCACTATTTCTGCACTGTTTAATTTGTTAGTAAACCCTTTTGTGGAAGTTATTCAAAAGTCCTTTTAGTAAGTTATCCTCTCTGGACTGTCATAAAGTCTGCATTCATTGAGCAATATAGAATCGTTGATTCAGTGTGAACAGACTAGACATTGTCCAGCTCAAGCAGTTCCTTATTTAGAGGAGGAAACACATCCAAGTGGTGATGTAACTTCTCAGGGTCCTGTAGGTGCTTCACGTCGGAACTGCAGCTAGAGCCTGGGGGCTGTGGTTCCCTGTCCCGTGTGCCTTTCTTGTAAACCCTAGACCTCTAACTACCAGGTGACCTAAGCTAGTGTCTTGACGTGCAGCTTACCTGGGCGGTGCATTGGATGTGTCAGAATATGAGACGTTGAGGGGCAGCCGTACACGTAAAAGTGGTTTAGCAAAGCAGCTTTTCTCTCCCTGCTCGTGCTCACGGTGTGTGTCTGTCGCAGAGGGTTGATGAGAGGGAGCCTACGGGGAAAGGGTTGGGGGTTGGTGGACACTTGAGGAGGGGGACGTACCCATCAAGAGAAGGGCGAGTGAAAAGTGCGGGGCATAAAGGAGGCTGCGTCCACACCGAGCAGTTCCGCCGGCCTTAGAGAGATGGCGTGAGCTCTGCGTCTGCGGATGAAAGGCATCACCGGGACGGCAGTGAGTATGTGCGGTGCAGAGCAGTATGTGTCATGTTCCCAAAAATGAGAGAGGACCCTGCTTATGTGTGTTATACGTTACATGGAACACGTCTCTATGTATGAGGAATGTGGGCTTACAGGCACGCATAGTGGGCTGTGTGTGAGATGTTTCTATAGGTGATGTGAACGAGCCCGGAGGGGTAGTCGGGCTGTGAGCACTGATTGTCTCGGGGAGTGGGATTTGGAAACATTGTTAACTGTTTCTTTGTTTATGGTTATGTTGCTTACTTCATTACGAGAAGCGTCTATTACTTTTGCTATTCACAATACCTAACAAATACAGATTAAAATCAGCCGATAGCATTGGTATATTTATGATGCTTTAAAATATGGGATACTTCATGAATTTGTATGCTGTCTGTATGCAGGGGCCATGGAATCTTTTCTGTGTTGTCCTAAGTTTAGCGTATGAGCTGCTGGAGCAAAGTTGTTGTTGGTAGTGGGTTTTTGGTTTGTTTTTTTTTTTTTTTTTAATCGAAGTCAGCTAGTGGACTTTCCCATCGAAGAAATACCCAGATTACCTGACTCCTGACTGGCTGACTTGGATGGTTTCTAATGCACTAAAATTCTTCAGTAACAGCATATTCAGAAAGGAACATCGTGAGGATAATTTTCAGATGTGCTTTCCCCTACGATCAAAGTTTCCAAATGCTTATATTCTTGATTCTAAGCATTTTCGTCTTATTTTACTTCATAATCTGTTGTATTTAGCAATGAGCTGATTACTATAGTATATTTACTAATGAAAGATGAATATTGTTTCCATGTGAAACCAAGGCTAATAAATTCTAACACCCATGATTCAATTAAGACTCAAACCTTCCTTTTGTCAAGAAACGAATTGCGTGATGGAATTGCAATTTTTATTTAGAAAGAGAACAAAATAAACTGTTTGCATTTTGCAGATTTCCTTAAATTCTAAGACCCTGAGTCTTCAACACCTCTTCTAAGTGCAGATACCCTTGTAATTTTCCAACACCAGGGACGCCTCAGGTCCTAAGATGTTTGTTTTAAATCACAGTTACTAATAAAAGAAAAATATTTTTGAATGTAAATATTTTCTGGACGTTTGTTAGTCATAGGTTTTATGTAGTACTAACAAAGCCATTATTGACATAAAACTTAAAAACTAGTCAATTTTAAAACTCCCGAGAAAAATACCAGGAACAATTTGAGTGTATTTGGGACAGAGAAAACAAAATACTAATGCTTTTCTTGGCTGAGGTCTGTGTGCTATCATCAGTTGGTCTCGTGGCAGACTTTCATTTTTTCATTAAAGTAGCACAAAATTAGTATCTTAGAAGACCATGAGAGTGTAACCAAGACCTGATTCAAGCAAGGATGTCAACAGGGGTTCTTTCTCTCCAAGGAGCTAGTAAAGCCTGTGGAAACTGTGACCGGCTGATCTAGAAGCTCATAACTTTGAGGGTTAGTTGACTTTGGCTATAAAAGAACCAAATAAATTACACAGGGTGGAACTACTACAGAGAAAAACACAGAGGTCTCATCTTCTCCTTGGTCTTTGTACCTTTTGAGATGCAAGTAACTAAATTCACACAGTAGCTTTTCAGATGAAGTTGTTACAAGAGCCCTTCATCCCGCTGCTGCCCGCGGTGAACACAGCTCTGAGTGAGGGCTCGACCGTCACCAGGCCAGAGGAAACCATCACTGTGGTTTCCTGGTTTTGTGGAGGGTGCGGTGGAAATAGAAGGGGGGGAGAGAATCCTGGGCTTTTTATGGGGTGGGCTGCTGGGGCATTTATTTAGCTTTGGGTCTTGCACTCATGGAGGGCCTTAAATTTACCTTTTTTGCATGATCTCCAACTAAGGGTGTCTGTGTAGATGTATGTTTTTTTTGTCTCTGTGTTGAAAATATTAAAATATAGAATATACGTTACTCTAAGTCTCTTTTGACGCCCCCACCCCCTCCATATCCGTGGAGCCTAAAAACAGTATGAGTTTCGTGTGGCTTCTTAAAGGGCCAAAGACTATTTAAGCAGGAAATAGCGTCAGAAAACAGTTGTTAGATGCTTGTTATTGTGAATTAAAATGAAGGGCTCTTGATGTTGCATTTTAAGATACGTTCATGATGCTGAAGTTGCCTGGAAGAAAAAAAATATGTGAACATAGCCAGGAGAATTCTGAAAAGGAAAGTCACCTGTCCATCTGACGTGGTCTGTCAGAGAGCAGAAGGGGATAATGACCTCTTAGGTTGTCGTGAGAATGAAAAGGTATTTTTTACTTAAAATTCTTAGGATAGTGTCTGAAACAGAACAAACGTTTAATAAATTTCCTGGTTTAGATACTTGCTTTATTTCATAAACCTTTATCACTTGCTCCGTGTCTGTGGGGAGGTCGATCGGTGATGATGGGGCAAGAGTGGAGTAGATAATGTGATGTAGATGTTTCATCTTTAATAGAGTCAGAGTCAAGCAGGTTCCCGCACGTTGGTGAGCAGTTTTGCCCACGGACCCTTCTTGCCGGCGATCTCACTTCTTAGTAGTGCAAGAGTTGGGGGCGCCGACTTCCCACACAGTCGGAAGTTTGTGTGTAACTTGCGACAACAAAAAACTTAACTACTAATAGTTGACCGGAAGCCTTACCAGTAACTTGTCAATTAACACATATTTTGTATATGTGTTGTATACTATACTCTTACAATAAAGTAAGCTAGAGAGAAGAAACTATGAGAAAATCGTAAGGAACAGGAAATATCCTCACGGTGCTGCCCCGTAAGGCACCTGTGTATCGGACCCGTGCAGTTCAGACCCGTGTCGGTCAAGGTCAGCTGTACGCTGGAGAATCGTCTCCGCGTGTTGAGGAGACAGACGCAAGGAAGTCCATTAGGGCGCGGTCGTAGTTGTAAAACACCAAAACTCCTAACTGTCCAGCAGAGCTGTGTGTGAGCTGGGTCTCAGAAGCAGCAGCCCGCGGACGTTTCGGACCGGCGGACGTGATGGGACGGCACTTGCAGGAGGTCTGAGGGAGTGCAGAACAGCTCACCCGTTGTGTATGGACGCACGTGGAGGCCTGGCGTAAGACGTGCTTGGAAATGAAAACCCTGGTTCAGGAGAGCGGTCACCTCTTCGGAGCGAAGAAAGGGAATGGGGTCCCAGTCTGTTCTGTTCCGCAGGGGAACCCACTGCCTGTAATGGTTCATGAAGAAAAACGGGCAGGAAGACAACATTCAGACATTTTCATAAAGCTGGGAGGCGAGGGCAGGGCCACTCGCCGTGTTAGTCTCTCTCTCTCCTTGCTTTGAAACGTTTCCCATGCACACAAATGAGGTAAGTATGTGGAGATCCTGTAAAAGCAGGAGAGGGAGAGAGAGTGTGGCCTCTGGAGGCTGAGACGCTGGTTTTTCCTCTCTGTGCTGGTGGCTTTACCTCTCCGAGCTCGTGACCTCATCTCTAAAATAGGGACGGGGCGCCTCGGTGACTCCGTCGCTTAAGCGTCTCACTCTTGGTTTTGGCCCAGGTCATGATCTCACGGTTCATGACTTTGAGCCCCAGGTCGGACTCTGTGCTGACAGCACAGAGCCTGCTTGGGATTCTGTCTCCCTGTCGCTCCCCGCCCCTGCCCCTCCCCCCTCAAAATAAATACGTAAACACTAAAAAAGATTAAATAGGGGTAGTAATATCTCTATGACACTTTGTTAGGAATTAAGAGCTTACCTAAAGTGCCTTTTATAGCTGTTGGTGCAGAAGTTCCAAGAGCTGGGAATAAATACTGTCTGAGCAACAGCGGACGTTGTCCGTGCCCTCACATAACTTTAGAGTCTAGTGGGGGAGACAGAGGGTCAGCTATCAGTCAGACACGTGTAAGTGACACCTGTAATCTGTGTCTTAAGGACAAGAGCAAGGCACTGTGATTCCCTTCTTCCCTGAGACATGCCTGAGGGCTGGGCTTTGAAGAAAAAGCAGGAGCTCAGTGCAGAAGATGGGGTAGAGGGGTCCAGCCCGAAGGAACAGCCCGGAAGTGCTGCAGGAGGGCGCCAGGCCAGTAGGAGTTCCCGAGAGGAGGCCGAGGAGGCCGGGGGTGGAGTGGAAGTCCCAGGGGAAGGGCCGGTGCCCAACAGCACTGAAGACCAGGCACGGCCGGGTCTGCAGCTCTCTGAACGCTCCGCCGGGTAACTTGGGGTGTGAGGAGGGCAGTCAGTGGAGGACACTGGTAGACCGGAGTCCCTTAACATCAGGGTGAGCAGAAGAAGCTCTGGGAGGACGGTTCGGAAGCAGCTGTAAACATGGGACGTTGTTAGGAAGTCCTACAAGTTGGTAGCTGGGTGGCCCAGAAGAGTCCGTTTAGGTCGTTGCTTCAAACGAGACGAGAATTGAGAGGCAGAAGCTGCATCCACAAACCAGTGGGTAGTCTTTCTCATCATCCACGTGATCGGAAAAGAGTTCTGGTCCTCTGTCAGTGCTTTTTGCCAGTAGCTGTTCACCTGGAAGGTCACCATCTTTGAACCCAGTAAGAGTGCTTTGCCGCATAGATTCTTCAGTTTACGCTGTTCTGCAGACACGACGTTAAAGCCTAAAATGGATGGTGAAAAATACCAAGGAACTTGACAGTATTTTGAATGGATTCCTTTAGGTACAACCACCGTTGCCCAAATAACCGGTGATAGGCCCACCCGTTCTCACCGCCAGACGAAATGTTTAATACATTAATGTTTTAAGTGTTTTCCACACATTAATGAGTTAAACGGACACCTGTTGAGGGTTTACTAGTCTGCCCAAAGCTACACGCCGTGCGTCCCGTGGTGGGTGATCAGTAAATGACTTCGTTGGTGCGGTGGACCTGCTCCCCTTGGTTTCTGGGGCATTTCAGGGGTCTCTTCCAGCAACGAAGGGGCGGCCAGAAATAGAGCAGAAGGAGAGAAGGTGGGGGGCCTGGGCTTCAGACACTGGTTAGTAAGAGAAGTCAATCTCATGCCTCATCGGTCCCATTTAAAGGGTGCTAAGGAACCAACTCAGTCTGAAAACCAGGGGGAAAGGAAAGAACCAAGGACTTCAAGTGTAAGTTAAAAAAAAGACAAGACAACAACCAGAGAAGTACAAAGAGCAACATTTTTAAATAAACGTTTACCGTAAAATTCTGTTATGGGAATGGACCTTTATATAACTGGTTCCCTGTTGATGGAGAATTTGTTTCTGTTTTCTCCTTCTCTTCCTCCTCCTCCTTGAATCCACAGACGGTACTTGTTTCTGTTATTTTGATGAACTTTAGGTTAGTCACAGGGTAAACTGTGGCAATGGGACTTCTGGGTTAGAAGGTATTTTTAAAGGTGTAGTAAAGATATTAATAAACCCCACCGTGTTGTCCTCTGGAAAGGTCACCCCACCTTGTCACCCCACACACTTTTATATAAATATAAATAAAAATATCTCTTTGTCTTTTTTTTTAATGTTTATATTTATTTTTGAGACAGAGACAGAGCATGAGTGGGGGAGGGGCAGATCGAGAGGAAGACACAGAAACTGAAGCAGGCTCCAGGCTGTCAGCACAGAGCCCGACGCAGGGCTTGAACTCGTCAACCGTGAGATCGTGACCTGAGCCGAAGTCGGACACTCATCCAACTGAGCCACCCAGGCGCCCCAGGGGTGTTGCAGTCTTAAAGCTAGCCTAGGTGAAGGTTGAAGCAGCATCAGAGTGCTGTGATCTGAATGTAATTTAGTTTTGAGTAAATTAATTTGTATTAATTTTTTTTAACTTCATATTTTTTGGCTAATGCTTTTTATTCATTTCTAATCAGGAGTCTTTAAATTTAATGCTTTGGTTGGTCCAAGGTGCACTGGGCTTCCATTATACTTATGGACATGTGGCTTCACAAGGAGGCACAGTGGGTGTTACAGGAAGGTCTCGGGCAGGAGCTGGCTATATGGTGTGCCCCG
Organism: Lynx canadensis; assembly: GCF_007474595.2. Lineage (NCBI taxonomy): Eukaryota > Metazoa > Chordata > Mammalia > Carnivora > Felidae > Lynx > Lynx canadensis. The sequence goes on from NC_044319.2 coordinate 280,853, forward strand.
ATCTTTTCAGCACAGAAACCCCAGAGGAGAGATGGGGTTTATAATGAGCGCTACAGCACGTTACAGATAAAGTGTTTTTGTAGACTCTACAGTCATGTGGAAATACAAGGTTATACTTCTTATAAGCTTACTTACTTTTGAAAGCAAAAACCTTTAATTAAATGTTCTTTTTAAAAACTTGTTTTTTCCTTTTCCTAAGTTTTTTTTTTTTAACGTTTATTTGTTTTTGAGACGGAGAGAGACAGAGCATGAATGGGGGAGGGTCAGAGAGAGAAGGAGACACAGAATCCGAAACAGGCTCCAGGCTCTGAGCTGTCAGCACAGAGCCCGACGCGGGGCTCGAACTCACAGGGTGTGAGATCATGACCTGAGCTGAAGTTGGACGCTCAACTGACTGAGCCACCCAGGTGCCCCTGAAAAAATTTTTTTTAATGTTTATTCATTTTTTTTTTTTTTGTTTTGAGAGAGAGAGTGAGACAAAGTGTAAGTGGGGGAGGGGCAGAGAAAGAGGGAGACACAGCATCCGAAGCAGGCCCCGGGCTCTGAGCTGTCAGCACAGAACCCGACGCAGGGCTCGAACTCACAAACCGCGAGATCATGACCTGAGCCGAAGTCAGACTCGTAACTGACTGAGCCACCCAGGTGCCCCTGGAATAGATTTTTGAGTGAGCACCTTCATAAATGCTTATGTGTGTTTGTGTATTCAGCATGTGCACATGGAATGAGAATGTTTGGCCAAATTAAAACATTTAAGAAGGCAGTTAACTCGGTTCGTGGGTTCGAGCCCCATGTCGGGCTCTGTGCTGACAGCTCGGAGCCTGGAGCCTGCTTTGGATTCTGTGTCTCCCTCTCTCTCTGCCCCTGCCCCACTCACATACTGTCTCTGTCTCTCAAAAATAAAATAAACATTAAAAAAAGAAAAAAAAAAAGAAGGCAGTTAAAAAAAGAAGGTGCTTGGCTGGTCCTGTCAGCAGAGCATGGGACTCTTGATCGTGGGGCTGTGAGTTCAAGTGCCACATTGTGTATAGAGATTGCTTAAAAATAAAATCCTAAAAGAAGAAAAAAGAAATTTTGAGGTGAGGACTTTAACAATTAGCATTTAGAAAAACAGCAAATACATTCTTTTCTATAGAATTAGAATCTTGGCAAATCTTTAAAGGAGCTTTGCTACATGAACATACGAGGAACCTGTCTGATTTCTTTCTGAGACTGATGTGGAGAAGTTTCAGGATTTCTTAATGTTTTCCATTATGATCTCTTTACCATATGTGTTCATGTTGTGAGATAAAAAACTTGTACATTGCAGGGGCGCCTGGGTGGCGCAGTCGGTTGGGCGTCCGACTTCAGCCAGGTCACGATCTCGCGGTCCGTGAGTTCGAGCCCCGCCTCAGGCTCTGGGCTGATGGCTCGGAGCCTGGAGCCTGTTTCCGATTCTGTGTCTCCCTCTCTCTCTGCCCCTCATGTTCATGCTCTGTCTCTCTCTGTCCCACAAATAAACGTTGAAAAAAAAATTAAAAAAAAAAAAAAGTTGTACATTGCAAATCACATAAGATTGCAAATAAATATTACAACGTTATTTTCCTCATCTTTTACGATTTAGCCTCTCAATTTAATTCCTCCTTGCAGGCATGTGAATTTTCCTTTACTACTAGATGGCTCTTCCAGTCGCCTGCACCACAAAGGAGCTTTTTCTCTCTCTAGTGTCGTATCCTGGGAACGGCAGGGATTTGGAAGAACCCTGCAACAGAGGCAGAAGGAGGAGATTTGAGTTTCGTGGGGTTTTGTCTTGCCTGCATTACATTTAAAAGTATCTTTGTCCGGAGAGGGAAGAAGAAATACTGCAGATTTGCAGGTTAATGTAATGGGGCTAAAGTCTTCTCTTTGTAACTTTGTGAATGGAGAAGAATATTCTCTGTATGTTTCCTTTCTTCTAGTTTTAAAACTTCCTAAATATTTCACTTTTAGGCCGTTTCCCACTTGTCTGATTTGGTTTTGTGTGGAATTTGACAACAGAGAAGACATTTTGTGGAATCATATAAACTTACCTTGCTGTGAGAGGTCACACCTGCCGCAAACAAACGATGCCACAACTGAGAACGTGTTAGACGCCAGCGTAGGGTATCTGTAAATATTCAGAAGTTAATACATGGGGAGAAGTTAAAAATGTTATTAGAGAAGAGGAAAAGGATACACTTTTCACAAGACTTTTTCAGAAAGAATGTTGAGGTCTGTCACGTGTAAAGACTTCAGTAAGATTATGATTGGACCAGCCTTTAGGAAAGGTCTGTGTATCCGTGTAGCAAAAAGACTTGTGGGATAGTGCCATGAAGTAAAGAAAGGCAAGTTAAAATAGGACAGGAGAGTAATTTCACGTTGTTTTCTGAAGAAGATAAGGCCCGGTACTTGTCAGGTTGAGGGGTGCAGAGCGCAGCTTGATCGTGTAATTCTAAAAGTACACTTGTAAACGTACCTTAAGTACATTCCTACCCTCCGACCCGGTCGTTCGAAGCATAAACATTTATGATAAGAAAATAATTTAAAAGACTTAAATACAGTTGCAGCAGAAACCAAGGGTGTACATACGTACAGAGCTTTTTATAGAAACGTTACATTTTCCAGAATAAAGACCCTGTGTTCGTGGCACAGAGACGGACGATCACCAGAGTCCCGTGCCGTGGCTGCTCAGCCGTACGCGTGCACGGGTCTGTTAATTGTGCACGGGTAGTTGTACATCTGCTTGCGAGGGGCAGTCAAGGCTCCGGAAACGTGCGCCCTGGAGGGTTTCGGTTCTGTGTTCACACGAGGAGACTGGGCAGTCTGCTGGTTTCACTTACAAGTCGGCAGACACAGAGTACGTGAATGGCACAGCCGTGGAGTCAGTCCCACTTTGTGTGGAGAGGGGGGACTCTGACCGTGGGGGAAGCCTCCAGAGTGGAGCTCTGTGGAGGCGGGGACCCGTCCTGCCCTGCGCGTCTCGGCGTTGCCGTCGAGGACCTGCTCTCAGCAAATGATCAGTGTTTCGTCTGGTACCCTTTTCTCTAAATTCTGGTTGCTGATTCGGGCTTCTAAACCCCTGTTAGGTGACCGCATCAGAATCACTCGAGCCCAATTCTGGGGCACCTGGGTGGCTCAGTCGGTTGAGCATCCAACTCTTGATTTCGGCTCAGATCATGATCTCACTGTTAGTAAGTTGGAGCGCTGCATCAGGCGCTGATGGTGTGGAGCCCGCTTGGGATTCTGTCTCTCCTTTTCTCTGCCCCTCCCCACTTGTGCGCGCTCTCTCTCTCTCTCTCTCTCTCTCTCAAAATAAATAAAAATTTTTTTTAAAGTACTCATGTGGGGGCGCCTGGGTGGCTCAGTCGGTTAAGCGTCCGACTTCGGCTCAGGTCACGATCTCACGGTCCGTGAGTTCGAGCCCCGCGTCGGGCTCTGTGCTGACAGCTCGGATCCTGGACCCTGCTTCCGATTCTGTGTCTCCTTCTCTCTCTGCTCCTCCCCTGGTCACGCTCTGTCTCTCTCTCAAAAATAAATAAACATTAAAAAATTAAAAAAAATTTTTTTTTTAAATAACAACTTCCTAGGTCTCCGTTCCCTGGAATTCTTATTCCTTCGTGTGGGCCTTTATTTCTCCAAGTTTTTATTTCAAAATAATTTTAAACCTTCAGAAAACTCAGAGAGTTCCCCTTGACTCTTCACCCAGCTTTTCTTCCTGTAACCCGATGAGACTGTAGCCCAACTGTTCAAACGAGGAAACGAACACTATCAAGATACTATTAACTGATCTGTGAGCCTTGTTTGAATTCTGCCAGTTTTCCCATTTATATCCTTTCTGTGGCCCAGGATCCGATCTAGGATCCCACGCTGCACTGAATGGTCTTGCTCTCCGGGTCTCTCGCAACATGTGCTCATAGCTCTTCAGTTTCTTTCTTCCGCAACCTTGGTAGTTTTGAAGAGCGAGCTTTAGTTTCTGGTCAGTGTCCCTCAATTTGGGCACGTGTGGTGTTTTCTCATGACTGTATTGCGCTTATGCCACAGGAGAGAGCTGTGCACGTGCCAGTACATCACATCAGGGGGTGTATGATGTCAGTAAGTCTTGTTACCGATGGTACTAACTTTGATTACTTAGTTAATGTTTCTGCACAGCGTTTTTACTCTGTAAAGTAACTCTTTTTTCCTTTGTTATTCAGCATCTCGTGAGGAGATCTTTGCAAATACCCTGTTTCTCAACAAAAATTACCTCGAGGCGGAAGGACCATAGTAACACTTGCTGCATTCAGGAGCATCAGTGATTCGGCTTTCAAATACCCTGCTTTCCTCATCGGGGTTGGGACTCTTCCGTGCAACAAGTGTCACTATGGAATTGGCTTGATTTTCTATTTTGACTGCTCCGTCTACTTTCAGTAGTTGGGAAGCCACCGTAAGAACTGCCCCTTTCCCTCACTTACTTGTTTATATTCCTGTGTCCCCGTGAGTATTTGTTGCGCGGGTTTCCGTCCGTCACCGTCACTTGCTCACTTTCCTGCTGCAGTCGTTGCAGCCTTGGCCGTCGGGAGCTCCTCTGAGTTAGCTTCTGTCTTCTTTCCGTATTTCCTTAAAAAAAATTTTTTTTTAACATTTATTTATTTATTTTTGAGGCAGAGAGAGACAGAGCATGAACGGGGGAGGGGCAGAGAGAGAGAGGGAGACACGGAATCCGAAGCAGGCTCCAGGCTCTGAGCCGTCAGCACAGAGCCTGACGCGGGGCTCGAACTCACGAACCGTGAGATCGTGACCTGAGCCGAAGTCGGCCGCTTAACCGACTGAGCCACCCAGGCGCCCCTCCACATTTCCTTTGTTTTCTAGCACGTACGTGCTTTGAATCATCACAAGATATCCCAGGCTCCAGGCTCGTCTTAGTTTTACCTGCAATGGCTCTCAAGTTCCAAGGGTCCCGGGTTTCTTTTACCAGAAGGTGGTGTTAGAAACCAAGGTCGGGGGCTGAACGTGCTCCTTGCTGCTGGGGTGTTAGTGCTTGGAGGCCCTTGGCGTGCACAGGGCTAGTAAGCACACGTGCGTGTGCCAGCACGTCTGCGTGCACACATCTGTTTCTGTACCTGTTGAGATACACGTATCTCTCTCTGTGTATATTTACACACACACAACCGTGAGTTTGTGAGTTCTTATCTCTGACTCGGATCCAGTAGGACACGGTTCTTCCTAACCTTCCCCCTTCTCTTACCTGTGACCGTTTTCTCCGGCAGCGAGAAACTTGGCTCCCACTGTCTGCAATATATTTTACTTGTTCACACCGTGTGTACACAAAGAGCAGTGACTCTACCTGGAGGCAGTTTTGTCCCCAGAGGGCCATTTGGCAATGTATAGAGACATTTTCAGTCTTCACAACTCAGGTGGGGGAGTCTAATGGCGTCTAGTGAGTAGGGGACCGCCTGTACGCGCAGGACAGGACGAAGAATGAAATGGACCACAATGCCAGCAGTGCCGATGTTGAGAAACCTTGAATGTCCAGTAGTTTCGGAATGGTCGTTTACCCCTGTGAAAAATAAATTTCCTGGGGCGCCTGGGGGACTCCGTTGGTTAAGCTTCTTTCTGACGTTGGTTTCGGCTCAGGTCATGATCTCACGGTTCGTGAGGTTCAGCCACACGTGGGGCTCTGTGTTGACAGTGCAGAGCTTGCTTGGGATTCTCTCTCTCTCCCTCTCCCTCCCTTTCTCTCTCTCTCTCCCTCTCCCTCCCTTTCTCTCTCTCTCTCTGCCTTTCCCTGCTCATGTGCATGCTTTCTCTCTCCCTCTCAAAACAAAAACACAAAAAACAAACAAAAAAAAAAACACATAAAAATGAATATACTAAGTGGCATATAATATTGGTGTAGTTATTTTTTTCTTTAGTCTTACAGCATTTATTCAAAACAGTGTCATCCAGCGTTTACTAAGGTTCGTTCCTTCCCCCACTTCCTTTAGTATGGTTGTTACTCACTTAGGATACAGTTAGGGTCACGGTTACTGTTTGTACTCAGTTGGGGTTTGACTGATTGAATATGTGAAACATCACGGTTCTAAAAGAGCCCAGGGCGTCTGGGTGGCTCAGTCGGTTAAGCGGCCGACTTCAGCTCAGGTCACGATCTCACAGTCCGTGAGTTCAAGCCCCGCGTTGGGCTCTGTGCTGACCGCTCAGAGCCTGGAGCCTGTTTCAGATTCTGTGTCTCCCTCTCTCTCTCTGACCCTCCCCCGTTCATGCTCTGTCTCTCTCTGTCTCAAAAATAAATAAACGTTAAAAATAAAATAAAATAAAATAAAATAAAATAAAATAAAATAAAATAAAATAAAATAAAATAAAATAAAATAAAAAAATAAAATAAAATAAAATAAAATAAAATAGAGCGGTACACAAAGATCCGCTCCCAAGGTGGGAATCTGTTTTCACAAGGTCCCCAGATGATTCCAATACTCACCTGTTCAGAACCGACGGTGTAGCTTATGGGCTTTGAAGTCAGACCTGAATTTAAACCCAGTCTCTTACCAGGTATGTAATGTCAGGTAGGTCCCTTTCAACCTCTGAGCCTGTACTTCCAAGGGTTGTTGTGACGATATGAAAACATACATGCAGTGCTCGTCACAATGCCTGCACACGGCACCCAGGTGAGAGCTGATCTCGTTCTTTCACGTATCCATTTAACAAGCAAGTTGTGTTGCTGCTGTGTCCTGAGGCCCCATACTGCTTCCTCATGAGGCCGAATAACGAAGACGCTGTTCGTGCCTTTGAGTAGTTCACCTTCTAGGGAGGTTCTTGGCGGTTTTGCAGAAGGTACAATGGCCATTTCCTACATTGATGTGCGGTATAAGAGACTAGGATAGTAATAAATCATGATTTTATGGAAGCTTGTCCCTAGAAAGCCTCACTGGTGCAGACTGTGTGTGCACTTGTCTGGTGAGCTATCGTGGTAAGAAACAACAATCTAGAGACACAGGTAGTATGTGTCTCAGACTCTGTCAGATAGAAGACATTCCAGGCTTCTAAGGATGTCTAGATACCAGGCCATTTGAGTGAAGTTGAATTCTGTAGTGAGTGTCTGTAGTCCGATGTTTAGCGTTCTTAGATACCAGGCATTCAAGTGATTTTTTAATGAGTGCTTTTCAATTTCATTATGTGTACAGATCATCTGGGGATTTAGTTAAAAAGCAGAATCAGAGTCAGTAGATGTGGACGGGGGCCTGGGAATCTGCACTTATACCAAGCTCCCAGCAGATGTAGTTGGCCGTGGGTCCCACGTTGAGTCATGAGAGTTATTGCACAACTTTGAAATTGTATTTTCTGGCTTTCGGTCCTAGTTCTTGTACTTACTAGACAGGCGCCTGTTAGGAGTGGTTAATTTCACTCTGCATGTTGTATGATGTTATTAGCTATCGAACTCAACACAGGTAACAATTAACATTTTAAATTAACAACGTGAAGACAAGCCTCCAACAACTAATTGGTAGAATCGACAGACGAGTGTCATAATTTGGTGTTGCAGCTAAGGATGTCCTTCTTCCATTTGATCTACATTTTATCTGTGAGCCCCCCCCCCCCCCCGCCCCCATTGTGACAGCCACTGACACGGATACCTAAATAAACGAAAATTAGGACCAGAGTTTTGTTTTGTTTTGTTTTTTTCAACGTTTATTTATTTTTGGGACAGAGAGAGAGCATGAACGGGGGAGGGGCAGAGAGAGAGGGAGACACAGAATCGGAAACAGGCTCCAGGCTCTGAGCCGTCAGCCCAGAGCCCGACGCGGGGCTCGAACTCACGGACCGTGAGATCGTGACCTGGCTGAAGTCGGACGCTTAACCGACTGCGCCACCCAGGCGCCCCCGTTTTGTTTTTTTAAGTAAGCTCTAAGCCCAACGTGGGGCTTGAACTCACGACCTGACAGCAAGAATTGCCCGCTCTACTGACCGAGCCGGCCAGGTGCCCCAGGACCAGAAGTTTTAAAAAATATATACGTATGTTAACACTGCTCTCACTATATTCATGTATAAATAATAAATAAAAAATGTTTTAGTGGAACAGTTTTCGAACTACCAATAAATGAAAGAGAATAATGTATTATTTACATTATCCTGTTAAATTTTCTGATTTGTTTTTTCTTAATTAATTTTTTGATATAGAAGTACATTTCTGTAATTTATATTGTAAATCGAGGGTATGTGCTCAAGGGTACTTTACCCATAGAGGGTGGAAGAAGAAAGTTTAGATTTCACTGCTACGGAGCAGAGAAAAAATGGCTTTCTTTTGAAAAAACATTGAGGGCAGATGTTGATGGTTTGCCACTAGGACTAAATGAAGCTCTCCTTAGGGTGTTTGCAGGGTATCTGACACGGAGAGACTGTGATTCCCTTGATGTAGTGTAGCTGGAATTGGGGGCCCTTCACTTGGAAGTAAATGTTTGTGGTGACACAGCGTCCCTCCCCTCCCCGAAACAGAGGGCGAGGGACCCTAGAATTGAGGTGACCAGCTAGTCTGTTACATTAACTAAATGGAGTTGACCTAGTCCCGGTTCATGAGGGTTCTAAGAGTCTTCGGAAGAAAGCAGTTGTTATAGGTGAGTGTACATGGATTAGCCTGCCCGCTTGGGGCCCCGCTTTTCTCGGTCTTTGAGCCCGAGTGCCCAGACTTTGCGCTCCGTGGCACCTTTGACACTCTTAAAATTGGTGGAGGATCTCAAGGAACTTCTGTTTATATGAGTTACAGCCATCAGTCGTTAACCACAGCAGGAATTAAAACAGAATTTTAAAATATTCATTAATTCATTAAAAAGATAAAACTATTGCATGTCAACATAAATAACATATTTCATGAAAAATAACTGTATTTCCCAAAAGAAAAATTAGAAGAGTGGCATTATTGTACATTGTTTACAAATCTCTTTAATGTCTGGTTCACTAGAAGACAGTGGAGTTTTCTCTCTGCTTTTACACTCATTCCACTCCCTCTGTCACAATATGGCGCATCGTGTAGCTTCTGGAAAACTCTGTTGGACACTCATGACCCATGAAGAGGGGACCGACATCACGTAGACCTGACCTTGCTGGCACCCTGGAGGGGCCTGTGGGAACCCAGGGTTTCCCTTCATCCTGGGCTAAGGAGGGAGTTGCTGTGGCTGTTTGTGGCCAGCACAGGGCCAGGGGCTGGGTCTGCCTCTCTGGAGAGGCTCGGTGGGGAGTTGGCGGGGGCTTGGCTAGGGGTGCCTTCTGGGTGCCCCATGTCCTGTTTCGGTCTCCCGGGCCGTTACAGGTCTCAGATCAAGCTTCGTGGCGCTCTGATAGCCCACAAGCCGCCTGGGTGTGTATCTGCTGAGTCCAGTAAACTCTTCTGGACGAACCTATTCCAGGTTCACTGAGAAATCAATTAAATGGATAGAATTTGCTCAGTTTCTAGTTTTCCTCTTATAAATTATTCGTATCTGTTCTTTTTGTTAGTCAACATTAGCTGGAAAGACGAATGAAAGTTTTATTATTAATGCAAGACCTTGAAATGATCATACAAAATTGATACGCTTTTTTTTTTTTAATTTTTTTTCAACTTTTTTTTTTTTTTTTTTTTTTTTTTTTTGGGACAGAGAGAGACAGAGCATGAACGGGGGAGGGGCAGAGAGAGAGGGAGACACAGAATCGGAAACAGGCTCCAGGCTCCGAGCCATCAGCCCAGAGCCTGACGCGGGGCTCGAACTCACGGACCGCGAGATCGTGACCTGGCTGAAGTCGGACGCTTAACCGACTGCGCCACCCAGGCGCCCCGATACGCTTGTTTTTTGTTGTGATATATAGGCCCTTGGTTGAGTTTTGTTAAAGATATATATACATGGTAATATCTTCTGCAATGAAATTACTCCTAATATGTTGCAGAATTAAATATATCCCGTTTTATGCCACGTCACGTGGAGTCCGCCTGGTATTTCATAGAGTACCGTGATGTTCTGGTGTTCTGCCCAGTGAAGAGGTTTGAAAACCCTACAGAGGGTGACCAGGGAGGCGCTGTTTAGGCCCGAGCTGCTGCGTGTGATGTAGCACCCGGAGCCCCCGTCATCGCGGCCGTGGGGACACGGGGCAGAGACTCGGCGATCCCTCCCCGGCCCGCTGATGGGGCTGACACTCAGGCTCCTCCCGTGTCTCTCCTTCATGGTTTCCTGATGCTGATGGCAGACGGGGCGGGGGCAGGGACCCTGAGTATTGGGTGCCGGGAGACGGGGAGCCCAGCGGCGGGGACAGCTGCCACAGCTGACCGTTAGCACTTGTTTCGTTGGCTGACGATTCAGGCCCCCGGCGCGTTCAGGAAATGTGTGCGGACCTACCGTGTGCTTTAGAATCACGTCGAAGAAATCCACACACTATAAAGCTGGTGTTTTGAGGAAGCTGCACCGACTGTGAGAAGACCGTGTTTGCATCTCCCTGGTAAATAAAACCTGCCTTTCTTCCTCCGGGAGGATTAAGTAGCCAGGAGGCTGCTCTTTGAAGCTGCTGGACTTGCACAGGCCCGGCCGGCAGCCCAGAGGTGGAGGAAGCCGGTGTACTTTGATGTCAGAGCTGATTTCAGACCATCTTAGGTTGCGTTTTCTTTGAAGCACCGTGATTCTAGGCGACCTCTGCGCACGTAGGGCCAATCAGTTGACCTAGAAGAGCCTAGAAAGAAAAGGCCTTTGCCGAAGAAAGGGAGTTGAAAATAGCTACAGGTTATTTGAAATATCATGTTTACTTAAAGAGTTTTGAGAGAGATTATTTGGAGTTAATCTAGTTTCCCTAAAAGCACGAGATTAGTTGTTCAGAATGATTTCTTGTGGGAAGTTAACGATTGGTTGTGGTGCGTCCCTTGGAATTCTCTGGGCTCCGGCAGATCCGACTTGCAGATATTTCTGGGAGGGGCCTGTTTAGGGTTGGGTGCACAACTGCATAAACACGGAGTGTTTTAAATAAAGGGTTTTGAGTCGGAAAAAATAAACACAGAGGCTGAAGGTTCAGTTCAGAGATACGGAGTTACCAGGTTTCTTTTCCCTGATGTCAAGTTAATGGGAAATTGGAAACCCAGAGCTGGTTTGTGTTACCCTCCTACACCTTAAAACGTTGCTTGTCAGGACAGGCACATTTTTAAAATACTTGTTTGAATACCTGAATTATAAGCCTTATTTTCCTGCCAGCTTGTCACCCTTCTGAATGGTTGTTCTGGTAACACAGCATCTGGACACTTCTCAACCAGTTGGGATTAAAAGAAGCTGGTCAAAGTGTTTTCTTCTCCCTTTGCTCTTACGTCCGCAGGCCCGGGTACTTTCTGGTTTCAGGCATGATAGTTTCTTAAACTAAGTATTTATAAATATCACACTGCTTTTTTTTTTTTTTTTTAATTTTTTTTTTCAACGTTTATTTATTTTTGGGACAGAGAGAGACAGAGCATGAACGGGGGAGGGGCAGAGAGAGAGGGAGACACAGAGTCGGAAACAGGCTCCAGGCTCTGAGCCATCAGCCCAGAGCCCGACGCGGGGCTCGAACTCACGGACCTCGAGATCGTGACCTGGCTGAAGTCGGACGCTTAACCGACTGCGCCACCCAGGCGCCCCTCACACTGCTTTTTTTAAAAAAACTTTAGGGGCACCTGGGTGGCTCAGTCGGTTGAGTGTCCGACTTCAGCTCAGGTCATGATCTCACCACTTGTGGGTTCAAGCCCCGTGTCGGGCTCTGTGCTGTCAGCTCAGAGCCTGGAGCCTGCTTCGGATTCTGTGTCTCCCTCTGTCTCTGCCCCTCCCCTGTTCATGCTCTGTCTCTCTCTGTCTCAAAAAAATAAATTAATTAATTAATAAAAACATTTAAAAAATTTAAAAAACAAAAACAAAAAAACTTTAATCTTTTTTTTTTTTTTTTTATTTAAACTAAAAACAACAACTATGTTTCTCCTACCCTCTACTCCCTCTCCCCACCCCGCCACCCCTGGCCCCTACCAATCTATTCTTGTGTACCTTTGAGCTTGGGGTGTCTGTTTTAGATTCTACAATAAGAGAGATCATACGGTGTTTCTGTTTCTCTGTCTGACTTATTTCATTTAGCATAACGCCCTCACAGCCCATCCATGTTGTTGCAGATCACAAGGTTTCATACTTTTTTATGGCTGAGTAATATTCCGTTATTACATGTACACACACACACACACGCACGCACGCACGCACGCCAGATCTCTATCCAGTCGTCTGTCAGTGGACACGTGGGCGGTCGTAAATAGTGCTACAGTGAACATGGGGGGGGCAGATATCTTTTCAAGTTAGCCTTCTCATTTTCTTCAGATGAGTACCCAGAAGTGGGATTGCTGGGTCGTAGGGTAGTTCTGTTGTTAACTTTCTGAGGACCCTCCACACTGTTTTCCAGAGCGGCCGCGCCCGTGTGCATTCCCACCAACGGTGCACGGGGGGTCCCCTTTCTCCGCAGCCTCGCCAGCACCTGTTGTTTCCCGGGTCGTTGATCTTGGCCATCCTGGCGGGCGTGAGGTGGTATCTCCCTCATCGTGGCTCTGATTGGCGTCTCCCTCGTGATGAGTGACATTGAGCATCTTTTCGTGTGTCTGTTGCCATCTGCGTGTCCTGTGTGGAAACATGCCTATTCGGCTTGTCTGCCCATTTTAAAACCACATTTTTTTTTTCTGTTGAATTGTGTGCGTTCTTTCCATATTTTGAATATTAGGCCCTTAGCAGATGCATGGTCTGCAAATATCTTCTCCCACTCAGTAGGCTGCCATTTCGTTCTGTGGATGGTTCCCTTTGCTTTATTACTTAAAAACACCACGTTGCCCTTGTGTTTAATGTTTTCATGCTCAAAATAATGATGTCTCTGAGGATGGAAACAGCATTTTCCTACCTTAGCAGGTGGGAGTGGGGCTCAGAGGTCACTGTAGGGCAGGAGTGACCCTGCTCTGGCCCTTCTTCAGATTGGGGCTTCCGCAGGGACTCTCCGGGGGGCTGGGCTGCTTGGTCTTTGAAAGGTCGGTGATGGAACTCACAGCTGTGGGAGGGGAGGGTCAGCAAAGTGGGTCCGAGTGGGTCCGGTCTGCCTGAGGGTCAGCAGCAAGCCGGCCTTTCATACCCGTCGTTTCATTCGAGCCCATCCCCAGTAAAGGCTCAGCTTTCTGGACTGACCCCAGGCAGCGACCCGCTGCGAAGAGAAGAGACGCGTGCGCCGCGGAGGGAGGCCGCCGGCAGTGTCTGCTTTAGGGTGAGCCTCACACGTGACGTGCCGGCCGCTACGTCGTGTGAGCGAGACGGAGCCATTGTCTCCGTGGACGTGCACCGTATGCACACGTGTGTGGAACACACCGTCTTCTCAAGAGTACGCGGCGTCTTTCTTGAGAGACAGAGCGGGGGAGGGGCAGAGAGAGAGGGAGACACCGAATCCGAAGCAGCTCCAGGCTCCGAGCTGTCGGCGCAGAGCCCGACGCGGGGCTGGAACCCACGAACCGTGAGATCGTGACCTGGGCCAAAGTCAGCCAGCTGAGCCACCCAGGCTCCCCTAAAAAGGTTTTTCTTAATGTTGCCAGCGTTACCTCAGCAATATGTAACGTTCAAAGGAAGACAGTTTTCACTGTTGACAATCTTGAAAAAAAATTCTTAACCTCTATTTTGCTGTTTCAGAGCAGAAACCTTAAGGAACAATCTATTGAGAAGTTTCGTACCTGCGAATCTAACTCATTTTGAAATCAGTCATAACCGAGAGCTGTGCGTTTTGAGTTCTTTTGTTGAGAAGAACTCTTTTTTTATTTTTTAATGTTTATTTTTGAGAGAGAGAGAGAGAGAGAGAGAGAGAGAGAGAGCTCAAGCAGGGGAGGGGCAGAGAGAGAGAGAGAAAGGGAGACACAGAATCCAAAGCAGGCTCCAGGCTCCGAGCTGTCAGCGCTGGACTCGTGAACTCCGAGATCATGACCTGAGCCGAAGTCGGGCGCTTAACCGACTGAACCACCCAGGTCCCCTGTTGGCAAATCTTCTTAAATATTAAATATCAGCTGGAAAACAGAAGTGAAGGATGAATAGTGTATTATTACTAAGAGAGATTTCCTTTAGTATGTAGAAGATTACAATCTGCAGACTTTAGCCATTTTTAACTGATTATAGCTTCCTTATAAGGAACTGCCCATCATTGTTAAACAGGCTCATTTATTCAGCCTATGTAATTGTCCACTTCGTTCTTTGTGACCGACTTTTTGTTACATTTTGCGCTGGAGACACAATCAGAAGCGAGTGGAACACACATCTCTTACTGTTTATCACCTGTTCATTTAACAGATAATTCTTGAACACCAGCCGTGCACCTGGCGCTGTTCTGCAGGCTGGGGTCGTGGTCCGTGGAGGAAGAAGCAGTCAGTAAATAATGGGTGCTTAAGCTAATTGCAGAGAGGGATCAGTGCTTCACAGATGGGGAGGGCTAATCTGTTAGATCTTTTAGGCTGCTCTGCGTTCTAGAAGATGCTAGTACGACTAATCACACACATAAATATGATAAATGCCGAGCAGGAAAAGTAGAGTCCTGTGAGACCGTGTCAGTGAGGAGGTGGGGACCAGTCCATTCCAGGGAGACGGGAGAGATTCCTGGGGGAGGTCACATTTGAGCTCGGATTTGAATGTTGGCTGGGTGTGCTGGTCTCCAGGGGCCGCCATATCAAGGCCACAGACCGGGTGGCGTAAACAATACGGAATTGTTGCCTTACAGTCTGGAGACTGTAAGTCTGGGATGAGGGTCCTCTTCTCCAGCTTCTAGTGATTTGTTGGCAGTCCTTAGGGTTTCTGGCTTGTACACTCGTCACCCTATCTCCACCTTCATCCTTACACGGGCATTCTCCCTGTGCGTGTTCTGTGTCCAAGCTTCCCCTTTTATAAGGATACCAGTCGTATGACCTCATCCTGAGAAATTACTCTGTATTGGCCCTGTTTCCAAATGAAGTCACATTCTGGGGCGTTGCGGGTTAGGGCTTCAGTATATACATTTGGGGGACACGGTTTAAACCACAGCACCAGGAGTTTGCAGAATGAAGAGGGAGGGGAAACCTTTTTGTCAGGAAGGAAGGACAGCACGTGAGGGTCTTGTGTTGGAAAGAAGCGTGGCTCACTTAAGGACGGACTGGGGAGCACATGCAGTGAGGTGGCCCCAGAACATTCTGAAGGTGGGACAGGTATGGAGGCCACGTGGGCCCGGGGCATGGCCTGAAGGAAAATTTCCAGGTGGCAACATCCAGTAGACAGAAGTTTGTGCGTGTCGACCAGGAGAGAGGCTGAGGCTCCAGAGAAGGACCTGGGCTCAGGGCATTCGGGGTCAGACTTGGCTAAACTCACTCAGGAACAGTGTCTCCGACGGGAGGGCTGGGATGGCACGTGAGGAGAGCCCGTGTGAGGAAGGTGTCGGAACAAGAAGCCCACGAAATGGCAGAGAGCGACATGAGGTAGAAACACCTGGTTGCAGGGGCGTCTGACGCTTGGTTTTGGCTCAGGTCACGATCTCATGGTTTGTGGGTTCGACGCACATCGGGCTCTCTGCCGACAGCGCGGATCCTGCTTGTGATTCTCTCTCTCTCTCTCTCTCTCTCTCTCTCAAATAAATACTTAAACTTAGAAAAAAAGAAATACCTGGATGGAACGCTGGTCAGAAAACCGAGTTCGAGGTGTGCCGGGAAGGAGGGACGGGCCGATGGGGTCAGATGCCAGGCGGAGGTCGAGTCGGGCAGCTGAGAAGAGATTTGAGGTCAAAGACCCGCCCGTGTAGGAGGTGAGAGTGGAAACCAGGCTTTTGTGTGTTGGGGACGGAAGAGAAGATGGCGAGGCGGAAGGAGTACAAGTGAGTGTGTGTGTAAAGTGCACATTTGCACACTTGCACAGAGAAATATTGCGGCCTGCGGGGGGGGGGGGCAGGGGCACGGACCCGCGAGGCCAGACGGTGCTGTGGGAAGGCGAGCAGATGGGCGGTGCTGGGAGGTGGAGACGCGGAACAGAGGCGGTCGTCGCTTCCCGCTTCCCCGGGTGGAGAAATCGGGAGAACGGACAACACTCTCACCCTCCGCCGGCGGGTTGGCAGCCGGGCCGAGGCGCCGGTGCCACGGGTCCCGCTGACCGCAGGCCCCGAACCGGAGCAGGAAACGTGGGCCCCGGCGGCGCGCCCGGGGCGTGTTCCCGGGACGCGGACGGGAGCGCGCAGCGAGCGGGGGCGCGTAGTCGTGCGTGCGGGGGCGCGCGGTCGTGCGCGGGGGCGCGCGGGATCCGTGCGGCGGGGGCGCGCGCGGTCCGTGCGGCGGGGGCGCGCGGTCGTGCGGCGGGGGCGCGCGGTCTGCGGCGGCGCGCGCTCGCGGCGGGGGCGCGCGGTCGTGCGGCGGGGGCGCGCGGTCGTGCGGCGGGGGCGCGCGGTCGTGCGGCGGGGGCGCGCGTTCCCACGTGTGGTCAGCCGCGGCTGTTGTCGGCGGAGCAAACACGGGTAACAAGCGCGCTCGCATAGTGGACTTGGCCTGAGTCCAGTGAGGGGGGTTCCAGGAGGGAACAAATGTTCGCAGCCAAGTGCGTTCGCAAGCGGACAGTCTGGACGTGCCGTTCTCTCTCTAGCAGATTCAAACGTTACGTTATTGAACACCACCTGAGTGTGCGTGCTGCGGGTTTCCAGGGCTTGGCACTGGCTACAGGCTCCGATTACTGTGACTTGATTACTGTAAATGCTCTCGGGGAACAGATGCAGGAAGGTGTGCGTGTGGCTGTGGAACACTCCGACGGGGCATGGAATCCGATCTACAGAGTCAGTTAGCAAAGCAAGGTCGACCTTACCGGCAAGGCCACAACCAGGGCAAGCAGACAAAATAATTTCACTGTTAAAAAAGGAAACGGATGTGGAATTTAAGAAACAAAACAAGTGAACAACAACAACAACAAAAAGTAATCCAAGAAACTGTCTTTTGTTTATTTTTGAGAGAGAGCACACGAGCAGGGGAGAGGCAGGGAGAGAGGGAGACACAGAATCCGAAGCAGGCTCCAGACTCCGAGCTGTCAGCACAGAGCCCGACGCGGGCTCGAACTCACAGACCAGGAGATCATGACCTGAGCCGAAGTCGGACACTTAACCGACCCACCCAGGCGCCCCAGAAACAGACTCTTAACCATAGAGAACACACTGCTGGTCACCACAGGGGAGGGGGTGGGGGGACGGGAGTGAGGGCGTGCACCTGTTGTGAGGAGCACGGGTTGACGTGTGGACGTGTTTGGATCACTGTGTGGTACGTCCAAACCTAGTATTACACCGTATGTCAGCTACCTGACATTTTAAGAAAACAAAAAAGGAAACGGGTTTAAATGAAGCAAAATGTACCCAAATGCCCGACTTAGAGATTACACCATGTGTGCAAAATGAAGGGAATATTTCTATATCTGGATCATTTGTCATGAAACAAAGGTCAAGGCCGTCACGGTTTTGTGTATTTTGAAATTTTCATTAAAAAAAAATGACTTGAAAAAATGGGCACCTGGGTGGCTCATGAGGTCAGTTAAGCTCAGGTCATGATCTCACGGTTTGTGAGCTGACAGCTCAAGCCTGGAGCCTGCTTCTGCTTCTGTGTTTCCCCTCTCTCTGCCCCTCCCCCACGGGCACTCTGGATTGTGACGGGCCAGGCGTGCTATGGTTGGAGACGGCCGACCACGGAGGAGCCTGAGGGAGCGCGGTCCAGTTGAAGGCCAGGGGAAGCACTTCGGGGAAATTGTGAAAGGGTTAATGATGAGCCTTCACAGAGTGAGTCCCCTTGGCTTATATTATTATTTTAAAAGTAAGTGATCATTTTTAAATACTGAAATACACACTCTTGCCATTTTTCTCAGTCTGTTACTATCCCTTACTACCAGCAGTAGCCCTCGTTCTGACTCCTTAGACCAAGACGGAGGAAATCATGTGCAGTTCGCCTCTTTAAAAGAGCACGACTGATGGAGACAAACAGATAAATAGAATAGAATACAGAGTCCAGAAATAGATCCACAAACATATGTGGCCAGCTGATTTTTCAACAAAAGCGCCAGAGTTGTTCCATGGAGAAAGATCAGTCTTTTCAACCTCTTGCGATGCTGGACTAAGTGGATCTCTTGGGGGGGGGGGGGGGGTTGGACAACCCTTGACCTCTGCCTCACAGCAAATACCGTTTTTTGAAAGTAGATCGTAGACCTAAATGTTATAAAACCTAAAACCAAAACTTACAGAACGAAACATAGTCTTTGTGAACTTAGAGTAGGCAAAGATTTTTGTCTTAGTCCATTCAAGCTTCTGTAACAAAGCAGGGCAGATTGAAGTGGCTTATCAACAGATTTTCTCACCGTCCTGGAAGCTGGAAGACCAAGGTCAGGGTGCAGGTGGGGTCGAGCTGTCTTCTGGTGATGAAATTTTCATTGTGTCCTTATGTGGCAGAAGGGACCAGTGTTCTCTCTGGGCTCGCTTGTGTAAGGGCACTGATCCCATTCACGAGGGCCTTGTCCACATGACCTGATCACCTCCTAAGGGCCCACCTCCTGGTATCATTACATTAGGATTTAACATATGAATTTGGGGGGAGCGGACACAAACATTCAGACCATAACAACTTCCTAGGACAAAGAAAACCACTATTCATGTGATAAAAAAAAAGGTTTTGATAATTTGGACTTAAGACTGTATACGTTTCTGCCTTCAAAAGTTATTCAAAAAATGAAAAAAACAGGGCATAAAGTGAGGCAACGTCTGCTTGTATCTAGAATATTTAAAGAACGTTAATAATACAATAATAAGACAATTAAAAAAAATGGGCAGACTGGAAAAGACACTTCAGTTATTTAAAGTTCACAATGAGGGGGAGCCTGGCTCCCTGTAGTGTGTGACTCTTGATCTTGGGGTTGTAAGTTCGAGCCCCACGTTGGGTATGGAGATTACTTAAAAATGAAATCTAAAAAATAAAATAAAATTCACAGCAAGATATAGGCTCCAGAATGGCTGACGTTAAAAAGACTGGAGAGAAAGCAGAACAGGGGGGACGTTTTCGATGGGAGAGTACACACAGCATAACCACTTGCAAATAGGCAGTTCCTTAGTAAACACACGTGGTTCCATCCCTACACATTTACCCAAAAGAGGTGAAAACGTGTGTCCACAGAAAGACTTGTTCATGGATGTTGCTATCAGCGTTATTTGTGAGAGACAAAAGCTGGCAACAATGGAAATGTCTGTCAGGAGGAGAATGAACACATTGTGAGTAGTCGTGCAGCACAGCCCTCCTCAGCAGTGACAGTTGAGTGCGGACAGATCTCCAGATGTCCATTGAATGAAGGAGACTCAGCACAGAGGATGTTTTCTATGGATCCATTTGCCAAGTTCTAGAACAGGGAAGAGTAATCTGTGAATGAAGGAATTACATCAGTGGCTGCCTGGAGTGGAATAGAGTCGGGGGATTGGCTATAAAGGGTGTAAGAAATAATAGTCTGTAGCTTGATCTTGATAGTAGTTACGAAGACATGTCCACCCGTTTGTCAGAACCCATTGAATTTTATGCTTGAAATTTATACATTTTATTGAGTGTAAATTATACTTCAATAAAGTTGTTTAGAACTAAGAACATGAAATTGTGTTTTAAATAATTAAACTATTGGTAGCGTCTAGTTTTATGTATTTGTTAAGAAGAATTTGGTTAAATTTATGAGGAGTTGGCCTGTATTTCTAGGGTGTTGTATTAAACCTTCAAGGAGGCAGTTCACTGAATAGTTTAACTTCGCACCTGATAGTTCTGGTGAGACACAGAAATTGAGGGCTGCCCCGTTCTCTCCGGGAAACACTTCCCGACATTTGCGGCCTTCGCTTTCAGCAGACTGGTTTCTGTATTTAACACATGGACCAGTTTTATTCTTATATTACTTTTCTGTGTTTTCAGAGGCTGAAGTGCTTGGTGTCTTAAACTACATGCACATGCCTTAAAAAACATGAACGTGCTCATTTTGGATTTATGTTCCAGAAAGTATTTCCTGTCTCATCTGAGTCCCGAGAGCAAACCTTCCCTGTGTGTCTTCACTCCACGGTGCACGGTTACTGTCATGTTTCTCTTCTGCTCTGTGTCTGGATGTCTTGCACATGGATTGTTGACATCTGATTTTCACTAGCCTAGTACTTTGGGGAGGAAACATAAGCTTTCTTATTAAATGGTCCTTCTTGTAAAGTCCTGCTCACTTTCTTGGGGGTTGGTTATCGCTTAGGGTTCATGGAGGAAATTTAACTGCAGGGATATCAGCATTGTTTTGAATGGAGAAAGTCTTCAGTAGTTGACGTATTAAAAGTTTAAGCTGGTATTAAAATGTCTTTTTTGGAGGTTCTAAGGGGCATTATTTTTATTTATTTATTATTTTAGAGAGAGAGGGCGAGTGGGGGAGAGGGGCAGAGGGAAAGAGAATCCCAAGCAGGCTGCATGCTTTCAGCACAGAGCCTGATGCAGGGCTCGATCCCACAGCCCTGGGATCATGACCTGAGCTGAAATCAAGAGTCAGACACTCAACAGACTGAGCCCCCCAGGAGGGACGTTATTTTTAAAAGACCGAGCTCACAGGGCAGTTGAGGGAGGGACACCATTACTGAAGTATCAACTTTGTGTTTATGTGGCATAGATTGTTCTTGAAAGAGGAAAAGTGATTTTGTTGAAAAACAAATGCCAATTATTAGCTAGTTTATAGTTCTTTTTTTTTTTTAATGTTTATTTTTGAGGGGGAGCAGGGGAGGGGCAGAGAGAGAGGGAGACACAGAATCCGAAACAGGCTCCAGGCTCCGAGCTGTCGGCACAGATCCCGACACGGGGCTCAAACCCACAAACCGTGAGACCATGACCTGAGCTGAAGTCAAGAGTCAGATGCTTAACTGACTGAGCCACCCAGGTGCCCCAGAAATTATGTTTAATACAGTCTTTCCACGTCGTTGTGCTGTCTCCTGAAATTTTCAACCTGTTGATTTAGGGAGAAAATCAAGAAAACAGAGTCTCAGATTCTAACGGCCAGAGGATATTTAAAACCGTTTTAAAAGTTACTTGTTTTCTTTCAGTATCTGCCTGAGAAAATCAGACCGTGTCTTCTTAGCTGATGAATTATCATCTGTGATTTCTGCATTGTGGGCATTCAATCCAATTTCTATGTTGATCAAATTTTCAGTGATAAAATCTCCATTTTACTTATGTCCTCATCACAAAGGGTGAGGGCCTTATTTTATATTATCTGGTTTAAAGGAGTAAGATTATTTAACTAGAGCAAGAATACATTTTTTTTTTAATTTTTTTTTTTCAACGTTTATTTATTTTTGGGACAGAGAGAGACAGAGCATGAACGGGGGAGGGGCAGAAAGAGAGGGAGACACAGAATCGGAAACAGGCTCCAGGTTCTGAGCCATCAGCCCAGAGCCCGACGCGGGGCTCAAACTCACGGACCGCGAGATCGTGACCTGGCTGAAGTCGGACGCTTAACCGACTGCGCCACCCAGGCGCCCCGAGAATACATTTAATGTAGGTACTACATAGAGCTTGTCTGTTGCCTTAGTTCAATTTTTCATACCTGAAAGGTTTCTGACTTGAAGAGTTCGGATAATTTTACTATGAAGTTTCATAACAAGTACAATATATGCTGTCTCGTTAGGTAAATTAGTAAGACTAAAGCAAGTAAAATTTAGGCAGTGTGGTTCCTAAGACCCCAACAGGGCCCACGTGTTAGATAGCGTACGTCACCTTGCAAACGCTAACCCGCAGGGTGGACACAGACTCCACAGTGGTTGGGTCTGGACTCTGGGCTCACGTGCCTGCGTTTAAAAGTCGATTCTAAAAAAAATAAAAATAAAAAATAAATTAAAAAAAAGTCAATTCTGCTGCGTTGTCATTGTGCACCTGGGGGATGAGTTTTGTAAACTTCTTCTCGCGTTCGTGACATGAAGGTAATCATGGGACTTCTTCCGGGAAGCGTGAGGAGTAAACAAGGCCCTATTTATTGAACCGTTACTGACGTCATCCATACACGGTCACATGACGCGGGTCGTTTGGCTGTGCACGTGAGTAGATGAGACATAAAGAGAAAGTCTGGTTGGAGAGTTGTCTTCACTTCCGCCAGACCCTTCATGTGTTGTCTTTCTTGGTTTCTGTTTTCTTTCTTCTGTTGGAGACCCTACTGAGTAATGAACTAACCGGAACATGGAAAGTGGTGTCCTTCACCAGGTTTGCAAACTGGATGGCAGGTAACTGCGTAGTCTGTGTGGAAAACTGAAACTTGACTGTAGTTACACTTCAGATGAAAACAATGACCCAAATGACCCAGAACTTCATGTAAAAAAAATACAGTTTGTTCTAGCAGTTTTAGTTTCCTAGCAAACTTGAGAGGGAGGTACAGAGACCTCCCGTGTGCCCCCACCCCGACCGGGCACAGCCTCCCTGACTGTGGACACTCCTCCCCAGATGGGACAGTGGACGCACCCGCACTGACACATCATCACCTAGAGGCCACGGTCGTGTACGCTGGGGCCCGTTCTTGGAGTTGGACACGCGCATGTCCGTCATTAGAGTGTCACAGAGTGTTCTCACTGCCCCCCAAGACCTCTGTGCTTCACCCCCTGCCTCCTCGACCGCTGATCTTTTTACTGTCTCCATCGTGTTTCCTTTTCCAAACGTCCTACGGTTGGAAGTCTACAGTGTGTAGCTTTTCAGCCTGGCTGCTTCGACGCAGCGCCTTCCATGCCTTTTCGTGGCCCGAAAGGTCGTTTCTTTTTAGTGCCGAACAACGTCCCCTTGTCTGCAGGGGCCGCACGCATGTCATCAATCCATCCATCTACTGAAACACATCTTGGTTCCTTCCAGAAGAGGCTTTTAAGGCAGGGTAATAACTCACTTGAAGAGTTAGATCGGTATGGAAGTAGTGAGCCATGGTCTCAAGTGGGATCTCACCTGTGATCCGAGCCAAGCTGAAGTTGGGGGTTTTGTCTGGGAATCAGAGCATTCGCTCAAGGGAGGTTTTATATTTGTCTTGTTATGTTTAAAATGGAGAAAGTAACAGCGTATTTGTGAACGAGTGGGAACGACCCAGCAGAGAGGGAGAAGTTCCCGAGGGTCTTCGGCAGCGCTCCGTGCTGGTGAGAGGAAGGTAGCTCGCACGCAAGCGTCCGGTTAGTTTTAGGCATGAGGACAGTTTATCTGTAGAAGCAGGGGGGACGTCAGAGAGCTGACCTGCACACAGGCGCCGGGGGGGGGGGGCGGGGGGCGGGGGCCGCGATGTCGCTGCCGATTGCTCGTTATTCCCAGTAAACTAGAAACCGAGGCTGGGGACCCACCGTGAGGGTGGGGGAGGGTTTGTGCGAGGTTTGAAGAGCCCGGGCTCCGGAAGAAAAGAAGGAGATGCCAACAATGACGAGAGACAAAGTAGGTGTCCTTCCTGAGACCGACAGCAGACACTTGCCAACAGACGCCGAGGGCTGTGGGAGAACCGTTCCTCCAGAGCACGGAGCGAGATCACTGAACAGCAGACGTGAGACCTTCGGAGACCTGCAGACGCCGAGCACGTGTGCTGTCCCGAGATTTGTGCCAAAAGAGCCCCAGAACCATTCGCTTCCGCGGGCAGGGAAGTGAGCCCGGATGCAAATACCAGAGGTGAGCGTCAACACGGGCCAAGAAATGGGCGAATATCTTGGTCTATTTAAATTAGCGTTCGTTGTAACAAGTAAATATGGAAATGTAACATTGTGCCCTTAAGCGTATCTACTAATAAGGGAAGAATTTGGAGCACGTGTGTTAACAGAACAAGCTGCTTAAGTTCCGGCGCGGTCCTTCCGGGACGAGCGAGGGCACGCAAGCCCGGTGAGCTCCTGTCCCTTCGGCGGCCTTGGCGGTTGGTCAGTGTGGGGACATCTTAGGTGTGGTGTGACCTTAGCTGCACTGTGTGAAGTTAGAAGGCGCCAGAGACATTTGGCATTACCTTCCCAGTATTCTCAACATTAATCCTCTAAATGTTAGACTCATCAGGTGCCAGAGACGTTCCCAGGCTGGGACGTTTGCTCAGAGGCTGGGGAGGGAGCCGCTCCCGCGCCTCGGAAAACCCGTGTCCGGGCGCCCCGCGGGCCAGACCGCAGTGTGAATAAACATCGAGTTTGTGCTTGAATGCAGCTCTCGTTGGCCTTGTCCCCTCCGCTGTGTGTGTTCAGATCAAGCACAACCTGGCATGCGCACTGCTATGTGTATGGTTCAGGTCCTTCCACGGAAACGGAAGGTCTGCCTCTTTTCTTCCCCTGGTCAGGAAGGGTGAGGCCGACGGGTGTTGGGCCCCAGCTGGAAAGGGCTCTCATGCCCTTTATTGAGGGTTGCACATCTGTAGAAATCACGTGAAACGTAGAAGGTACAGTGGGGGGGGGGGGGGGGGAGGGTTGCAATCCGAAAGTGAAAAATAATCTCCAAGACGGAAGTTGCTGAATTTTTAGGTAGAAACTACAGTTTTTTTGGAGCTCCCCAAAAGCCGTGCTTTTGAGAGATCTTTGTAAGAAGTCGTGCCTCACCGAGCCGTTTTGTTCTGAACGTACCGAGCACGCTGTGTGTACCCTAGCTTGTAGAGTTTATCAGGTGATGCGTTACCCTTCTTGATGTGCAAAAGGCTACAAGTTTCCTTCTTAGACACTTCGTATTGCATTTAGAAAGGGTCGTTTATTTTTGGTTATTCAGGGACTTAGTTGTACCTAATACAGTGATTCCTAGTTGATTATATTATTGGAACATTTCACCTCTTTATAATGATATTTTACTAGCAAAACAAAATATACTCATGTTGCGAGTGATGCGTGCTGGTAATGCAAATCAGATTATTTAAGACTCATGTTACTGACTGTTTAGATGAAGATTTAATTGTTAATATATCTAAAATAAAGGAATTAAGTAGCTACCATAAACCCTTTTAGGGATAAGTTGGGGCATAAAAATACAAAAATAAGTTGTATTGGGGCACCTGGGTGACTCATCGGTTAAGATCAGACTTCGGCTCAGGTAGTGATCTCACGGTTCATGAATTCGAGCCCCCTGTCGGGCTCTGTGCTGACAGCTCGGAGCCTTGGAGCCTGCTTCCGATTCTGTGTCTCCCTTTCTCTCTGCCCCTCCCTCGCTCATGCTCTGTCTCTCCCTGTCAAAAATAAATATTAAAAAATTTTTTAATTAAAAAAAAGTTGTATTACGACATGAAATGTTCTGTTGGGTCAATATTTTATATTGTACAGATAGTTAAATCGTCTAAGAAATATTTTTTCCCTTCGCTGGTAATGCTAAACCAGGCTAGTCTGGGATACGTATTCCTGATGCTCGGAGTAGAAAGTCTACACCTGTGGTAAAAGAACACGGCATGGTAAATATGTTTACACAGCTGTGTGGTAATGTCACTTATTACGGGGCACACTTACAGAATCATGTAATGAGCCTCATTTTCATGCAGCCGTTAACTCTGGCGTAGCAATGCTAATTAAAGAATAACTTCATGTTTCAAATGCAGACTATATAAACAACATACAGCGTCACTTTAGCTATCCACAAGCTCTGACTACATAAATTTGGTCATGAGTAGATGTTGGCTGACTCCTGAGGAAATAGAGACCTTCTGTAAGACTATTTATTTACACTTTATGCTTTCATTGCATACTGTGCCTGCTCTTAGGACCAGACTGAGTTTCCATTAAACTTTATTGCATTCACATGGGCTCTTCTGTCATGCTTTAATAAAATTACAAAATTGACTTACTTGGGTCTCTGTGAAAGCTTCCTTTATCGTTAATAATTCCATTTATTCCACGGACTTATTAGTTTTGGATAACTTGAATGACTTCATTAAGATTTGCCCTAGAATATGAATATTATTTAAAAATTAAGCACGAGTAAAAGCAAATTTAAAAATGTGCTCATAGGACTTTGTGAATTCAAAAGAGTAAATTGTTCCCACTGAATATGTATCGCTGTGTTATTATCTGTAAAAATACATCATCTGGAGAATTTAACAGGCAGTGAGTGGTTTCATCCTTTTGTCTAACTTTTGAGCTGTTTTGTGCCGTGAAACTCCAGAAATACCAAGATGGGAGGCTTATTTTCCGTGCTCGAATATTTTCGTTTCCTTCTATCTGGAGAGAAAACCCAGCATCCATTTGTAATTACTGAAGCCTGCTAGTGAGACTACAGATCTGTTTAGCCTGTACATGGTGGAATCTTTATTATTCCCTCAACTCTTTCAAAAACTCTTTAAAATGGATACTAAGTTATAAGAAGGCCAGGAAAGAGACTCTAGCAGATACACTATGTATCTATTTCCACTCCTGGAAAACCCATTCAGAATGCTTTGGGAGAACTTATTTCTTGCTTGTGTAAACAATTTAACTTCTAAGATGGATGGCGTGAGGTTAGTTATGGAAGGTTTTGACCTCAGTATTTTTCACAGCACTAAGCATGGTGACTAACATATCCCAGGTACCTCTAAATATTTATTGACTTAGTGAATAAATAAGGGTTGATAAAATATTGACTATTCATTGGCACATCAGGGAACCTTCTAGCAGAGTGAGAGCCGAGGTGGCCAGAGTGTAAAAGGGTTTGCCTGGTTGGGAAAGAGAGGAGTTTGGAACAGATGACCAGAAGCTAACCAGAAGCCTGTTAGAAACACACATCCCTAAATCACACTCTCCTGGTGAGGAGTAGAAGCCTGTGTTCCAAACGGGTCATCCAGGGATTATGGGATCGGTAGGCTCATTAGGGAACAGCCGAGGATCAGGAATTCTTTTTTTTTTTTTTAAGTTTGTTTGTTTATTTATTTATTTTGAGAGACAGAGAGAGAGACAGCCCAAGGAGGGGAGGGGCAAGATGGAAAGTGAGGGAGAGAGAATCCCAAGCAGGCTCCACGCTGTCAGCTCAGAGCCCAACGCAGGGCTCAAACTCACGAACTGTGAGATCATGACCTGAGCTGAAACCGAGATTTGGACGCTTAACTGACTGAGCCACCAGGCGCCCTTCTCAAGAATTCTTTCTTGACTGTTTGCTCCAAACCCAAACATCTCCACATCAGAAGTGTTGTGTGATGCCCAGAGAGTTAAATGGATGCCAGTGGGATATCCTAAAGCATTATTTATTTTGAAATCAGTAATCTAATAAATTAATTTCTCGATACCAAAAATATTTCAATGTAAAATAAATGGAAGCCTTTTCCAAAATCAAAGACCGTTTTCTCGGTGCTAAAGACCTCTGAAGAGTTTTTATTCTTTGACCTTTTTTCTTTCTCTCTTTTCTTTCTTTTTCCTTTTTTTTTTTTTTTTTTTTTTTTTTTGAGGATTCCCGGGGATTATTACTCTTCTTTTTGTGGTGTTAATATACCACACGTTGCAGATACACTGCGTCTCGATGGCCTCACATTGGTTGGAAACCCTGTTTTCCCTCATAGTATTCCCCTCCTGCAAAAAGGTTCTTGGGCTGCGTTACATCTGAGAATGATGTGGGCTAAACCAGTTTGAGTCGATTCCTGTTAATTTCAGTTTCCAATCCAAGATGGATTTTCCTTAGGACTGTGTCTCCAGTGACCCCTTACGTGTAGAGAAGGAAGAAGTCAGGAGGAGACGGGTCAGGAACTGTGCTTAGTGTTTTACACCCGTCAGTTTGCTCCTGTTCTTAGAACTTGTAACTGTTTCAAGCTCACTATGAATTATACAGGGTGTTGTTCTGTTCGTTCGGCTGGCATAGACATGGCTGGTTTTAATCAAGCGAGTAAAAAGTGTATGCCACAGGATTGTGTTAATGCTCTCCTATTAGGATTCGAGATTCCATGGACATATTTGGACACAAGCACATTTACTTGTGCTTACCTTGTGAAAGCTATTTATCGAAACCCCATTCTGTAGTAGGCCCCGTGCCGGTGGACCGGAGAGCTCAGACCAGCAGGCACAATAGGCCTTGTTTTGGGCACCGTCCTCCACGTGCCAATGACAGAGCGCAAAAGAGAAAACCGAAATGACCCGGCCAGCCTCAAAATCAAGACAGACACCTCAAAGACCGTAAGGTGATCAGCGATGGGAAGTCGTGAGTGGGACTGGAACTGTGAGCTCGCCAGTCTCCCGGCCAGAAGCAGGAAGGTGCTAGACTGCTCCTTGGCTGCTGCACGGGGGCCA
Source organism: Lynx canadensis (assembly GCF_007474595.2). NCBI lineage: Eukaryota > Metazoa > Chordata > Mammalia > Carnivora > Felidae > Lynx > Lynx canadensis. Next base: position 309,011 of record NC_044319.2, read on the forward strand.
GGCTGGGCCGGGCTCACTGCTCGCAGGAACGAGTGGAAGCAAGAGTCCTCCCCCGCCCCCACTCCCCCCCCCCCCCCGGACGCTGAGTGGTTCTGCCCATGTGTTGGGCACATGGTGTTGGAAGTTGCGAACCAGGGGAAGAACGTGGGGGTGAACACAGAGTTGAGTGACCAGAGACGAGGCCCATGGTCCGCTGGCTGCACTGTGCCTGACGCCCCCACAGAACTGGAGCCTTACCCGTGCTGTTATCTGCTGCAGGGCAAATACGTGAGCGGTATCAGGCTGGCAGAGGAGATACGTGCAGGCGACCGTGTGAGCACACGTAGGGGGAGGAAGGAAGGAAGGAAACAAGGACAACCATGTGAGCACACGCAGGGGGGAGGAAGGAAGGAAGGAAGCCAGGCCAAAACAACAGTCCCTCCCATGAAAGTGGCCCTGCAAAGCTGATGGCCAAAGCTCGCATTAAGGAGCATGTCCCCCAGCCGCGCTCTCGAGATTGCAAGAGAAAGTCTGGGATAGCACCCCCCGCGTGTCTTCCAGAACTGATGCAAGACGGGAGCCAGCGGGTCAGCGGTGCATTCCAGGTGCAAGTGGTAAATACAGGCGCACTCGCGTCTTGGAACTCTGTAGGACTGCGCCAGACCTGAGGGGCAGATCTTACGGCGACCCGGGGGGGAAGAGCCCTCGCTGAGAGGGGAGGCCGTGAACGGACTGGTCATCGGCAGCACGGATGCCAGGAGACGGGGAAGTGATAACCGGGCGGCACTGAGGAGGAAGAACGGTGCGTAGAGTTTGTGCCCTCCTGAGCTGTTACTCCAGGGTGAGAACAAAATTAAGAAAATTTACAGCCTGTGAAATAAGAGTGTTCACCGTGCCCACAACCCCCCAGAGGAGATAGTAAAAAATGGAATCAACAAGAAGAAAGGTTATCCCGCAGAGGATTACGTGGGCGGATTAGGAAGTAATACCGGGGTGGATGAAGTCGGTCAGAGCGCGGGACTCCCTCCTGGTCTCCGAAGCGTGTGGACAGGAGGCGTGAGTCGAATCGCTCCAGCATAAAAGCCCCAGCTCTCGCAGCATGGCGCTTGGCCAGAGCAGGTGTGGATGCTCGGCGCTGGGCGGAGAAAGGGGACGAGGCTGCGAGTCGGTCGCCTGGGGAGAGAGGGGAGGAGATTCGGCCGCGCCCAGCTCCGCTGGCGTCCCGCTCCGCTCCACGGCAGTGGTGAAACTCGGGACTCGCGCTGAGGGTGGTTCGGCCGTGGGGGCTCTTGGGGTTGTTTGGAGCCCTTCTCACGGCGTGCGAGAGCCTCTGTACCAAGAGAAGTGCGATGGCACCTTCTTAGCGGACTTTTTTCCAGGCGGATCCTAGCGATTTGTCTGCTGTAAATGAGCGCGGTATATACCTTTCTTTAAAAGTCAAGAGTGACTGGCTCAGGAGCTTGTTTCTGGCTTTTCTTTAATTCCGTGTTCCCAAGTTGTGTTTTCTTCTTTCCTCGTGATCGGGTAGTTTGAAAGCCTCCGTCTCTCTGTGTTATCTTAACTTAGGGGTAGAACCAGTTTCCCCGTTGCCCATCAGGTGACCTTGGACTGCCTAGGGATTAGTATAACCGAAGGGCACGGGCGTCTTCCCCAAACCCAAGGCTGCTGCCGTTTCTCCTGGGGTTGTCCAGAAGGTGTGTCTGCACCAAGGAGCAAAGGGAGGGAGGTGGTTTGCGGGCAGTCCGTGCAGACGCGGCACCGGTAGAGCAAGGGCCGAGGGGGTGTCTCTCCTGCAGGTGGAAGGCACTGTCCCCTGAGGACGGCAGGGGCGGGACCTCCCGCAGCCCCCGTGGGTCCCGGATTATAGCAGACCTGATGGGGCTGTGAGGAAACAACCTGGTGGGAATCTCGAGACCACGGTGCCGAGGGCCCTTTGTCGCACCTCTGCGGGGACTCTTAGGTCCGCCCAGTGTCACGGAGTTTCCCACTCGCGTTTCTTGTCCAGTAAGTTGTGGAAGCCGAGCTGACCGCTCCGTCAGATTACGGCGTGGAAACCGCAGAGTCCCTTCTGCCTCCCTGTGCCGTCCCCCCACTTGCGCTCCTGCTGCCCCCCGAAGCCTGAGCTCCGGCCTGCGGCCTCTCTGCCCGGCCCAGACTTCCTGCCTTCGTACCGTGGCCGCTGGCGCCCCCCACGTTCCTGGTACCGTCTAGGGCGGCCTGCCGTGTTGGCCCAGCCTTTCTTCTGAACTGTGTCCCCAGGCTCAAGAGACCGCAGGGGAGCAAAGCCAGGTGCCTAAAGTCCAGTACACTCTTGTCGCACCTGCCTGGTAACTTGAGGGTTCGCCCGAGCGTGTGAGCCAGAAAGACAGCCGAGGCACGGGGACGCGGGTTCGCGAGGACTGACGTGTGCCGGGACGGGGACAAGCCGGATGCAGCCGTGACCTTGGACTCTGACGTCTGCAGGACTCAGCCCGCGCGACTGGATGTTTAAAGCAGGAATGCTGAAAAGTACTGTGCTTCAGACTTGCAACTGTACTTTAAAGTTGCGGAATAAAGTAGAAAGTGGTGATTGGAACTTACTTAGTGCATCGCAGAGATTTATTTCCATGCTGTGAAAAGTGCTGCCCCTCCCCCCCCCCCCCCCATCTCCTTGGTAGAAACCGGTATTCTCTTAGAAGGGTTACCTAAGAAAAGGTCAGAACTAAAATATAAAATTGAGCCTAGATCATTTTATAAAATGTTAAAGAACTAAACAGGTAACGGATTAAGTTTATTTTTCATGAATAAAACAATGAGCTTTCATATATCATGAAAGCTCTGATATATGAAATTTCTGATATGTGAAATTTCTGATATATGAAATTTCAACTGGAGGTGTTACTGTCAGACCCCTAGCGTCCAGTGTGAACTTCTAAGTTAGCTTATTGGAAAAGGTAGCTCGTTCACAAAATATTGAAACTACTCCAAGTATATTTAAAAAAATTTTTTTTTAATGTTTATTCATTTTTGAGAGACGGAGACAGAGCATGAGCGGGGAAGGGGCAGAGAGAGAGGGAGACACAGAATCCGAAGCAGGTTCCGGGCTCCGAGCTGTCAGTGCAGAACCCAAGGCGGGGCTCGAACTCACAGACGGCAAGATCATGACCTTGAGCCGAAGTCAGACGCTCGACCGACTGAGCCACCCAGGCAGGGGTCCTTCCAAGTATATTTTTTATCTGCTCAGCAATATGATTTTACCCTGGAGGCTTTTTTTTCTCTTTTCCTTTGCTTTTGTTATTTAACCTTTTGTCTTAAAAAAGAAGTCACAGATACTAGCATTAAACAGCGAAAGGGTACATGAGGAATAAAATAGGAATCTGTTACGAGCACTTGTCCTTGAGATAACTTTCATAAACTTGAGATTTATACATACACTGCTGTCCGCTGCTGAGCCAAGTGGGGAGAACGTGTCTTGTTCCTACCTTTGTGCTTCATTTTTAAAAAGAGTGAGCTAAGCAACATGCTGGTCAGGTCAAGGTCTGCTTGTATCACCGATGCCACCTCGTGCTCCCCTCAGCCAGGCCAGAGACCCAAAGAAAGTCGTTAAAATCTTCAGGCTTTGCCGTGTTTGAAGTTAGTCTCGATCAAAGGCACTAGGACTTGGGTTTTTAACAGGAACTTTTTAAAAAATAGAAGCTGTTGAGGGAGACTTGTGCACGTGCACGTTGAGCTTCTCAAATACAGTGCCGGGACCCCAAAATGCAGGTGTGCTGCTGCTAGGTACAGATTTACTTGCCTTTTGAAATCTGCTACACCAACGGCGTATTAGTTTCATTCTTTGAAGCTGGGATCAGAAGAAAAGTTTTCTTGTGTCCCCGTGAAGTCCGTGCATTATTATTATTTCAGATCCAGGTGTCGTCAGACCAGCTTGAGGGGCTTTGCTGCAGAGACAAGGCGTGAGTGCCAGGACCTCCTGGTTCTGTTTTCTCCCCTCTGCTTCGTCCTCCCTTGCTGTCTTGAGAAGGACACATGCTTGTCACGGAGAATAATAAGCTCTGTAAATGCCACCTCCCCCAAGAGAGAATGCTGAGAGAGCTTGTGAAATTTAGTCTTGGACAATGTCAAAAATGCGAGGAACTTAAGATCGTAATAGCAAAGGCTCAGCATCTTTTTCTTTTTTTTTTTTTTTTTTAAGCAATCTCTACACCCAGCATGGGGCTCGAACTCATGACCTCTAGATCAAGAGTCGCACGCACCTCAAGACCGAGCGTTGTCCGTGTCCTCCTGGCTTCGTAGGATCTGAGCCCACCTGGCCACTGTCTCGGAGCCCCGGTCACCAAATGTCAGTGCCCGCGGTAGCCATCGTTGCAAATATAGCCAGAGATTAGGAAAAGCAGTTACTCTCAAAAGTTAGTCCTCTCTGACCCAACTGAAAAGTACGTTTTAGCTTTAAGCAAAATGAGGGGTTGTTGTACAGAGCTGCGACACATTTCCACTTGTTTCTGTGGGGGGTTCTGAGCTTGATCCTTGGTGCTGGGTTGGACTCCTTGCCAGGCCGGCAGGGTGTGGATGCTGTTACTCAGACATTCCACCGGCCCAGGAAGGACAGAGCCCCTGCTCGGCCTCGTATCCCACAGGGGTGGCGACGGGGAGGGGCTCTGTGACGGCTGTGTATGGGAATGTGGCTTGGGGATATGGTGGGGGGTACTGAGGAATTCCTGGTCGTGACAAGCTATCCGGGGAGGTGAGGACTGTTCAGGGACCGAACAAGGCAGACGCCTAACTCAGGAGCGAAGGAAATCACCCCTGGTTTCATTTCCCCAGTTCCCGAATTTTTTCTTTTTCTTTTCATTCTCCTCTGACAGCTGTTTGCAAATCTGAATACTGGGTATTACTAATGACTTCGTGAGGGTACTTCTTTTCTGTTTCCTTTTAAGGCCGAGATCCTGTTGTGGTAGCCGGTTGTTAACATAAGTCACAACTCTGGTACAGTAAATAAAGCGTGTCCCTTACTCCGTTGTGGCTGCTTTGCAATCAAAGTGACCGACTGCCTGTCTCTGGTGTTTCTTTGCAGATACGGTATTTGAACCCAGGCTTGTCACATGTCTGTCCTGGTAATTTTCCTTATACCATTAGCTCGTGACTTTTGTTGTCAAGGAATAGAAATGCTTATATCCGCTTTAAGTATTTTCCCCACCACATTTTTGTCAAAAGTTTTGTGGCCTGAGAGCCTGGGACAGGTTTAGAGGGTGGTGGGTCTCGCTTCTGTAAAGAGGCTTCAGGTTCAGGCCGCTGCGAGGTTCCTCTGTCCCCCAGTCACCGCACTCCGAGCCTCGCGTGGATGCCTCCGTCACGGCATGCACGTGGCGGCTTGAGGTGGGCATCGAGACACCTGCCTTGTGGCGCCCGCACCTCCTCAGCCCCAGGGCCTCGCTCTTACAGCCCATACGCAGGAGGTCCGTTCTGGGTGACAGCTCAGATGGGTCCCCCTTCAGGGACAGTAATGGCCACTGGAGCCTGCTTCCACTCCACCTGTGAGGCTTGCAACGAAGGATGGCTTGTTCTTCGGGACCCTCGTGGTGGAGCCCCCCAGCCGCGACGGGTGACGTTTCGGTGTTTTTGGGGTGGCTGGCCATTGCCGAGCTTAGGGACATGCGGTATTTGCTGTGTTAAGATACCCTCTGCCTTCCGCTGGCCCTGGTTTCTGATGTATCCCAGTTACAGATGCGTTCTTCCAGCCAGACCTCTGTTTGGAGTCTGACAACACAGCATTTTAAGAGAAGCCTGAGTAAAATATTCCGGTGTATCGCATATCTTGCATTCTGACACGAATAAATATCCTTGCTTTTTCACTTGTTATCACCTCGTTTCTCAAATCTAGGGCCATCTCACATCTCTGTTTCACAATTACTACGTTCTGAGGCCAGACGTGGTAGGAGTTTCACGATTTGGGACTCTTTGAACTTCTAAATAACTAATGAGCGTGTTTTCCACATAGAAAACTACTCCCACTACATTCGTGAAATACCAAACGCTAACGATGTCTTCCTTCTTAGGGTTTGGGTAGCGTAAGAGTCTTTTCTTGCCAAAAATAACATTAGCACATATTACAAAAAGTGTAAATAAATAGGACTGGAATGTTTGCTTACTGTCTTCCGTGGAACTTCATTTTACATCAGAGACAGCGATGTGTCATCACGTCACTCCATCGAAGCCTGGAGCAGTGGTGACAGGTGTTTGTATGCAGGTGACACGTGTATTTTCCCACAAAGTCTGACTTTTGGAAAATTAACTTGCGTGTATTTTATTTCATGACATAAGGAAAGTACGTGTAACTTTCTCCATAAATATCAGAGGTCTGACTTCGAGAAGATTTCAGCTTATTAGTCATAATCCCGCTCTTAGCGTATGCACGGCGCATCCGTTTAGATGCGTTTAAGGTTTGGTACCAGTGCCCCAGTCTTACTCTGATGAGGTTCAGAGTGGGGGTCTTCGTTCTAGGAGCCCATCTCGTAACGGGAGCATCTCCTGTAAAATAAAATCTCTTATTGTGAAATCCTGTGTTGCAAATCAGAAACATTTGCTCTCCAGAGCCCAGGGCCGCATTACGCTTTCCTTTAAATCATCACGTGGGACGAGACTGTATTCTTACATGATCTACAGCCTAGTTATTGTGTCACGGCTGAAATGTTCCAGCTTCTTTAGATAGAAAACTAGCACATCTGGGCCTCCTGTCCTGCTCTGACATAACGCATTCTCCCTGCTCTGAGCGGTCGAGGGCTCTCCTGCGGCTCGCGACCAGACAGAATGTTTGCCAGGGTTCCCACCCGAAGCCCGTAACAGACTAACCTCCTGGACTTGGGTTTTACATTGAAGAAGGCGCTGTAACTTTTGGTTAGGTTAAGGAAGGCTCAAATTTTTGTCTATGTTGAGTATTGTGTTGTCAGATTTTCTTTTCTTTTCTTTCTTTTTTTTTTTTTTTTTTTTGTCCACAGGAAAATAGGAGGCTACCTTTTCTCTGCAAGTTGCTAATCTCTGTGTGTTTTGCTTTAAAATAGCTTCTGGGGCGCCTGGGTGGCTCATCGGTTAAGCATCCGACTCTTGATTTCCGCTCAGGTCATGATCTCACGGTTTGTGAGTTCGAGTCCCGTGTTGGGCTCTGTGTGGAGCCTGCTTAGTATTCTCTCTCTCTCTCTTTCTGCGCCCCCTCCCCCCATCTCTCAAAATGAATAAACGAACTTAAAAATACAGCTTCTGATCTTCAGTAAAATTTTTAGAAGTGTTTAGATTAATAAGTAAATTTTATTCCTGATGACCAAATTGCTTTCTGGATTATTGGTAAAGTGGATATAGTTTACTAGTTTTTAATCAAATCAAGCAAAGGATGTAATGAATAAAATCTAAGATTTCCCAGATCCACTCCTTTCCAGGACTCTATTACTATGCTAGCATAAGGCGGCAGTTAGGCAGAAGGTCTGTTGTCTATTAAATTTAATGGCTCACCGTGAGAGAAAACTTTTATTTATGTTCGTTGTTTAAGAATATTTGTGCCAATGCCAAGGAAAAGCCTACCCTCAGAAGCCAAACAAAAATAAACTTTTAAAGAACCTCCGAAGATAAGCTTGCGTGCGTATCGTTACTGGAGTGACCTCTGCTGGTTTGGATAAAAGTGTGAAAAGCCAGTCCTGATACTTCCCGTTGTTCAGGAGTTTACTACCCAGAATTGACAAGCGGACAGTAGGTCCACACACACAGTTCTACTTAAAATGTGCTGGGTGTTGGCCGTGGTTTCTTTCCCACGACCACAGAGGAAGTGGGCCTTGGGGCCCGTGGAAATCAGCAACAAAGTAGGATGTGTTTACTGAAACCACATTTATTCAACTTAATAAATAGTGATGTAACAAAGTAATGATGCGACAGTGACAAATTGTAAAACACCAGTTTTTTTCCAACAGATATTTGTCAGGTGCTTGCTAGGTACTGGACCTTCCTGAGGGGCATAAAAATGATGATAATAGAGTCTGTGGGGTCAAGTGTAGGTTAAGGGGGTAAAAGAGGTGCAGAAACGACTGAGATAAGAACCCAACACGAGCTAAGTGCTGTGAGAGACTTGGCGGAGGAGGCCGGGGCTTCTGGCCTGGGTAATCCAGGAAGGCTCCGTGGAGGCGGAGTCACGTGATGTGATGTCGTCATGTGATGTCGAGAATAGGTGGGACGAGGCCATCGGAAAGCTGGGCAGAGGCTGCTGCGGGGAAGGAAGGGTGGTCACTGAGACGCAAGGGCGCGTGCGGGGCCGCGGACGAGGCGATGGAGCTGAGACGGCGCAGCGGGAGAGGAAGGTGCGGCTGCGGCCCCAGGACAGGTGACCGAGGGTGGACGGCGTGGCGGGCTTCCGGGGAGATGCGGGGCACTTTGGGGCTCACGTGACTGAGAGGGTAAACACACGGGAAACGAGACGTCGCTTGGGGTTGAGACATGATTGTACAGCAGGCCCCGCCCCTGCGCCTCGCTCTCTGCGGTTTCAGTTACCCGCGCTCAGTCGCAGGCGATGCTCCTACTGACGGGCGGCCGGAGGGTCACACGGCCTGGCCCCTGTCCCCGGGCACCTGGTGCCTGTCCCCTGGCACGTGGCCCATGGCACCTGTCCCTGCGTGGGCGTGTCCCCTGGAGCCTGGCCCCTGTCCTCAGGCACCTGTCCCCCTCACCCATCCGTACAGGGAGGAGGGAGGCGGGACCGCGAGGCGTTTGGAGAGGGGGCTGTGTGAGGGCTTGTTACTGGGGGTTGTGGCCTCCGCTCCGCCTCATCCTGGTTCCTGCCGTTCACCCCCGCCTCGTGCCCCTTCGTAAAGGAGCCTCTTCGGGGGCGTGTCTGTGCGGGAAGAACAGTACTGGGGTTCCTCCTGTCTGCTGATTCCCACGCCACTGGGGGTCTCAACTGCGCCCCCCGCCGACGGGGGGGGACCAGTGTATTGAGTTTCTTGAGTCAGAGCTGCTGGCAGAACACAGGGCTGACGGGAGCCGGGGTGTTGCCAAATTTTAGAATAAGAGAATTACGAGGGTGCCCCGAGAAAAATGGACTCGGGGGCCCCAGAAGGCAGAGGACATTAGAGTAGCGGAGACAGAGCCAAGAGAAGAGGCTTGCAGGGACTTTAGAAGGTGAAGAAAGTGAATATTGACTGACGTAGGACTATCGGCTTCCATTTCTGAGGGAGCGGTTTCTTTAGATGGTGGGTAAGCCTGAGAAGGAGCAAGAAGGGTGGCCCGGCAAGGAGGGCGCAGACGTCCCGCCAAGGAGGGCGCAGACGTCCCGCCAAGGAGGGGGCAGACGTCCCGCCAAGGAGGGGGCAGACGTCCCGCCAAGGAGGGGGCAGACGTCCCGCCAAGGAGGGGGCAGACGTCCCTGCCAAGGAGGGGGCAGACGTCCCGCCAAGGAGGGGGCAGACGTCCCTCCAAGGAGGGCGCAGACGTCCCGCCAAGGAGGGGCAGGGATGGGTTTCTCGGGGTAATTTATGGGATCAACAACTCTAGAACCTTTGTTTGTGTTTCTTGCAGCCACGACCTCAATGAGGTGGGATTGGCCGCTTTAATAAACTAAATCGAGGTCCTGTTCAGATGATCCAGGAATTTAAAATACCTTTATTTTCTTTTTAATTCTATATTTCTTTTTTGGAGATTTTTCGGTACTACAGTGTTCGGCCTGCCTATGACATGAAGCCCACCGGCCTGTGATTTCGAGATGAGTGTTTTAACATGTTTTCTTGAGTTAATGCTTCTCTCCCTGTTTCTCCCCAAGATGGGTTGTTTTCTGTGTAAATTTAGAAGAGATGAGCATAGAAGTTACCTTCCTACCTTGAGGAGCTCATACGCTGTCTTATTTTTTTCCCGCGTTTACAATGATTTTATTTTTGAAGTGTCGTTGACATACAGTATGAGTTTCACAGGTACAACGCAGTGACAGTCGCCCAGTGTCTGTGCTGTGGTGGCTCAGCACCTGGGTCTCAGACCAGCAGCGTGGACACCCCTTGGGGTAGGTTCTCAGGCTCCAGCCCCCAGCTCAGACCAGACCCACGGTGGGGAAGCAGCGGCCGCCCTCTCGCCAGTCTTCCTGGCTCTGACACAGGCGACTTTGAGGACTGCTGGTCTCATGGCCACGGCTTCCTACTTCCCCTGAAATTCCTTTTATTGAGATAAAATCCATATTCCATAAAATTCACCATTTCAAGTGTACGAGTCAGCAGTTTGTGGAGTACGGGAAAGGCCGTGCGCCATCACCTCTCTTGAACTCCAGGACGTGTTTATCACCAAGAAGAAACTCTGCCCGGTGGTCGTCGCCCCGGCCACTCGCGCACTTTCTGTCCCTGTAGATCGAGAGCCCGGGACGTTTCACAGACATGGAGCCACATGGCGCGTGACCTTTCGTGTCGGGCCGTCACTTAGCGCTGCGTCTTTTTACAGCCGAGCGACGCTCCCTCGCGTGCGTGCGTCCCGTCCGTGCGCCACTCGACGGGCCCCTGAGCTGTCTGTCCCTCGCTGTTGTGAATGATGCTGCTGCGGACGACCCCAAGCGGGTTTCGTTCCCTTGCTTGTAAAGGTGCCTGTGCTCCATAGGGCCACACAAACACCAAGTCAGGGAAGTGCGGGGTCAGGCGCCTCTGAGCCTTGGCCCTGTTTTGGGCAACGAGTCGGTCCATGAGCTGTGTGGGGCGTGTTTCTGTTGAAAGACCCCTCATCTAACCCACACCGTTGACTCACTGACGTCGGGCTCACACGCAGCGGCCCCGTGTCTGCGTTTCTCCGAAAAGCACAGCGCGCTGCTCTCCGGGGCCGCTTTAGACGGTGGCACTGCTGGGGCCCCCGGGGGTTCCGTCGGCTAAGCGTCCGACTCTCCGTGAGTTCAAGCCCCGCATCGGGCTCCACGCAGAGCACAGAGCCTGCCTGGGATTCTTTCTCTCCCTCTCTCTGCCCCTTCTCTGCTCTTATCTCTCAAAATAAATAAACGTAAAAAAAATTTTAAATGGTGACATTGCTAACAAAAAGCACAGAAACGTGAACAGCGTGGCGCTAAGTAGAGAAAAGAACGCTTGTGACAGTACGCAAGGCGGGCGTCCCCTGTTTGGTTCACCTGGGGACACGCATGTTGCAGGACTCTGTGCGTCGTTGGAAGTACCGTGAAAGCACCGCCAGGACCGTATGCGGTTACAAGTCAGCTTGAGAGAGGAGGCGAATTTGCAAATGTGGGACCAGGGACACGGACGACCCGCTGTGCTTGGCACGCTGCTGCTGTCAGTGGTGACTCTGCTTAGTTTGTGCGCCCATGGCGGGACCCTTTCCTTCCTTCCTCCCTCCCCCCTTCCTCCCTCCCCCTGCCTTCCCCCCTGCCTTCCCCCTTCTCCCGTCCTCCTGTCCCCTTCCTTCCTTCCCCCCTCCATCCTCCCTCCCTTCCCCCTTCCCCCTCCTCCCTCCCTCCTTCCTTCCCCCCTGCCTCCCCCCTTCTTCCCTTCCTCCTCCCTCCCTCCTTCCTTCCCCCCTGCCTCCCCCCTTCTTCCCTTCCTCCTCCCTCCCTCCTTCCTTCCCCCCTGCCTCCCCCCTCTTCCCTTCCTCCTTCTCCCTCCCTTCCTTCCCCCTCCGTTCCTTCCTCCCTTCCCCCCTGCCTCCCCCCTTCTTCCCTTCCTCCTTCTCCCTCCCTTCCTTCCCCCTCCGTTCCTTCCTCCCTTCCCCCCTGCCTCCCCCCTTCTTCCCTTCCTCCTTCTCCCTCCCTTCCTTCCCCCTCCGTTCCTTCCTCCCTCCCTTCCCCCTCCCTCCCTCCCTCCCTCCCCCTCCCCTCCTTCCTCCTCCCTTCCTTCCCCCTCCTTTCCTTCCTCCCTCCCTCCCTTCCCTCCTCCCTTCTTTCCCATTAAGCCATCTTAATGGATGCGAAATGGTGTGTCATGCTTTTATTTCACACTTCCATAATTATTAGTGATGTGGAGCAACTTCCCATGTGCATGTTAACCACTCATACGTTTTCTTTGGAAAATGCCTATTCCAAAATTGCGACTACTTCTAGATTATATTACTTGCCTTTTTATTGTTGTTACTAAGTTTTTCTACATTGTGGTTACTAGCCTCTCAGATACGTGATTTGCACGTATTTTCCCCTCCTCTGTGGGTTGTCTTTTCATTTTCTTGATAATGTTCTTTGAGGCATTAAAGTTTCATCATTTTAATGAAGTCCAATTTTATCTTTTTTTCTTTGATTACTTGTGCTTTTGGTGTTAATTTCTTTAATTTTGAAAGTGCCGTATTTATATAATTAATCACTACAGCCTGTTGAGAGCGTCGTTTACACATTTTTAATTGGAGAAGTCTGAAGAAGAGTTGGAGTTCACGTTTCAGTAGGGTTATCACTTGTTTGCCAGTGGATGTAAAGTATTTGTTTGCAGATACCAGATATTTAAAAGGTTTTTACATTGTGGTTGTGGAATTTAAAATAATGGCATCGTCAGGGCCACAAATTTATAAAAAGTAGTGTCCGATTCATTTAACAAACTGCTGTTTTGTTTAGGAAAATTGAAGGGAAACACACCACTGCTTGAAACATGACTTTCTCTATTTATTAAAGAAGATTCTGCCTCTTTTAAAAACCACGGACTTTCCGCCCTAAAAGCTGGGTCTCAAGAACTATTTGTGAAAGAACGCAAGAATCCCAGAACTTGGAAATAAACACTGTTGGTGTTTATTTGTGTTAGTTTAGATGAAGTAGCCGGCCCTCGGAGTCAGAAAACTGAATCTGTAGCAGCTGAAGTCAGCCTCAGCAAGCAAATAGTATAGCTAGCATGGCTTTAATCCACTAAGTAACGTTCAGTCGGAAAGATCAAAGGAAGTTACAACCAAAAACAGCCCTTGTTAACAGTTTCCCGGTAGAAGCAGGAAAAGGCTAGAAATCACACGTCACCTCATATCCTGGCCCGCTGACCCCGTGCTCCAGCCGTCAGCAGTGCTGGGACCCTGCCCCTAGGGGCCGAGGACGAGAAAACTCTCCCGCCCTGGCCCTGTAGGAAGCCAGGGCTGCAAGTGCACCCCTGACACAGCGCCGCCCCGGGTCCAGAGCCCAGAGCCGGGTTCAGAGCCGGGTTCAGAGCCGGGTTCAGAGCCGGCTGCTGCGCTCACCCGCCCGCGACCACGCTCAGCCGGGAACGTTTCTTCTTTCCGTGAAGGTAATGCATTTGCTCCTGCTTCCGTTCCTGGGAATTTGTTGTTTTGAGAGTTTATTTAAAAACTGAACTTTTGGTCTGTGCTTCTAGGATTGGATTAAAACTTCGGCTCATAGGTTTGTTTTTCAGTGTAAACCCTGAATGGCACGTTAAGGCATTAAAATCTTAGGAGGTTTATTTGAACTGGAGTCTAGCGCTGTAAGGTAAGGTTAGCCGTTTCTTGGGTTTATTAAAATGTGCTTTCTTTAGTAAGTGTGGGGGGAGGGAGCCTCGGACTTAAAGTAGTTTGTGTGCTTTCATACTTTGGGAGTCTTCGTAGGCTCCGTCTAAAGGAGAGAATTTTGAAAATACGTGCTTCTCTCATTATTAGCTGGTATGAAAATAGAACCCTGGGAATTACCTGAATCACTTTTGTGAATTGAGTAGTGTAAAAAGACGGTAATGTTTTAGCATCTTCCAGCCTATAAAAATAGAAGTTTGGTGAACATACCTACTTGGGATCGAAGCTTCCACAGCAAGATTAATTCTTAGCAGTGTTCATCTGAAATACACAGGCTGGGTACACCTTCAAGTTGTTTTGAGTCGATTACATTTTTTTTTTTGCATTGTATGCATTTTAATTGGGGCAGTGGCCACTACGTCGTAACTGGACTTACTGGTCAAAGTGGGAATCGTCATGTGTTGGCCAAATTTACCTTTTTTTCCTTTTCTGTTGAATGTAGTTGACCTACAACACTGTGTGTTAGTTTGGCACATTTATATGCTGCGGCCGTGAACACCGTCCTGGTGTTGAGTGCTTCCATCACAGTACATACTTACCCTTTCTTTTCAGTGTTGGGTGCTTAGATCTTTGTGACTCAGCAGGTTCGAGGACTGCGTGCGTCACACGGCATTAGATCTCTGGCTGGTGTCTTGCCCCCGGCGGGTTTGTGCCCTGAATCAACAGCGGCCTTCCCCTTTGCTTAAAATGAGGGTGGAGAGTTTATATGCCACTGGCAGGAATATTCAGGCTGTTTTAGTCTGTGACATAGTTGTATGTCTGGTGGGAAAGGGTAAATTTTGAAGAAACTAGGCACAGAAAAGTTTTGTGAAAACTGAGGTATTTCATGTAAATCATTGACTGTAAACGAGCCTCTCAGTGATCATGCAAGAAAGTGGGGTCTCTTTTTACAGTTTGGTAACGTTTCCTCTAACAGGTATTCTTGTTGAAAGGAAGAGAATGAAATACGTCCTTTTTACCCACAAGAGGGGTCTTTTAGGTCATAGTATTTAATTTTTTTTTTAACATTTATTTATTTTTGAGACAGAGACAGAGCATGAGCAGGGGAGGGGCAGAGAGAGAGGGAGACACAGAATCCGAAGCAGGTTCCAGGCTCCAAGCTGTCAGCACAGAGCCCGACACGGGGCTCGGACTCACAGACCTTACCAAACAAACACCTTTCTTTCTTCTCCTCCTCCTCCTCCTCCTCCTTCTTCTTCTTTTAGTGTTTATTTATTTTTGAGAGAGAGTGTGAGCTGGGGAGGGGCAGAGAGAGGGAGACACAGAATCCCAAGCAGGCTCCAGGCTCTGAGCTGTCAGCACAGAGCCCGATGTGGGGCTCGAACTCACAGACCTTACCAAACACCTTTCTTTTTTTGTCTTCTTTCTTCTTTCTTCTTCTTCTTCTTCTTCTTCTTCTTCTTCTTCTTCTTCTTCTTAGTGTTTATTTATTTTTCAGAGAGAGAGAGCATGAGCAGGGGAGGGGCAGAAAGTGAGGGAGACACAGAATTCGAAGCAGGTTCCAGGCTCCGAGCGCTCAGCACAGAGCCTGACATGGGGCTCGAACTCACAGACCTTACCAAACAAACACTCTTTCTTTCTTTCTTTCTTTCTTTCTTTCTTTCTTTCTTTCTTTCTTTCTCTCTCTCTCTCTCTCTCTCTCTCTCTCTTTCTTTCTTTCTTTCTTTCTTTCTTGTTTATTTATTTTTGAAGCAGAGAGAGAGAGAGCATGAGCAGGGAGGGGCAGAAAGCAAGGGAGACACAGAATCTGAAGCAGCTCCAGGTTCCGAGCCGTCAGCACAGAGCCCGACGCGGGGCTCGAATTCACAAACCGCGAGATCATGACCAGAACCCAAGTCCGACACTTAACCGACTGAGCCACCCAGGCTCCCCGTAGCTCATAGTATTTATAATTAAGAAAGCTATAGTTCTCTTTGAAGCCTCAGAAGTCACTGACTATGTAAATCATCTCCAGTTGTGGCTGGTGCATTGACTACTGTCTGTGGCTTTCTGTCTGCTGACACATTTCTGCTTCTTAAAGTGTTACAGCAAAGAGTCTTTTATCATCGTGTCATTTATTTTTGAACTTTGTGTCTCTAACAGACTAAATGCTTTTGTTGCTACTCTTGCATATTGGAGTATTTTATTAGATTACACTTTATCTGTAACTTTTGTTTTAGCGTACAAACATAGGCAGGGTATTTTTGTGTATTTTCTGTGGTAGCTGACATCTTAGATGTGAATTACAGGATCGTGAGCATGAAGTTTGCACCGATGGTGAAAAATGCTTGTGTCTGACGTGACTGACACACAGCGCAGCTTAGGGAACACTTGTTACCTTCGCCTCTCCCGGAAGAGGCTGTGTGTCACAGCACTGATGTTGCGAGTGTTTTAACCTGATCCCACGTCCAGACTTGATGCTGAGCCGACCAACCCCTGTGGGCGACCGCGTGCAGCCGCGTGCCAGGGCCTTGCACACCCGTCCTGTGTGTGAGCGTGTTGGCCGGCCCAGGGGTGGGGGTGGGGAGGGGCAGCTCGCCCGTCACCCCGAGTGCGGCCTGCGGCCTTGGCACACAGGCTCTGTGAATGCTGCCTGTTGTTCAAGATGGAAAGGCCCGATCACATCCCAGCTGGGAAATAAACGTGGGCGTCGAGGGCGGGACGGACG
The DNA here is from genome assembly GCF_007474595.2 of Lynx canadensis. Lineage (NCBI taxonomy): Eukaryota > Metazoa > Chordata > Mammalia > Carnivora > Felidae > Lynx > Lynx canadensis. The sequence continues at coordinate 325,089 of NC_044319.2, forward strand.
AGCTGCCTGGCCTGCCGGCCGTCTTGGGAAAAACACAGAACAAAGCATCTGAAGCAGGACTTAGAGATGCAGGACTCGGAAGAGGGGCGCCTTACTTCTGTCCTTTGTTGTTCTAATCCCCAGTAAGCAGGCTCAGTCCAGGTGCACCTATGCAGACTCCGAGAAAAACGGTCACGGTGAACACAGGAGGCGCTTAATACATGCTTGCTAAATAAGGACGACGTTCGCCTGTTCAACTGGAAGACACAATTCGATGACCTCTGCGGGCAGACAAGGGTCCCGCACCGCCGGTCGGTGTGGTTTCAGGTCGTCTGCTACATGTGGGTGGGCAGGTAGGGGTCACGAGCATCCGCAGTGACGGTGGGAGCAGAGACAGAAAGGGTTTATGAGACTCGCACCCAGGCTGTCACCAAGACTGAACCTGCGGGTCCAGTGTAAGGAAGAAGAAAGTGCTTGTGAAGTTGATGTTTTCCTAAGCTCGAGGTAGATCTCAGGGCCCTTTAAGCAAAAGGGTGTCTTCAGTTGTGTTTGTGCAGATACGCGGAGGGGTTGCTGCGTAGACTGACGGGTACCCTGGAGACGCTGTTTGCTGGACAATGAGGCAGAGCTGTTTGGGGGGCGGCTTGGGAAGTTAGATCTGCTGCTTCTCAAACTTCACAAAACAGCGGGGCTGGAGCCCGCTCTCAGACCCTTGGGTGTGTGGGATTTGTGGGGAAGGCGCGGGTCAGGGTAAGAGCTCCGTGAAAAAAACATACACGCCACCTTCAAAACCAAACAAGCTCGAGTCCTTGATGGTGATCGAGCTCGGTTTTTGACGTTACGGAAGACATTTCACATCCCCTCACATTCTTTCGCCTCCCGGGATGTGGGAGTAGAATTCTCTTGGTTTGATTTATCTCAGAGACGTGTTTCCCCTGGAGGCTGGTTGCCGAGTTTTGAGTTTCTGAGACGTGTGAGGTGTTTAAACACTCCTGGTGTCTTCAGGCTTCCTTGTGATGTGCTGGGCACATCTGGAAGGCTCGGGGACAGACTCCTGTTCTGCCTGGGAAGAGCCAGGGGCACAGACAGGTTGCTCCGGTGTGAGGTTGCCCGTTTTGCGATCTTACCTGAGGCAGTGGTTTCAGAGGAAATCTTACGGCCTGAACACGGCCCTGTCTCATGGGGAGGGTCCTGCTTGTCACCAGAGCGTTGTGGAATTCTCACTGGGCCGGAGTGAGGGGAGATGCGGGCCCGGGGTCTGTGGGTGTCTGAGCCACAGATTGGAGCATTAAAGGGCTTAACATGCAATCAGAAATCTTTTCCTTTCTGTCTTCCTTTCTTTCTTTCTTTCTTCCTTTCTTTCTTTCTTTCTTTCTTTCTGGCACAGAACTTCAGAGAACATGCTCTTTTAATACAGGGGTTTGGGACCTCATTTCAAAGATTGACAAGGGGTCAGGGGACATAATTTTTCTTTTGGGTTAAATAAACTCATTAGTCAGATTGGCTGGATCCTGACCTCAGTCACGGGATCCGGAAGTAACTGTGATGCCTGGTTCCACTTTCTCACCTGGAGGCATGTGAACGCTGCCCATGTGACTGTCTCACCGAGGCTCTCTCCCTACCGCACTGTTGCCCCCACGCTTATAACTTCAAAAATACCCTTTTCATCGTTACAGAGAGAAATAAAGACCATCAGAACGCTCCGAAGCTCGTCCCATGTGAAGGACCCGTTCTGCATGCTGTTTGCGATGCGGCAACATTTTGCTTAAGAAATACTTAAGCAGTATTTTCTGAAAGATGGATCCCTTTAGTGGCGGTCGCCTGCTGTTATAACTTGATGGGCATCAGTTGTACAAATTCTCAATCTGTGGGTCTCAGTCCTAGCCACACACTGGGATCATCTGAGGAGCTTTTAAAAAACGCTGATGACCGCAGTCCATTACAACATGAATTAAATCAGAGAACCTTTGGGCCAGGGCCCTGGGTCTGAAGGGTTTTATATTACTGAAATGGTTCTAATGTACAGAAGAGGTGGAGACCATTGGAATAGACTCGTAACTTCGTGAACATTTGTTGTATTTATTACAGTCGCTTCACGATTTGTAGCTTAGTCTAGGTGAACTGAATGTCGTGGCTGGCTCCTGGGTTATGATGGCCGCTTATTGGAGGGCTTTCCAGAATTTTTTTGAAAGACGATTGACTGATACTAATAATTATGGAAAACCCCTCTGGGTTTATTTTCCATGTTCTTAGTTACACCAGTGGGTTCATCTGACATTGAAACTCAAAGATACAAGAAGCCTTTCTTTCTTCAGGCCGTAAGTGCTTGTGGGGCCGGCGCTGTATGGGGAGTGTGGGGAGACGTGGCGGGTGTTGTGTGGGCTGATAATTTTTGTGGATGAATGTGGAAGACAGATGTCTGAAGAGTGTCCTAATAACTTCAGCACAGCAGTAGTGTTCTTGGCATACAGATTTAGGAACATAAGTGTTCATGGTGATAAGGTGTTCTTAGCTCTCACGTATCCCAGACTATAAAGAGAAGCTTCATTTTACGCTTCTCCTCCCAGGTAGGTCTGTTACCAAAGGCACACTCCACACAGAACAAAGGAGCACAGTGAGATTAGAAAGACTGTCACCTGCCCACCTGTGCGGGGCTCGCATCTGACAACAGGACTGCTTTCCACATTCGGGGTTTTCTGATTTGCTGGGGCACTGTTAAGATCTTCCTTGAGTTATTTAACTTTTATACTCTTTGTTGTAAATCTGGGAGGGAAAATTATGAGGCCGTTTTTTCCCCCCGTATCGTTAAGCTGTTTGTAAATACCGTGAACGGCTTCTGTAAAACTGGAACACTTAACATTTACGGTTCGTTGGTGTCTTTATCAGTGTCGATTGTGTGTATTGAAAGGGGTCATATAAAAAAGATTTCATTTTCAGAGGTGGTGTTTGTTAACATAAGTCAAAACCACCTTCTTCATAATATACATTTAACAGACCAACAGTTGAGCTTTCGTGGTAAAAGAATAGTGATCTGCGACTCTCAGATTTGCCGGGACTCAGTCTGTTGGCTTCCTCATGGTGTGTGGAGGCAGGGCACGCAGACAGGTGCCCAGATGTTTGCCCCGGATTGTCCGGGACATGACTGCTAATGTATTGCCGTTTATGAGGAAGGGGAATGATAGCAATACCGAGAATTCTTTGTAACTCGTGAAGTCCCCACAGGGGAGTAAGTACAGACACTGCTAAGCCGTCTTATTGAAGGAGAGTTTATCGGTAGAAAGTTCATGAACTCAAACAAAAATAAGACAGTTTAATTTGTCTCAGAAGAAGAGAAGATCGTATTCCCTTATGTAAGACCATTCTTTTCAGTTCCTTAACACTGGTTCTTTGATTAAAGATACAGATTTTGCTGTCAGGTCACAATTCTGTTTTCATCGTCCAAACCCTCCATGTCAACAAAGATTGGCCCCTGGCTGGCTTCTCAGGTTTGCATAACGTGATGCACGAGTGGAAGGCACTTCTGAATTCAGTGGAAGGGGCCTCTGACGCTCTTGGATGCTGAACTGTACCTTTCAAAACCGTCTTGGGAAATAGTGAATTCAGAGGCTGGTTTTCACGCAGACCTTCACACTGGATTTTGTACCAGCAGCCTCTGGCGGTCCCGGAGCAGCTCGTTGAACTTGGCGCTGGCCCGGAGGCATCTTGAGGTAGCGGGAGAACCTCACTTTCAAAGGCAGTCTGGTCTGAGGCTGGATCCCAGTCGTGTGATTTACGTGAGTTAGTACTTCAGTACTTTGGCCCTCAGTTTTCTCTGTGATATCTGCTCAGGTATCGTGAGGAAAGTGCTTGACACAGTGAGATGAGGAAACCAGCTTTAACAATAGCCCTTTGGGGGGACATATCCCTGGAGACAAAACCTGGCCGACACCCTTCCAAACGGACCCGCTGCAGACGAGCTCTGCAGTCGTTCCTCGTCAGTGACTGTTTGCTCCCTGGCCACGGCTCTAAGGGTTGAGGGGTCGACTTGCTGCCCCTGCTCAGGGACGAGGCCATCATTTGGGGGAAGCATCGAGCAGCGTGAGAGGAACCGTTTCGTGTGAACGCAAATTTGATGAGTAACGGATACAAGTGCTCCCCAGACTGGATGCCTAAGGCCTGGTGTGCAGAGGGGCCCCCGGCGTGTCTGTCGCCCATCTGCTAACCCTGCCAGCACGTGAGAGAAGAAGATCGTCTCCCGCATTGAACTGGGCCCAGGACTTCAATCCACATTCAGGAGTCGCACCAGAACGGTTAAAAGCTGATTGGCTATTTGTGTGCACGTAACGGTTTACGGGTTGTGAGACAAGCCATGCTTGGTCACCAGCTCGAGCCTCTCGTGTTAACTGTGTCGCTTTCCTCCGCCTTAGTCGGAACGGCAGGCCTTCCTTTCTCCGTCTCTGCTGTCGTTCCCCCGCTTGCTGGCTCCGTGCTGCTTTAATTGTGCGTATGCTGCCCCAGCCGCGGCCTGGCTCTCCGGCAGCCTCCGCGCCTGGTTTGCCGCACGCACGGTGTCCCAGCGGCCGGCGTGTGGGCACGAGTTGGAGACCTGCGGCCTCACTCCAGGTGGGCGCGTTCAGAGTCCGCATGTCAGCAACGTCCCGCCCGTGATCCTTCTGTGTGAGAAGCACTGGGGTAGAGTTTTGTGTTTCACTTAGCGAGGCTGCTCTGGGGAGCACCACCCTTCCCAAACAGCCGGCCGCGGACAGCATGGGATCGTGCTCGCGTTCGCGTCTCGCCACCCGCTGGGACGTTTGCTCTCCTGAACCTGACGAAGCAAAGGGTTGTCCTAGAGCACATTGTGGGAGCTGGTGGGGTGTCGTTTACAGAGAGCCCTCAAACCCCTGACGTCGGGCTTCCTAGCCGAACCCCCAGACTCTGTGTGTGCCGTTGTGGCTGGAGCAAAACGGAGGGGTGACGCCTGCCACGCCGTTCTGAGCGTCGAGTCAAGTGGGATCGTGTGTGTGACAGTTCGGGGAAAGCTGCGGCAGCCCCGCCTGGTTAGTGGCCACGTGGTCCCTGCGGTGATTGGGGTGGGGTGTGCAGGGTGCCTGGCATGACGTTCGGATTCTAGCTTGCAGCTTTGGGACCACGGAGCACACCCCCGGGTGCGAGTGGCTGCTGCGAGGTTTTCACAATGGCCCTTCCCGTGCGTTTGTGCTCCGGTGGCCACCTGATAGCTCGATGGCATCCTTTATGGCCGTGATGTTTAATCTGTTGGCATCACTGTGATTACACAGTAGTATATCCACTGAGCTGCTGTTTTGTCTTTTAACGTGGTCATTTATACCTACTATAAAAATACGTAAAGCATGTATCGTATTTAGTTACATTAATGATACATGTCGTGTGATTGTGTCTTACGTTACTTAAAGGTGTACGTTTCCTGAGTCCCAGACCAGGTTAAGGAGGTAATTGTGTGATCCCTGTAATCACATAAACTCCGATGCCTCTCCTCCCTGCGTTGAAACACAGACTGAAGAAGGGTCTGCCTGGGGCACCGCGCTCTTGGTTCCTAGGTGGCTTTGGCCCAACAAGTGTGTATGTTTCCAGAAATGGGGGAGGTATGATGAGATACGTTGAAACCTTTCTCTCAATACTTTGTACTCACCTGTTCTTACTCCTTAGCCTCGTTTTCATTTCTTCATCCAGTTATTCAATGCATTGTGCAGGGTATTATCATGAGACAGCAGGTACGCATCAGAAGGTAAACAATTGAAAATGCCTGGGCGGCTCAGCCGGTGGCACACCCGACTCTTGGTTTCGGCTCAGGTCGTGCGTGATCCCAGGGTTCTGGGACCCAGCCCCGCCTCGAGCCCCGTGTTGGGCTCTGCGCTCAGCATGGAGCCTGCTTGGGGCTCTCTCTCCCTCTCCTTCTGCCCCTCCCCTGCTCGCGTGCACTACCTCCCTCTAGATAAAAAAGTAAAATGAGATCAAATGGGTAAAATGCATCCAGTGTATCGATGTTTAGTTGTCTTTTAAGGTAAAATAACTTTGGGGCGCCTGGGTGGCGCAGTCGGTTAAGCGTCCGACTTCAGCCAGGTCACGATCTCGCGGTCCGTGAGTTCGAGCCCCGCGTCGGGCTCTGGGCTGATGGCTCAGAGCCTGGAGCCTGTTTCCGATTCTGTGTCTCCCTCTCTCTCTGCCCCTCCCCCGTTCATGCTCTGTCTCTCTCTGTCTCAAAAAAAATAAATAAATGTTGAAAAAAAAAATTTAAGGTAAAATAACTTTGCTTCTGTTTTTACATTTTAATGATAACTATCTTTTGTTCATTATTAGTGACTGTGCTAGAGACTTTATATGCTGTTTTATTAGGATTTTACCACCATAAAGAAGACAGGCTGACAGTAAAAGTTGTACATGGTACAGAAAGTGAGATATGAAGTCTTCTCCACCCTTTCAGAATTCGCAGTCCAGCTCTCCAGCGGGAAGACCTTTTCTTAGGTCCTTCTGGAAACTATCTGTGTATCCTAATCATATGTGTATCCCCCCCCCCCCCCTTTTTTAACGAAATGGGTAGAGTCATACGTATAGGCTGTTCTGTGGGTAGGCTTTATTTATGTGTCAAGATGTACTTTGGACTTCTTTCCATCGTATACCCTGATCTAACTCGTTCTTTCTTAATCGTGCAGAATGCCCAAGGTATAGACACGACAGAATCTGAGTCTGTTACTGAGGATATTTTAGAGTGTTTCCAGTTTTCCTGGCAGACGGTGGTGCGGTCTGTGACAACCTTACCTGTACGTCTGTCTTTACACATTGTTCAAGTGTATCCAAAAGAGGACTTCCTACTACTGTTGTGGGTCAGAGGGTGAGGGTGTTTAAAATTCTCTTAGCGTTTCAAATTTAACCCTAAGAACCAAGGCTTATAGACTGTAAGAGTGTAAATCATTTGACCCAGGTTCTCCAGGGTAGAAACTGGTAGGGTCAGCTTTCAAACTTAGATCCACTCACACCGTTTCTTCTAAGCTACATAGATGTCTTCAGCTGTTGTTTTAAAGCATAATTTTGGCTTTAAAGCCAGGAAGCGTTATTCCTTATCTTTTTATATTCTTAACGCTCAATCCAGCAATTATGATAATTCTTCCATTATACACAGCCCTTTATGGTTTTGTGTATTGATTTTATATCCTGCAACTATACTGAATTCATTTATTCTAACTTACTATTTTTTTTTTTTTGGTAGAATCTTTCAGTTTCCTATATATGGCATGTCACCTGTACATAGTGATAGTTTTACTTCCGTTCTGATTTGGACGCCTTTCTTTCTTTTTCTTGCCTAACTGCTGTGGCCGGGACTTCCAAGACTGTGTTAGAAGGGGTGACATTAGACCCCCCCCTTTTGTTCCTGATAAAGGAAAAGCTTTCAGCCTTTCACCACGGAGTGTGGTGTTGGCTGTGGGCTTGTCGTATGTGCCTTCTATGTTGAGATGTGTTCCCTCTGTACCTGCTTTCTTGAGAGTTTTTATCCAGGTGGATGTTGGATTTTGTCAAAAGCCTTTTCTACACCTGCTGGGATGACTGTATGATTCTTACCTTTCAGCAGGTGGTGGTGGTGGGTCATGTTGTCTGACTTGTGAGTGTTGGACCCTCTTGTATCCCTGGAATAAATCCCACTTGATCACGACGTGTGATCCTTTTAACGTGTTGTCGAATTCAGTCTGCTAATATTTTACTGAGGATTTTTGCATCCACGTTCGTCAGGGACGTTGGCCTGTAGTTCTCTTTCCTTGCGGTGCCTGGTCTGGTTTTGCTGTCGGGAGAACACTGGCCTCGTAAGACGGCTGTGGACGTGTCCTTCCTCCTCTAGCCCTTAATGATTTTCAAAACATTTTTATTTGCTCGTCGTGGTCCTAGGACAGACACGGGCATCGGTTGTTATCCTGATTAATACATGTGAAGACCCGAGGCTCAAAGAAAAGAGAAATTTAAATTTAAAAAGTAATCAGAAGACAGTCCTTGGCCAAAGGCCGCGTGGCCCCCCAAGTGCCAGCGCACGCAAGACAACGATGCTGGTAGACAAGTGAACCGAGGGCTTGGGACTGGTGGCTTTGAATGTATTGAAACTGGCGTGTTATGTTCATGAACAACAGGAAAATACACTGAAGCTTCTGGCCGTGCGGCCCCATCGCACCCCACGCCAGTGCCTCAGGCTTCCTCTTGGCTGGGTCCGCGTGCCGTGGCCCCGAGGAGAATGGGCCGTGACCGCGGGGTGGTTGTTCACAGGCGCCCACCGTATTTGACCCCAAACTGGCTTTAAACTTCACCGGAAGTACTGCTTCATGCTTTTACGATCGCGTGTACATTTGTCACCATAGTGTCATCTTACCATGTTGGCTCTTCCTCTGTCCCATCAGCTTTCCTGTTAGCTCTCTTGGTCTTCGGCTCAGACCAAGTTTTTTTCTCATCTGTCTCAGTGTTTTTTTGTTTAAAAAAATTTTTTTTTCAACGTTTATTTATTTTTGGGACAGAGAGAGACAGAGCATGAACAGGGGAGGGGCAGAGAGAAAGGGAGACACAGAATCTGAAACAGGCTCCAGGCTCTGAGCCATCCGCCCAGAGCCTGACGCGGGGCTCGAACTCACGGACCGCGAGATCGTGACCTGGCTGAAGTCAGACGCTTAACCGACTGTGCCACCCAGGCGCCCCACATCTGTCTCAGTGTTAAAGAAAGATCTTTCCCTCTGTGGACATAGGTTCATGCTTTGACTTAAGATCAAAACTTTGCTGTCTTCCCGACCACCTGAATTCCTATACGAATGCATCTACCAAACTTAATTCATAGACATTTCTTAGAATAATTTCTTTTCTGTTTTTGCTCATAATTATTTTTTACTTGAAATTCACAACTTATTTATAAGGTCAATTTGATTGTTCCTGTTTTATGATTAAAGAGACTGAATCATAGAACGTTCACATGACTTACTTCAAATACAAGCCAGTCAGAGTTCAAATTATTCTTTATTTCCACCATCAGAAGACGTCTCCAAGTTAAGGAACAGGTTATGTTCCAAAACTTCATTTGTAAGTCGGGTATTTGGCACTGGACTGCATTTTACCAAAGTGGGGGACGTGTTCCAAGGGCGATGAGGCCCCCGCTGCCCTTCAGAGATCTCTTTAGCTCTTATGTAAGGAGCACATGAAGCATTTGCAGCAAAAATAAGAGAAAATGATCATTGTGATTCTGGTCACAAAGTTCTCCGTCTTGGGAGAAGCATCCGATTAGAAGATGGGGAAACAGGTGGAATCGGAGAGTCCGCGGGGGCGTCAGGCCACAGGGAGGGCTGTCACAGGCCGTGACGTTCTGTCTGAAGCCCAGGTTCTTGTTGAACCGAGGATTTGGGTTGTTGTTAGATAGTTGATGTGGCATGACTTCCCCCACCAGCTGTGATTATTACCATCTGTGGGATTGATGGAAAAATAGACTCTGAGGATAGTAACACACCTGATGGAAAAAAACAACCCAAAAAACCAGAGAAGGTGTCCCCTTTGATCCCCTGGCTGGAGGGGAGGGAGGTCTTGGGTCCCCAGGAACGGGGGCTGCTGTGCTGGGTCCTGTAGAGAACGTGAGCGTCCTGGGTGGAGGGTGAGCGGCCGTGACTGCGTGTGGAGTTTGTCCCAAGAGTGTCCAGTGCCGGGAGCACGGATCTCACACAGCCAGGCCGCTGTGCGCTCCGGCAGACCCACAAGCATCGGAGGGTTCAGTTGGCTTTGAAAAAAGTCTAGCGCCCCTTCGACGTCCTCTGATGTAGGTCTTACTGATTCTGGAATATCTGCGTCAGCTTTTTGGTTGTTGTTATAGCAAAAGGGGGGATACGTTCTTCAGCAAAAGGAAGCTGAGGTGACAGAACCTCCCTGTGGTGGCCTCGGGGTGAGACCCCGCCTCCAGGTGGCCTTGGGGTTTGACCCCGCCTCCAGGTGGCCTTGGGGTGAGGCCCTGTGATCATGAATTGAGCCAAAAGCTTAACCAGCTGAGCCTCCCGGGCACCCTGACATAAGGTGTTCTTAGGATTATTCAAATTATTCTAACTTGCACCACTTGCTGCCCTCAGGGTGGCCCTTCATTTTGTCCGTGACACCTGCATCCTCGCACCGATGCCTGGTGGAGGGTTCAGGGGCGATGTGGGTGCCCCTCCCTCCCCTCCTGCACGGTTCTGACTGCTCCCCCATACTTCCCTTGGGGACGGGGATGGTACTGGGACGGGACGGCAATGGGGACGGGGACTGGACCGGGATGGGGATGGGACAGGGACGGGATGGGGACAGTGACTGGACGGGGACTGGGTGGGATGGGGACTGGATGGGGACGGGGACAGGACTGGGGGAGCAGCGGGTCTAAAAACGGAAGTGGGAGGTGCAGGCGGGACACACGGAGCATCCCGGTCCCCACGCAGCTGCCACCGCGTTGCCCCCACGCTCTCCACCCTGTAGATAGCCTCCCGCCCGGCCGTCACTGGACATTGTCGTGTCGTTTCTGTCATAGGGCGGAGAAGCTGGAGCATGGCCGTGAGCAGCGGGAACCGCGATGTCATGCTCCTGAGCAGTGGTGGCCCCGGCGCCCTCACGACCTGCAACGGGGACCTCGCCGCCCACCAGCTCTCCGCAGAAGCGCCCGGAACAAAAGCGTGCGTGAACGGATGCCCACGGGTCAACGGCTCGGCGAAGTCATCCCGTCTGGCCGCCGACGTCCCGCAGCGAGCGCCTGCCATGTGCCGCTGCCCCGCGCACCCGCCCTGCCCCCCGCCGGCCACCCCAGAGCCCCAGCCTGACCCTGGCCTGGGCCCCTGCTGCCCACGGCCGCACTCTGACTTCCCGGCAACCCCCTGTCCACACCGCACGCCCGCCTACCAGCCTGCCTGCCGCCTGCAGCCGGCCTGCTTCTGCCCGCACCGCCCGTGGCCCGGCCACTTCCCACACCAGCCCGGGCCACAGCACACGGCCAGCGTCAGGTGAGTGTCCGGCTCCCCAGAAGCGGGGACACGTGTGTCAGAGAAGGGGGACCAGTGCAGCCGAGATACGCTGTACCGATCCCGTCTGCCCAGTTCCCACCCAGACCCTCCCTTACTTCCTGCCTGCCGGGCGGTTCCCCGTTCCCCATTCCCCGTGGCCCTGGCCTCCAGAGGTCAGTCGAGTTTGTGTTGTTCGACATTTCTGCCTCCTTGTGGGGGACACGTTTGTGATGTGGCTGCCCAAAGGTGACCAGTCTTTATGACAGAGAAGCAGGAAACGGCTTCCTCCTGCTCCCTGCGTTCGTGTGCTTGGGGTGTGTGCAGAGCCGACCTCCCCGCACGTGCGGGTGGGACCCACACGTGTGCAGCACAGAAGTTGGAAAGCTACGCGTTGGGAAGCATTCGGGGTCCGGCGGACTGGAAAGCCGCAGGCACGTTGGTGTCCTTGCCGGCTCCCCCAGTCCCGGCCGGGTTTGTCGCGCGGGCACCGCAGGCGAGCGACGTCAGTGTATTGGGTGAATGTCCAGTGGGTGCAGAGACCAGGTATCCGCCCCGGTTTTAGGTGATGAGTTTTACAGGAGCAGGAGAGCGCCCTCCTTGGCTGACGCGCGTCTCGTTTACCTGCGGGGGGACCATCCGTCTGGCGCGCAGTTTGACCAGCGCGGACGCGCGTGCGGTCCACACCTCGGCCCGCTTGGAACGTTTCTTTCTGGGGCGACCGGGGAAGGCCCCTCCTGCCGCCGTCTGGCTCCCGCTCTGCGTTGGTTCTGCCGGCTCAGGGGGCTCTTGGGACTGGAGCCCTGCAGGGTGTGTGACTTCACATCGGGCAGTTCGAGCCCCGCTCGGTGTTGTTAAGGCTCCTCGAGTGGCCAAGTGCACCGGTTTCCCTTTTTGCTGTGAAGCAGCTGCCCCCTGTCTGAATGCGACACATTCGCTCTTGCTTAAAGAGTCTGTACAGACTTGTAGTTACAAGTCCCAGCACGGAGACTGTAGCTGGTGGTACCGTATCGTGTGTTTGACTTTTGTGTGTTTTTTTAAGGTTTTTATTTTTAAGTAATCTCTACCCCCACCGTGGGGCTCAAACTCACAACCCCAAGATCAAGAGTCACATGCTCCCCAGACTGAACCAGCCGGGCACCCATGAACTGCCTGTTTGACGGTTGCTAGCAGAGTAGATCTTAAAAATTCTCACGGCAAGAAAAAACTTCCACGGCTCTATGTGGTGACAGATGATAACTAGACTCTTTGGGGTGCTGGTTTCACAGAGTGTACAGATATCAAATTAATTCATTTTGGCGCTCGCCAGAGCCCGGGGTGGGAGGGGCTCGCGGAAGCCACGTCCCGGGCGTGTCCTCCCAGCGTCCCGTGGTGTGACCAGCTGTCCGCTTTGAGTTAAACGGTGTAAGTAGTTGACTTCCAAGTCCTGTGGCCGTCGATACTGACGCTTT